>NC_139630.1:28124343-28199343 GCF_964638095.1 Poromitra crassiceps
AGGTTTAACCTATGTCTTTTCAGACAGTGGTGGAAAGTAAAGCTTCTGTGAAGACTAAACATACTACACTGATAATTGATTCATCATGAATACTATAGTAGCAGCAGTAGTAGTAGTAGGCATACTTATAGGCTACTACTACTACTACTGTAATAGGCCTACTGATATTACTTCTACTGTACTAGCCCAGTGGTTCTAATGTGGGGTCCGGGGACTCCCAGAGGTCCTTGAGGCCAAGTTGAGGGGGTTCCAGGGGGTTCCCAGTAAAACATGTTTATTGTCACTATAATTCCACCCATAAGTAACACAATAATGACTATGACTAGATTGGTCATCATCACATATTGTCTGTAATAAAACATCTAAAGGGGGAAAAAATCGTATCAGATGGAGGGGGACCCTGGGAAAAAATCAAAACACAAGAGACTCCAGCCAACAGCCTCTCTGGCAGTTGATAAAGCTATTATCTTGCTGTAGTTTGTGTCTGCAGCAACACCACTAGGGAGCAGCACTGTACAGGATTTATTACTTGATTGCAACATCTTAATCTGCTCGAATCTGATTGTGATTAGTGTCTGCTGTAATGACTTCAACACATTTTGTATTTCCCCCCATAATAGTGTGTGTGTGTGTGTGTGTGTGTGTGTGTGTGTGTGTGTGTGTGTGTGTGTGTGTGTGTGTGTGTGTGTGTGTGTGTGTGTGTGTGTGTGTGTGTGTGTGTGTGTGTGTGTGTGTGTGTGTGTGTGTGTGTGTGTGTTTTCATATTTGGTAGCCTAGGTCATGTCCATAAACTGGTTGTGAGAGGCCTGGTCTCCCAAAGAGAAGGGCCAATCAATATGGAGGAGGCGCTGCTTTTTGTACCCATGAAGTGGATACTGACCGCTATCTTGCATTACAGTATAACTGTATACTGTATATCAACCTGCCATGTTATCATCCTGTGTGTTTCTTATGTGTCTGCATTATTGTGGTTGCCGTCTGGGCACTCATGTAACTGACTGACTCCCAGCATTTGACTGCACTATTACTGTTTATGTCCTTTGCATACTTGTATTTATGTGGACATAAATACATATTTCATGTGTGTGTGTGTGTGTGTGTGTGTGTGTGTGTGTGTGTGTGTGTGTGTGTGTGTGTGTGTGTGTGTGTGTGTGTGTGTGTGTGTGTGTGTGTGTGTGTGCGTGTGTGTGTGTGTGTGTGTGTCTCTCTCCCTCTCGTCTGCAGGTTTGGGCAGCTGCCAGAAGCCTTGGTCCGCTCAGAAGAAGTGACCCCCGTCAACAGGCAGCTGGTTCTGGCCCGGAATGATGTGCTCCCCTCAGACAGGCTGATGTTCTGTGTCAAAGTCTATCATTCATTTTCCAGCTCCCTGTACTAAAACCTGCACCACATCACCGGTGTCAGTCTGTTTGTTTGCTGTATATCGTCCAATATCATTCACCAGTTTTTCTACAGGCTTTGGCAGCTGAGCTCATTCTTGGAGCCTTGTTCGCCCTTTCAGAGTGACAGACAACGACAATGGGTTGTTTTTCTCCGCTGTGACTGCTGTCTTCTTTGCATTGCTGCTGGGGGCGAGATAGCTGCTGGTATAGCTCTGCCTAGTCTCATTCATGTACAGTGTTTGGAAAATAGCTTTGTGTGGATCTCATCGTGCAACATAGTGGTTTTCTGTTTAATAGGCCCATGGGGCAGCTCATCTGCTTTTGATATTACACTCAGGCTCAGAGCTCACACCTCTGACCCCACTTCTTGTATTGTGCTTAACTCTTTTATGTATATTGTTCGCATTATTATTCTTTATTAAAACTGTCTACTTAATATTTGTAACGTGTTCAGCACGTTGGTCAACCATGGTTGTGAATGTGCTAGATTAACTTTTTGGAGCTTCTTTGAGAAAGATAAGGCAAAAAATATACAATCAATCAATCAATCAATCAATCAATCAGTTTAATACATGTCCCAGAAGGGCACTTTGGTTCACATCAGACAGTAGTGGATAATTACAACATCATTACTAGTTTGAGATTAGTAATAAAGGCACACTTCAGAATTGAGATACATTATTACTAGTTTTAAAGTAATAAAGGCACAATTCAATATTATACAATACGTAAACATTTGTTGCATTATGTACAGATTCCAAAGGACCATCTGCTGCCCTCAGCCGGGTCGCCGCGTGCGCAGCGCCACCGTACTGTATATTAATACAAAATAAATAAAGCTCCATTTAGAGCGTGTCCACCTGAAATGTTTTATACACGTACCTCCATTACAAAAGGATCTATGCAATGGATCTATCCATTAGTTGTCACGTCTTTCAATGTAAATGTAAGTTCGTTTGTGGAATTTGTGCGGGGCCACAGTGTTGGGGGCAACACACGACGCAAGCTGCGTAGGCAGGGACCGGCTCTGATCATTCTCTGCTGGTGCAATGAGCTTTATTTTTAAATGCAATGGCAAACTTTGGCCAGGAGAGGGTAATCAGGTATCAGAAATCCAACTGTTTGATTCAAAGTTAATGCAGGGATCACAATACACAACTTTAAGGGCTGATTTGACCATCCCAGCTAATAATAATAATAACAATCATAATCATAATCACAATCATAATAATAATAATAAGTATTATTATTATTATTATTATTATTATTATTATAAACAATCAGCACACACAGTCTTGTCGGTTGGGAGACTTAAGGACTCAGACTCCTGTCAGCTGAACTCATTCAAGACCACTGAGAACATCCCAAACATCTGTTTGATTTTCAAGCCCTACATCTGGTCAAATCTGGCTCCAAGACTCCTGAGAGGAGCAGCAGCATACTTCAGAGAGTCCAGATCTGGCATGCCGATGAGAGCATGTACTGATGAATCCGCCTTCCTTTGAGACCACTGGCTACTGTCCAATGTAATGTATATCCCTCTATAGCCTCCTGCATCGTCTTATGTCGTTTTACTCTGTTGGTTTGGATGCTCAGACACAAGCAAGTTGGCTTTGGCAGGAGTGTCTGGTGATTGGTTTTTGATCAGAGATATCTCAGGAGTGTCTGGTGATGGGATTTTGATCAGAGATATCTCAAGATTACTAGCAGCATAATATCCACCCTTGTGTGATTGGCTATTAGTGAGGCCTCACTCACAGAGTTGGCATGCAGCCTCTCCTCCCTCTCCACAGAGGGTTTTCACAGTTCACTTGCCTGGTTGATTCCATCTCTGCTCAGGTGTGCCCCCCACTCGGGTATCAGTATAGCTAACGAATGGAGCTGTCCATGGTGCTGAACCTGTGTTGTCTCATTTTGGCCACCAATTAATTACCAATTTCTGCCCATTTAGTCGTCTCTAATTAACGAATTAAAAAAAAAATCTGTCTCCGTCAGGTCATATACAGGGGTGCTCTTTACGCTTCTTGAAAGAGTCAATGCGATCGCACGTAAAATGGCATAGGTGTTGGCCGAACCCAATTTCTGCTCACTCACTCACTCACTCACTCACTCATTCACTCACTCTCACACACACACACACACACACACACACACACAACAGAGGCTGTCCTATAAAGTTCTGGTAAAAACCATCCTGATCATGTGATCTCACATTCTTCACTCTACTTATGACAGAATGTGAGTTCATGTGATCAGGATGCTTTACCACTCATGTACATATTGTATATATTTACTTGATTTGATTTGATTTGATTTGATTGCACTTGCAACTTTGTGATTGTCTTTAGTTATCTTCCTAATTCTTATCTCTGTATATTGATGTGACCGCTACGCTGCATACAGACACTAAGACAAATTCCTCATATGTAACTTGCATACTGTGGCAATAAAAGTGATTCTGATTCTGATACTGTAATAAAGTTACTATCACAGGTATTTCAGATGTGCAGTTCAACAAGTACAGGCACTCAGCCTGCAGTATGTTGCTGGGAACGTCCCATCATGTGGTTGGACAATGATTTAAAAAAAAATCTGAATATACGCATGAATCAAAATACAGACTAGAATCACTATTAGGTTTGATCATTTATGAAGAATACATTTGGTCAGCTTGTGTTGTGTCCATTTGTATCTAAGCAGATGTTGCGTGTGGTATGGATTTGGTTCCAGACTTCCATCGTTCTGCAGACTGATTAATATAGATATAGGGAATAAAATGTGGAATGAGGAATGAGGGCCCGAAACTCATCAATCAACTATTGAAGAAAGCGGTATTCCTTCTGGGAGATGGAGTTAAGCTGCACTAAGTTGTGAGCATTTATCGCTTTAAAAAAATAATGAGGGTGGGGGGGGGGGGGGGGGGGGGGGGGTGAAAAAACATTGCAATTTTACTATAACAGACTAATAAAAGCAAAAACCATCAAAATTGTGTGCTATGCCAATTGCAATTTCCAAGTAAAGCTGTCAGAAAGTCAAGCATTTTGTGTAAAATGTTTCCACAACAGAAAAACAAAATCAGCCTCCCCTCCTGTATGTGTAAACTGCCCAGAGCAGATGTTGACCTTTGCTTGACCTCACCACAGGCATGGGGGGAGAGATTGTATGATCTCGCGAGGTTATCCATCTTGCAAGCAAGGTTAGCGATTGGTATGAAGACAAGGAAAGCAGAGACGCTGCTAAAACAGGAAATCAATGATGCAATTCATCCTCCTTCACAACAGGAGTATGATATTTTCATCTTAGCACACACAATTATCACCAGTGTTGGGCAAGTTACTTTCAAAATGTAATATACTACATATTACTAGTTACTTTCATTTGAAAGTTACTTTACAATATTACTGTCTGTGTACACACACACACACACACAGACAGACACACACACAAACTTACACACATATATGCATTTGCACATAGTCACAGACATTGCCCTCAGTTATTATGCATTCATAAATCAAAAGGTTGTGACGGGAATTAATCTAAAACGATGGTGAGTGTAAGTCACCGGATGCAAATATGACAGCTTTATTAGAAAACTAGATTGCTTGAATTTGTCTGAATTAATGTGACACTTTTTGATTAAATAGGAGCCCCCCCCCCCCCCCCCCCCCCCCCCCCCCCCCCCCCCCCTTCTCCCTTCGCTATGATGAGGAGTTGGGGGGGGGGGGGGGGGGTGAATAAGGGAACAACAGAGGGGACATAATACAGGCTACAAGTGATTTGAACTTCCTCTTTCTCCGTTTTGATTCAGGCTTTCCAGTCAAGCGCATGTATAAGGTAATACAATATTTAATATTTTTTAACCCTATTTCTCAATTGGATCAATGCACATTTCAGAGTAAAGTGGACCAAAAGAGTAAATTGTTTTCCAAATCACATTTTGCACATAAAGTAAAATCAGAATATGAGTAATTGATTTTCTGGAAACACGACACCTTAACTCAAATGTATGACACACCCTTAATGTCTCAAAAAGAGTTGCATACAGTAACAGTAGATGGAACATTTGTGAATACTGATTCAATTCTTACGTCAGCTTCATGAAGTGTAGAAAACTGGCAATTTATTAACTGGAAATTTCAAAATAAACGTTCAGCTGACAGAAAATAGGTGTAACGAAAATGTTTTTCACAACTTCTTGCTATAATATGGACTGCTGCTTGGTCAGTAAATCAGAAAGTGTAAAACAGTCTTATCTGCAGTACCTTTTCATCTCATTCCTTGGCTCAAACTCACAGTGCGCTCAACCTTTTCCACTGCTCTCTCTCTCTCTCTCTCTCTCTCTCTCCCTCTCTCTCTCGCTCTCTCTCGCTCTCTGACTTTATTTGCCTCATTATCTCTCTTGCTCTCTCACTCTCTCCCTCTCTGCTTTCTCTCACTCTCTATACTTCCCTCTCACCTTTTGCATTCTCTCTCTTTCTCTCACTGGTTTATAAATTGAGAGAAACACTCCATTTTCCCTTGAGTAGGCTTTAGTCGCCACCAGGAAAGAGAGGTAGAGTAGAATTTCAAGATGATCACTTGAATGGATTCAGTCTTTCTTGCCACTGCAGTTTTCTCTCATTAGCTCGCGCCCAAAAACCAAATGACACACAAGCCTCACACCATCTGTAAAATATCACCAAAATATGATTTCTTTTTTTAAAGCAGTGCACCCGCTCTAGAGTGACTTTGTGTGTTCCTGCCGAGATGTGTGTGGGGGAGATCTGTGTGTGTGGTGAGATCTGGCGAGATGTCTGTGGGGGAATATGTGTGTGTGTCGAGAACTGGCGAGATTTGGGGGAGACTGGCTCGAGGTGACATGGAAGGGGGTGTGGCCCCACCACCCCCAGCTCCCCAGTCTGCCCAGACAGGCAGCTGGCACAGGCATAGTAGAGAGAGAGAGAGAGAGGGAGAGAGAGTAATGTCTCGTCTCGAGGATGATAGCGTTTCCAAGTCGGTAATGCACACACGCACATGCACACACGCACGACAACACATTCACGCACACATGTGCCCCACAGCACGCACAGTTGAAGATGGGTCTGGAAATGAATGCCCAATTCATTTCCTCACTGGCGACACTTTGGCACGCTATGGAGAGAGCGGCTCGAAACACGCACAAGCCGGTAATGCACGCACGCACGCACACATAGCACGAATGGGCGCGCGCACAGGTCAGACATGCACAAAACTGCAGCGCTTACTCCAAACACCTGGGTGTGATTTATTTGTATTATTGTCCTATTGTTGCTGCTGTGATTGTGTTTGCTGTGATTTTGCACCTATTTAAAACTGCACCTTGTCTGTAATTAATTAATTGATTGGATTTATATAGCGCCTTTCTAGACACTCAAAGCGCCACATATCAGGGGAGGGAACTCAACTCATCCACCACCGATGTGTAGCACCCACCTGGGTGATGCACGGCAGCCAGTTTGCGCCAGAACGCTCACCACACATCAGCTAGTGGAGAGTTGAGGACTGAATGTGCCAATTACGAGGGATGATTAGGTGGCCATGATTGAAGGAAGGCCTGTGTGGGAATTTAGTCAGGGTACCGGGGTTACACCCCTACTCTTATGAAGAGTGCCGATGGGATCTTTAATGACCACAGAGAGTCAGGACCTCAGTTTAACGTCTCATCCGAAGGACGGTGCTCACTCACAGGACAGAGTCCCTGTCTCTGCCCTTGGCATTGGGGAGATTATTAATCAGATCAGATTATTCATCAGACCATTCGGACCAGAGCACCTCCTACTGGTCCTCCAACACCACTTCCAGCACCAGTCTCCCATCCAAGGAGTATCCTAGGCCAGACCTGCTTAGCTTCCCAAGGAAAGCCAGTAATGTAATGCAGGAGCCACTGGTGCTGACTGTAACGGAGCCTACAGCATAAGAATTTCACACGTGCGTACTTGTACTACGGAGTGACTACAAAAATCTTGAATCTTGAATCTTGAAAATCTTGAATCTTGACGCTCACGGTTGCGTCCTCTCTTACCTTCAAAACTCGCTATAACTTGACTATCCTCTACGAATTCCTGTGTGAATTAGTGCAGACAAAAACAAGAATTTTATGTATCAAAATGCCAATGAGTTTTACACACATCCACCCCGTTTAAATCCAAGAGGAAGGTTTTTGGTGCAGTACTGCTTCAGGAGACATTTGCTAGTATAAAGCGTTTGAAATTGCACACAGACACACACACACAGACCACTGACAACAATGATCTTGTCTTGATAGAAAATCAAAGTAGAGGGCATAATAGCATCTGGAGGAAGTAAACTTTTCTGCCATTTTGCAAGCTACTGCGGTGTGTGCCTCTGGCTGGCTGTATGGATGGGGTTAGTTTTTGGATAATTCATCTTACATTTTTGAAGAGAACAAAATTTGTTTTTTTTTATTGCTGAAATTGAAATAGTACATTTTGACACTACTGGGGGAAAGTAATACATTATGCATTAGTACAAAAAAATGGGTAAGCTATTTTTTTTTTGGGAAATATACTTCTTGAATAATTCATCGCCTGGATTCTGCTCAGCTCCCAAACAAAGTGTAAGTGGTGTTTGCCATTATTGACCATTATTGACTTTAGGTGTGTATCGGAGAGCATGACGTGACTTTGATCAATCAAAGGAACTGCCTTTGAACATCATGAACATCTTCCAAAAAATATTAATAAGTAAACTGCTGTCGGTATGCGCTTTTATTTTTGAATGAGTTACCAAGCTTACCAAGCTCAATTAGAATATTTCCCACGTTATCTCACTGATCTGACAGATGACTGTGATAGGATCCATTTTTCTTGAAATCAGTTCTTGAAATCAGCAGAATTATCTGCCGGCTAAGATAGTTTCAAATCAAATGTATTAAAATGACCGCAGTAAGTCTGAGAGAACACTTGTTTTGCTTGTGTTTTGCAGCGCCAACTCTGGACCATTCTGTCCTGAACCAATGACCTGGACCCAAAACCCACTTAGCAGACACACAGAGTCAAAGCACAGTTCAAGGGTGTTTACTGAGAATTCAAATAGAAGATACCGGGGCACAGAGGCCAGAATTTGCAACAGACTGAGAGCAGGTGCTGGAGTTGTAGCTTGGCTGTAGAGCCCCCCACCCCCACGGGTAGGGTGGGGGGCACCGGCTAGAGGAGCCAGGTTCGAGGCTGAGGTTCGGCAAGCGGGCTGGAGGTGTGGCAGCTGTCAGGCTCAGCACACAGAGCTAAGCCTGGGGAGCCCAGAGCATAAGAATTTCATTGTATTTATATGACAATAAAGTTGAACTTGAACTTCTTGAAGTTATAGCTGGCAGAACTTGACAGAGACTTGACTATAAATTAGCTCTTCGAATAATGCAATACGAAAGTACTGAGGCTTTCTGGACTGAGGCTTGAGGGGACTCAGAATCAGAATATAGCTTTATTGATCCCCGAGGGGAAATATTGAGTCATGCCACAGTTGCTCACACTCGGGTAGGGGAAAATATAAACATCAAAGCATTATGAGGCATATGGAAATGTAGACCATAACGACAGTAAAATAGAAGTTACATAGCCTATAAAGTGTCACAAATGTGTGCCTTCTCCTTCAATCCTTATCAAGTACCATTTCAATAATGAGAGACTATAGAAAGTTTAACGAGCTTTAATGATACAACAAATTAATTTTGGCGTATGACTCCATGATATGATAACGCTCTCCTGAGATGATGAGAGGGCGTCGTCAGTGAAGAATAGGATAGGAAATCCCCCATAGGGAATTCTTCAGGAGTCATGAGGATGGTGGTGGTCAGGGGAGGAGGTGGGGTGAAAACAACTACTTCAGCGATGATGATCAGCAACTGAGAATGACACATGGCACATGGATTCAGCTTTCAGCCATGTTAGGTAGCCCACAGCAGAGCCATGGATATAGAAGACATCTCCATTCACTCCAATGGACCAGTTTTTTTACTCTCAAGAGTTCCAGGAAGTAAGGTTCTGGATTAAGCAGCACTGTTCAGTTTCAGCAAAATGGACAGTTTGTGTTGTGCTTTGAAAGTTTATTATTTATTTTTTTTATTTATTTTTTAATCAAATTGTACATTATCAGCTTTAGCATGAGACCCCTTCCTGGCTGTTCATTGGCTAATAAGTCATGAATTTTGGTCCTCCGCTGATGCCACTCTCTCTCTAAATTGCTCTGGCCCACAGATAGACAGACACGCCTCCAGCTCCACCTCTAAATTAGAGACAGGTTTAGAGGGGGGGGGGGGTAGGTGGACAAGCAACACAGCATCCACAAACATGATCATGACACATTCAGGTTTTCTGCTTCACTGAAATATTGACTACTAGAATATGGTGATTAAATTCACTACTTAGAGCTGCAATTGTTATGATTTCGTTATAATTTCATTATGATTTCATTCTAATTTCATGCATTGCACGACACTGATTGCAAGATGACTCATGTGCTTTTGTTTTGTTCTGTTTCATTTTGTACCAATTATACAAATGTTGCCATTTGAGGCTGTGGACAAGAATGAAGATTGTCACAAATGACGGGGAGACAGAGAAGGCTAAGTGGGGATGATGTTCAAACTCAGTAAACTGTCTTTTGATCATACAAACGCAAAGCTGAACCAAGGCGAAGAATGCAGGAAAAGGTAGTGCATTAGTAATGAATATGGTATTTAATAAAATGCCGCTGGGGAAAACTATAAATATTAATATTTCTGAACTGCAGTAATATTAGTAAGAAGTCAGTCATCAAAGGGGAAAACATGTTTAATGAGGAGAGTGTCAAAGCAGTTTACAAAATGTGTGAAAAAGGCAATCACACGTTAGTTATTAGTCCAATCATTTGACAGTTGGTGGCAGGCGAACAGGTTGTAAAAAAAGTGTATTCGCAAAAACACCAGAAAAACAGAAAAGAAGATGAAGACATTCTCTACTCACACTTCTTTTGGGTTGCCACTTGGTTAAGATCTTAACCCCCCACAAATGCTGAGAAGATCAGAAAACAGCTGTTGAGGGTTTGGCTGGGTTGCCAGGCTCCAAGCTGCTGGCATATGGCTGGGCTGGGAT
The DNA here is from genome assembly GCF_964638095.1 of Poromitra crassiceps. Lineage (NCBI taxonomy): Eukaryota > Metazoa > Chordata > Actinopteri > Beryciformes > Melamphaidae > Poromitra > Poromitra crassiceps. The sequence continues at coordinate 28,134,833 of NC_139630.1, forward strand.
CTGGTACGGGTTGCCAATTCGAAGGGATGGGTAGAATCAGTTTAATGTATGAAAAAAGGAATACATTTGTGTGTGTGTGTGTGTGTGTGTGTGTGTGTGTGTGTGTGTGTGTGTGTGTGTGTGTGTGTGTGTGTGTGCGTGTGCGTGTGCGTGTGCGTGTGCGTGTGCGTGTGCGTGTGCGTGTGCGCGTGTGTGTGTGTGTGTGTGTGTGTGTGTGTCATCTGATGTGTGAACTCTCCACTCCAAATACCACAGCTGTCAAGTAAAGTACAGCACATTCAGCACTGGCCCTGAAAATGTACACTCACTGGTCACTTTAATAGAAGCACCATGTTCCAGTACTTATAGGCTACTGGGTGGGTATCAGGTATAGCAAAGTGCCATCCGCCTCCAGGATGGACGTGTTGCATTCTGGGAGGCTTTTCTGCTCACCACAGTTTTAAAGAGTCCTGTAGAGGTTTACCTGAGTTACTGTCGCCTTTTCTGTCGGCTCCAACCAGTCTGGCCATTCTCCACTGACCTCTCTCAACAACAAGGCTTTCCATCCAACTACCGCTCCATACAAGTTATTTTTTTCTGCACTATTCTCTGTAAACTCCAGAGAATGCTGTGTGTCAAAATCCCAGGAGATCGGCAGTTTGAGAAATATTCAAAGCAGCCTGTCTGGCACCAACAGCCATGCTGCGGTCAAAATCACATGAGATCACATACCCCCCCCCCCCCCCCCCTCCCAAATCTGATGTTTGATGTGAACACGAACTGAAGCTGCTGACCAGTGTCTGCACGATCTTATGCATTGCACCGCTGCTGCCGCATGATTGGCTGACTGGATAATTGCATGAATAAGCAGGTGTAACAGGTGTTCCTAATAAATAAAGTATTCATCTATTTCTAGTGTTTCTATTTCTAATCTATTTACATAAAATACACCCAGTGTAAACTCTGACTGTCTACAAAGCCAGGCTCTGGTTACACATTCCATTCCATCTTAATATAAAATCAAAAAAGATTTCTAAATCCACAGTTACACAAACTTATAATCACTCAAACCATGATCTGTTTCATAGTGCCAAAAGACATGACCAAATACAGCCGAGGCCAGCACAGAGTGTGTTTACATGCACACAATGTTCTGGATGCGAGTGCATGTCCCATTGAGTTATTACTCTGGATAAGCCGTTTGTGTACATCTAACATATCGCATCACAAAATAGAATATTACAAAATGTTCCATGGAAGTCAAGCACTAATCACAAACACCATCATTCATTTGACAAGATGTGTACTGTATTCTGGACAGGCTACCCCCAGCAACCCTGTTTGGGTTTCACATAATCAAGATATGAGCTTGCAGGTTATTGTCAATGAAATATGGCATTTTTAGTGTCTAACCTGTAAACAGAATTCTTGAAATCCTACAGTACAATTGAGTTAAAGTGCATGTAAACACACTCTGTTTAGCAATGTATTAGCAGTTTAATAGCATGAATGAAGTTGAGACATTTCAATGACAGTACCTTTAATTACCCTAATTGCAATGTAACCAGACTGTGTGTAGTCCAAAGTTATGAGTGGTATAATGTTTGTACTCCATTAGTAATATTTTATCTTTCTTCAAGGTGTGACCACACCCCACATCTGATCAATCTGTCGAGGCAGATGGCACTTTTATCAGTTATGCGCAAGTCCTCATAAAGCCAATGCAGAAGCCGTCCAATTAGCTTTCACACCAACGGAAGCTGTTGGCATATGCAATATATCAAACATGACAATCACTGTCATACTACCTCCCATTTCAGGTGAGCTTATCCAATTAAGAAGCTTCCACACACCAGAATATAGGCTACTGTACTGGATCCATACAGTATGTGACATTGATGATTGTGGTCCGCTGGCTTTTCTCTGTTCCCTCCATCTCATGTTTACTTGATTTATGTGTATTACAACAATAAAAACACATCTCCTATACAAACTGAAATGTCTCACACCAAAACGGCAATTTGCCGCACGCACATATCACTTCGTCTCTATTTTTGACACGTACGTCCCTATGTCAGCTGGTTAGATTGGTTTGTGGAATGGAGACACTTTCTGGGGGCCCAAAGCCGGAGGGGGACATAACAGAATACAAGCACAGGAGAGTAGCACAGCAAACATTGTGTACATGCACAGAAGAAAAGCAAAATAAAGCAGTACTTAAAACATTTTCTCCAGATCCACATTTTTCCAAAGGATTTCAGGGTCAAAACTGCTTTTGTGAGCTACTGTGAAACACACAGAAGAAATAGTGTCTATTGGGTTTTGTGAGGTATTTTTAGTGTGCACACGGTGCAATACATGCATTTCGCAGATGTGTCTGTGTATCGATGGAGGGATGGAGGGAGGGAGGGAGGGAGAGATAGACTTACACAGCGAGTGAGAGGAAGAAAGTGAAAGACAGAGGAAGACGCGACCAGGAAAGACAGGCGGAGAAACCCCAGACATAGAGAGGAACACACCACGAAGGGAAGATAGGGTGGCAAAGGAAGAAGGAGAAGAGGGAGGGAGGTACACAAACACACACACACACACACACACACACACATGCATGTGTGCACACATGCGCGCAGACATACACACACACACACACACACACACACACACACAGAGGCTTAGGCAGAGTGAGAGACTGAAAACATACATTCAAAACAAAATTCAAAAGCAGGCACATACGGTATAGGTTGAGGCGATGTCTCGTCATAGACGCTGGCTTAGCTGGCTCAGCGTGCCTGGGGGCGTGGTCAGGGTGGGGTAAATCCCTCGTTCTATCCATTCAGCAAAGGTAGAATTTAGCTGCTAGCCCGGCCCAGGCAGACACGATCGGGGATTTAAACCACCGCAGTAAACGCACATCTGAACAGACAGTGATCTGCTCTAGAATCCCCAAACCTGTAGTTTAGAGCCGCAGCACCGACCTTTGGTGAGTCAGCCCATTCAGATATATCGGCGGTTTTACCCCACTCGCGCGCCAGCCATGTAACATTTTGTGGGCGTTCCCACACATGCCGACTGTCTCTATGCAAACCTCCATATTCCCTATTTGTCTTTCTGTGACACATGCACACACGCCCCTTCTACACAGCCTATGGAAGCCGCGATCGTTGCGGCGTCATTACACCTCGCTTCCTCTAAAAGTCACAAGGAAGGAATGGCGTGTCATTTTATTAGGCATTTCGTTTCCCGCCAGTGGGGGCAGTATCAGCCCCGAATCAACGTCTGTTTTGAAACCACCTCCAATAAGTTACCCAAAGCATAGGCTCGACATCATCAGTGACATCATTACTAGTCTCTTAGAACAGACGAGTTGGCTTCCGCAATTTTCAAATGCTTCCCCCATACCGTCTGTACTTCGTGGGGGAGAATCATGCACCAACCGGAATGGGAAGCAGAAAGGCGGGTCTTCCGCTCATTAGTCCAATCAGAATTTTTTTAAGGCGGGTCTTCCGCTCATTAGTCCAATCAGAATGTTTTTTTTTCGTGGACACACGTGCCGTGATTGGTCGGATTTTGTCGAACTTCCTTCCAGTCTTAAGGTTTTTTTTCCCAACTTCCTTGTGCATGTTCTGGGGGTGTAACGTACAGACTGTGTGTAGCTGCATTCGCCGGATGTAGATGAGACAGTCTGTTTTAAGAGACTACATCATTACTGACCAAAATCATCACAAATCCCACGATGTGGGAACAAAAACGTAACCAAAATCGGGGACAGACAGAAAGACGCCACTTTGGCAATTTTATGTATGATGATGATATGATGATGATGAGGATGATGATTACACTACTCATTACTGGCGATAAGTAATATACAGTATTATGTAATATATCACTTTAGCAATACATTACTGCCCAAACACGGATCAGGAGTACATGTATAGGCTACCTGGGACCTGGAATGCTGATGCAGAGAAATAGCGCTTCTCTGTCATTTTTCCTGCATGCATAACGCGGTCTGCATAGTTCAGCTTGGGTCAAGTCTGCAGCCTATCTCCCCACACGCAACCTGCTGCACAATTTGCTCAGAATATCTAATCAATTTCATAGAGATGCTATCTAATAGTTTCCTGTTTTGTTGACTGAAAAGGTCACGTGAGTCACGTCCTGTAAGAAAAGCAGGGGAGCAGATATCAGTACTTTCTCCTGCTTCAGGGACGGAGAGACCCTAACCCTAACCCCCAACAATCTCATTTGTCCTGCTAAATTTGATTCAGCAAAAAGGACAAAAGAAACAACACATATACAGATCGACATATGTTACAAAAAAGATAGTCAACAAAGTATAATTAAATACAATATTGAATTGTGAACGATGAAAGACGCAGATATGTAAAGGTTGATCAGATGATGCAAGGCTGTTTGTGCAACAGTCAGAGGATAAGATAAAGAGAGGGTTACAAACACAGATGTGTAAGAGTAGATAAGGGGCCCCGGACGGACGTCAAAACCTACCCTATATGCTATCCTATTATGTTTGACTTTTCCATGACTGATCAGTACTGTAGGGCGAAACATGGAGGGATAGTTGTTAAGCCCCCCCAGTTTCTTGCTAGCTAATCCTGCTATAACCTTTTGTTGGACAGACAGACACTGGCTACCCAACTCCGGGGTCCTTCAGGGAGTTGATGAAGTGTTACATTTCACCATCACTTCAATTACAAGAATGTACAATTAGAAAATGAAACGACTTGGCAATAGTGTCACTGTTCTCTCTACCTACCATGATAGTGACAGCCTCGGGTCTGCGCCGATACGCTAGTTGTCTAAAATGGCATATGAAGTGGGGTCTTATAGTCCGATGCACAGGCAGAGGTGTGCACACTGAGTGTTAAAGGAACATCTCACCCTAAAATCCAAAATACATGTATTCTCTCTCACTTGTAGTGCTATTTCTCCATCTATATCGTTTTGTGTTAGTTGCCTGAGTTTTGGAGATATCGGCCGCAGAGATGTCTGCCTTCTCTCCAATACAATGGAACTGGATGGCACTCGGCTTGTGGTGCTCAAAGTGCCAAAGAAATACATTTGATGAACTCAACAGCAATGTCTCTTTTTAGAAATCATGACCCCGTTACTCAAGATAATCCACAGACCTTGTTATTTTTCATTCTCAAATACACTGCTACCGCATGCGCTAGGACGTGTCATCAGTGATGTTATCTGGGGTCGTAAGGTGTTTCGGGTCTGTCAACATCATACACCCTCCATACACAATCCTTCGTCTCACCAGACCCCCCTCATGACAAAGGCAATCCAGAGGCTGAAGGGATGCCTCAAGGACGCCTCAAGAGGGCCTGTGCGCTGCACGTCATTTACCTGCGTCGAGCACCTCGCTCTAGCCTGGAGGACCCCAGGCCGCGCCGATCTTGCGCAGATTTTCAGAAGGCTAATCCGTAGCGTTTGTGGATTTCTCCCTCACGAGAGAGCCAAGATGGGGTGCTAATCCCATCCCGTACCGGGTTGCCGTCTCTCCGGCCGTCAACTGTCTCTCCAGCTCGTCACCAAACTATACTTGGTTGTCACCTAGTCTTTCCTAAGTGTCACTGGCCAGAGGCAAGCCAGGATTCTACATTCTCAAATACACTGCTACCGCATGCGCTAGGACGTGTCATCAGTGATGTTATCTGGGGTCGTAAGGTGTTTCGGGTCTGTCAACATCATACACCCTCGCCCAGTAGACCCAGCCGAGGCCAATTAAGACCCCGACTCACGTCCCAGAAGCCGCTACGGATCAGCCTTACTACTCTATCTGCAACGTTGCCCGCGGGAGGGGTAAAAGAGAACCCAATCCGCTGCAATAGAGCTAGTGCTACGCCGCAGTATTGGCCCTTCGGTGCATGGAGGATCTAGGCTCTGTGGGTTTCTCCCGGCCGTGCTCCTCCTTCGTCTCACCAGACCCCCCTCATGACAAAGGCAATCCAGAGGCTGAAGGGATGCCTCAAGGACGCCTCAAGAGGGCCTGTGCGCTGCACGTCATTTACCTGCGTCGAGCACCTCGCTCTAGCCTGGAGGACCCCAGGCCGCGCCGATCTTGCGCAGATTTTCAGAAGGCTAATCCGTAGCGTTTGTGGATTTCTCCCTCACGAGAGAGCCAAGATGGGGTGCTAATCCCATCCCGTACCGGGTTGCCGTCTCTCCGGCCGTCAACTGTCTCTCCAGCTCGTCACCAAACTATACTTGGTTGTCACCTAGTCTTTCCTAAGTGTCACTGGCCAGAGGCAAGCCAGGATTCTACATTCTCAAATACACTGCTACCGCATGCGCTAGGACGTGTCATCAGTGATGTTATCTGGGGTCGTAAGGTGTTTCGGGTCTGTCAACATCATACACCCTCGCCCAGTAGACCCAGCCGAGGCCAATTAAGACCCCGACTCACGTCCCAGAAGCCGCTACGGATCAGCCTTACTACTCTATCTGCAACGTTGCCCGCGGGAGGGGTAAAAGAGAACCCAATCCGCTGCAATAGAGCTAGTGCTACGCCGCAGTATTGGCCCTTCGGTGCATGGAGGATCTAGGCTCTGTGGGTTTCTCCCGGCCGTGCTCCTCCTTCGTCTCACCAGACCCCCCTCATATGAGCAGTTTCATGGAGGACTATTTTCTTTTGACCGAACTACACCCGCTAGCTGCTAGCTACGCAGCCTCCTCGCCCTCTCTGCTCCTTGATGACATACTTCAGGGATGCTGGATCACCTGTCCTGGAGCTGGCAACATACAGCTGTCCATGGCTGAAGACGGGGGTCTGAAGTCAGACTCCCACTTCTTTCAGTGTCTGCCCCTGGGACTTGATGTTACTCTTATGACATCACTAAAGACATGGTCAGTGGGACTGTTATGACATCACTGATGATGTCACCACTGCTTTTATGACATCACTGATGATGATGTCACAATGCCTCTGACATCACTGATAATGTCACAATTTATGACATCGCTGATGACAACATCACGGGGAGATACCTGTTATCAAATTATACACCTTAGTTATTCTTTCTTAATGGTTTTGTGGCTAACTCCATGGTAGCTTATGTTTTGTGAAGCACATTGTGTTACATAGATAAAGTTTTGCTTGCTTGCAACAGTTTTTCCGATTAAATAGATGGGTATAAGGGACATGCAACAATATAATCAAATGTATATTAGCATGTCAATAAACTATGTATGTCCGGCCCTTCATGTGATTCTCATTTCCCAATGTTGTGGCCCTTGGTGAAGGTTGACTGACAACTGCCTTAGGTCTTCAAGTTTGATATGATCCCAGCATCTTCAATCTATAGCTTTAAAAATACGCCCCTTACAGCCTTTGAAAGACAGTAATGTCAGCCGCTGCTGTACTCAACCAGACAGCCCTGTAGGCTCCGCCCACTGGCCATCAGCAAAAGGAAACCAGCGGCCAATGGGAGCGCAGCCAGCAGAGAAGGCTGGGTCATCACAGTCTTATTAAAGCCAGTGACAGGCTCCAAGGTGTCATTCTTTGATGTGTACATCTGAAGACCTTGAGACAGAACAGATCAGAGCACGAAATACATTGACAATAGAGGCTGAGGACACACTATACTATAGTCCTAACCAGACAGACAGAAGGCATGAAGCATCTCCTCCTTCTTCTGGCACTCTTTGGATGGGCAGGTATGCTACACAAATTTATATCGGCATTAATTAAGTCTGATGATGCAAGAGTTGAAACAGGGCATCTAATGGTGTCCACAGGTCTCACATGTAGCTATGTCTAACTGGATGTCAACGATACAGGAATGACGTGTCAACTTCTGTGTCTGTTATGTGTTCACTTTTCATTACAATAATACAGTTGCCCTGGAGGACGAGGACAAGATTGTTGGAGGTCATGAGTGCCCAAAGCACTCAAAGCCCTGGCAAGCAGTTCTCTTCAAGGGGCCATTAATGACCCTTTACTGTGGAGGGACTCTTCTGTCCAGTGAGTGGGTGCTGTCTGCTGCACACTGCGAACAAGAGTAAGGATATTTTGTCACTAACCACTGCTAACAGATTGTTTGAAACAGTTTAACTGGTGTTTAAAACTGTTTTTTTTTTGTTTTTTTTACTGCATTCGAAAACATATATATTTGACTGTAATTCATGACTGGTTGCGAGTTCCTTGAAACTATAGTCATTTAGGGTGGGAAGTGCGAAGGAAACTTCTCCGATCACTTCTCAGTTCTCAGATGAACATCGTGGTCTCTATAATGCGTTGTTTAATTCTTCCAGGTCATTTCTAGTCGGGCTGGGAATGCACAGCCTACGGCATCTTGAGGGCCCCGAACAGCTCATTGAGTCCAGCCAGGTTATCCCCCACCCAGACTACAACCCAGACTATGCCGAAAACAACACCGAGTGCCCATTGGACAACGACATCATGCTGATCAAGCTGAGCCGGCCGGCCATTCTGAGCGACGATGTGAGCCCTGCCACGCTCCCCACAAACTGCGCCGCTGAGGGGGTGTCGTGCAGTGTCTCTGGATGGGGGAACACGTACCCAGGGCTTGACGGTAAAGTCCTTTTGTATTGTTTCAAAAAGCCAACAGTTGTACTTGTCCTACAACAGGGGTGGGCAATTATTTTTCATGGGGGGCCACATGAGAAACCCAGATTGTTGCCGGGGGCCGAACAAATATTGTCATGCCGTAACCCATGGATGGGTAACTTTGATGATAGAGAGGGCCACAAAAAATGTCCTCGCTACCAGGTTTTGCTGAGGGCCGAACGGCGCCAGCGTGAAAAATTTGGTGCATTTGAAGCCACGTTTAGAGGAATAACTCATTTTAAATGAACAGTTGTGATGTCATTATTCAGTCTTAACCACCAATATTTCATCCTTTTCTCACTCACTCCTATGTCACCACCTGCTCTCAGGGCTTGAAATTAACTTTTTTGACCACCTGCCAATATGGCTGCTAGATTTTAAAGTTACCAGCCAATTAGAATTTCCACTAGCCAAAATGTTTTTCTTGAAATAAATCAGAATATGAGTGGGTTAATTTAAGCATAAGTATCAGTAAGTGGCCCGGGATGATCAAAGCCTGTGTTGCGGGTCACACGAACAAAAATGCAGTCTTGAAGCTAAATAAATCCAAAACCAATGAGTTAATTATTTAAATTTCTAATTCAATGTAGCCTTTTAGTCATAAAGATTATTGAAAGATATTCCATATTCCAGACTGAAATGCAGAAGTGGAGTATTGGCCAGAATGACATGAACATTTGGACACTTATTCAGCGGGTATCTTGCATGTTGCGTTCAGGTGCACTGTGTAAAAAAAAAAAAAAAAAAAAAAATTGCAATTCCATCGCGGGCCACACAGGTGGCGCCCGCGCGGGCCGTAGTTTGCCCATGTATGTCCTACAAGGTATATTAGAGAGGCAAAGTCATGCCCCTCTACGGGTTAGGCTACGAATGAAGGGCTTTTTCTCCTGTGATCTAACCATCACAGTGTGAACTGCTGACTATTAGCATGCTGTACTTAATGGCATCAAATGGATCAAAACAATTCCTTTATGTGTGCTTATTGTCTGTATTCCGGCAGGTCGAGTAGGTCCCTTCCCTGATGAGTTGCAGTGCGTGCGTGTCCCCATCCTGAGTGACGAGGAATGCATCGAGGCCTATAATGACGATCGTCCCAGGTTCAGTACGAACATGGTCTGTGCTGGCTTCATAGAGGGAGGAAAAGACTCCTGTCAGGTGACTTCAAGCTCACAGCCACAACACACGCACGCACGCGCGCACGCACGCACGCGCAAACACACACACACACACACACACACACACACACACACACACACACACACACACACACACACACACACACACACACAGCTACTTCTTCAAAGATGTGTGTGTATATATATATATATATATATATATATATATATATATATATATATATATATATATATATATATATATATATATATTAACCTGTTTATACAGGGGGAGTCTCCCTGAGAGCAATGCTCTCTTTTTCAGGAGCGCCCTGTTCACATTCATACCTGGAAGCTGACACAACCAGAGTCTGATCTGCTGGCCTACCCACCAAATAACCTCTCTCTCTCCCTCTCTCTCTCTCTCTCTCTCCTTCAGGGTGACTCTGGTGGTCCCATGGTCTGTGACAATAAGATCCAGGGTGTGGTGTCTTGGGGGTTTGGCTGTGCTCAGGAAGGCAAGCCGGGGGTCTACACAAAAGTGTGCAATTACATCGACTGGATCAAGAACATCACATGTGGCTGACGAGCAGCGCTGACTTAGGAAGTTATATTAGCATACATCAAATCTGCGTTTAACTGTGTGATTTGCTGTGTGCAGTGTGACTCTCTCACTGCGTCATTAAAGCATTAGCACTCATTCATTTGAAAATCCACTTTCCTTCAGTGCCATAATTCACAGCTCCCTGTATTCACCTTATTCAGAAGAGACCGTCTGGCTTGAGAGACTAACAGGAAGTGTAAATACAATCGGAGGTTCCGATTGTGTTTACACTTCCTGTGACTCATAAACCTATTCTGACTCATAATGTGAGTCAAACTATGGTTTGACCAGGTGAGTCAGACTAGTTTGAGCAGGTAAAACAGCCGGGGTTTTGAACAGGAAGTCGCGATACAATGGGTCAAGTGGCCGGGGCTGCATAAGGTGAATAAAGAAGGTGAAAACTGAAAGTCTATATCCTGTGTGAAAAGAATAGCTCTTATCTTTCTTTATGTAAAGTTGAATTGCCTCTGTGTATGAAATCTATACAAATAAACGTTGCTTTGCCTTGCCTTTAGCTCCCTCTCCTGATTTAATAGTGATTGCTTAGAATCTATCTATATATAAAGGGGCTTACAGTGTGTCCCTGCATCACTCCTATATACAGTACGTATGCGCATCAAAGACGCAGACTTATTGTTCCTATTAAAGTAGGGGGTGACTGAGCAAAATAAAGAGCCAAAATGAATGAAAGAATGAGCGTCTGCACATCAGAAAAACACATTTGATTGATATTTTATTATAAAAAAAATAATATTTCTTCTATATTAAAGGTGACATAAAGAAGGCCCTATACTGAATCATTTTAAGAAATGTCTGTTCTGGGTGACTAGCATAACATAAACTAAGCTGAAAATAAGGTAAGGTAATAAGATCCAGGTTGTAAAAAAAAATAATAATAATAATAATCCTTTAACCTTGTGGTGTTCCATTTTGTTCGGTGCCGTTTTACAGCATAACCAGCATTTTAATGCAAAATTATAATTTGACAGCCAGAAATCCATCAACCGTATCAATAATTTGGGAATCCATTTTAATCTTCTCACAACTGAATTTGTGGTTTAGGCGCTGCCTGTTTAAAAGCATAGCCCCGGAGCACAGCGGTGAATTTAATCTCTTCAAGAAATGAGCTAACGAGATGTAGGCTATATTGTTCCATTATGACAATTGCTTTTACAAACAAATGCAATTGCACTTTGCCACATAACTTGCTGTGCGTGTGTGTTTTGCTGGTGAAACGAGAAGGATATTAAATTTGCCGGTGAGCTTTGTCAACCTGAAAATGCCTTTCTGTCACTGCGGCACTGAAAGGTAATCTGTTTCTCCATGCTGCTGTAGAGATCAAAGGGATCACACTGCCTTGCCGAACACACACACAACACAACACACACACACACACACACACACACACCACAACAACAACAACAACAACCCACACAGACCCATGCAAAGACATAGGCGCACATGTGAACTGATCTATGCACCCGCACATAATTAGCAAAATATGTACTTTATATGTACACTAACAGACACACATACACAGTATGCACTCCCATAGACTTACAGGAGCACAAGCTGTGACTTACACACACACACACATACACACACACACACACACACACACACACACACACACACACACACACACACACACACACACACACACAGTGGATCTCAGTGCTGCTGTGTGTTTTCTGTAAGAAGCTTGGCTCCTGCTGTGAAGCTGACTGTGGGGGAATGGAGTCACATGGAAACAGCTCTAACATGGTGCTGTTCCTCCTGTGCCGAGTGAGTGTTGTGGCTACCATGTTGTTTCAAAACGTGTGCAGTTTGCCAGTCTGAAATATTCTGAATTCCGGACAACGCTGGCTTTTTAAAGATGTAAGGATTCCACAGTATATGCCAAGGCATTTGAGTGTTTTGAAGGTCATCGCTAACCCCAAAATGTTGCTACAGAAAGACACAATAAGAGAAGTATACAGGAGGAATTGAAGTCCTATACTGGCTGGACTGCAACAGCGTGACTGAGTGATGCAGTTACACCGATTGGTCGGCCGTACGTGGCACGCGGTGGCACACCCATACACGGTGTGACTGGCGCGCTGTAAGCGCTGCTAGTATGACAGTTTCACAGCACGAAAAATACAGGTGAGGTAACAGCCGGATAAACACACCACCTGTCTCCTGTCTCCTCTATTTTCAATGGGCTTAGGGGGCGTGTCCACCAATCAACCTGTTGAGCACTTGAAGCGCTGGTGGTACTGAGCACTTTTTTGGCTGCATCAGGTGAGCGCTGGGGCGGGGGGGACCTCTGAGAATGGTGTTGTTGCTATGCTAAACATTAGCCTAGCTGACGCTAGCTATTAAACAGGATGCCGGCTCTTGGTCCCGCCCCCTGCTTCATCCTCGTTGGGTGCGCTCGCGGTGCGCTTCAGAAAAGTTAAAATTCTTTCAACTCGAGAACAGGTTCAGCGCTCTCAGCTGAAAACGCTACTAGGCTATTCTATTCGGGGACACCTCGGCATTCCGAAATGTCGGCACTCCGAAATACCGGCATTCCGACAAAATTCTAACCCTAACCTCGCCATTGCGAAAGAACCCTCCCCCAGACCCTAACCCTAAACCTAACCTCTCCCACCCCCCACGCCGAAGCCTAACCTAACCTCTCGGCGAAACATTTTTTGGAGATAAAAAAGGGCCGCCTCTCCGAAAGCATAGAAGTCAATGATCGGAATGCCGACACTTCGGAATGGCGAGGTGTCCCCATTCTATTCAGTGGAATGAATGACAGAACAGCGCCAGTGCTTTTGTTACAGGTCTTTGGTGGACTTAGTGTTCGTAGCCTGAGCACATCACATGGTCCGGGGCATAACAGTGTAGGTTTTGACGTGTAATTGTTTCTTCTTTTCTGTTCCAAGATCGTTGTTTAAGATAGACCACGTTTATTGTTCATCTGTGGCTGCTGCAGGTTTGCAGTCTACACACCTCTCTCCTTTCATGCTTTATAGTCGTCCTGTCTGGACAGCTGCAACTCCCTCCTGGCCGGACTCCCAAAGCACTCTCTCCTAGCCTCACACCACCAGGTCCTCCAGGCCATGCTCCGGCCCCCGCACACCAGCCAGCATACTGTATGCATTCTGCCATTACAGCTCTCTCCCTTCCCCCGCTGTGAGTCTGTTATCGCTCAATCCATCCTGGACTCTTCTCTCTCCTGGCTCCCCATTGGTGGAATGACTTTGCCACTTCACTCGGGGACAGCTGAGTCACTCCCCATTTTCCATCATGAGCTGAAAACTCATCTGTTCGATAAATACAATCACGTCCCGCCTGACTCACATCTCTCTCTTCTATATATTATCTGCCCTCCTCTGATGCTTTCTGACTCTCTCCTTAGAGAACGTACGTATGCAGTGGCATAGTGGAAGCGACGTGTATATAGTTAACTAGTAAGGCAGTTGTGGCAACACTAAAATACGAAGGGTAATAAATAGGTAGTAAAGGTATTAAATATTAAATAGAATGAGATGGAATGTATATTAAAAAAACGTGTCCAGGTGTGCAGGGAGGTGTGCAAATGTCAATAATCCAGGTTTATTTATTGAGGAGTCTGGTGGCCTGTGGAAATGAACTGTCCTGCAAGCGGCTTGTGCGTGCTTTCGGGACCTTGTATCTTCTCCCTGAGGGCAACAGGGAGAACTGGGCTGTTGTGCGGGTGGTTCGTGTCCTTGATGATCTTCCGGGACCTCCTGAGGCACCGCTGATTGTACAGTTCCTGCAGTTTTGGCAGCTCACATTCTGTCACATTTGCAGGTGAAACAACAGGTCAGGCATGGCTAATATTCCAATAACAGGCATCGTTAATGACTGCATACAATCCCCTCCTGTCCATACTACCTCTCATACTCACGATGCAGTGCTAGCTGCATGGTTGCATGCTGAAGTGCTATAAGATCATAATATGAGGTGTCCCTGTATCTTGTATAGCTGCTGCTCTCATGCTCAGGCTTACAGCCCATTCTTCTTATCTTCACACACCTCAACATTTTCTTTCAATTGTGGGTTCTACCGTCCTCCTTATCTCCAGAAGAATGATGAACTCGCAGTTTGGTGCCTCTCTCTGCCTGCCACCAGCATACTTCAAAATGGTGTAGCAAGTAAACTTGGTGTGTGTCCTTTGCCCTGGAATCTGGACATCCGAGTGAAAATCTTCGAGTTTGTCACTTTAAGGTTTTTCTCATCCCGACCTGTCTGAATAAAGAAACCACAGACGGCTGTTGAGCCGCTCATTCATTTTCACCCACAAGTGTGAGACTCATTTCCCCCCTTCAACGCTCAGGCTCTCTGTCGGTGTCGTCCAGAGACTCCAGGGACACGCTGCAGGCAGGTCCTCCGTGTCGTGTCTGCTAGCTCCCTCCTCCTCCTCCTCCTCCTCCTCCTCCTCACACAGGTGTTCTCCCAGTCCCACCTGAGACCAGTGGATCATTACTGTCATCTCGTATAACTCAGGTGATGCCGACTGCGGGGGCTTCTTTTAGTCATTGGTCACCTCCAACTCACACCACCTGCAGTGGAGATTAATAGATGGATAGATAGATAGAGAAAGAGAGAGATGGAGAGAGAGAGAGAGAGAGGGAAGAGAAGTGGAACATGACCTGTTCCCCTTCAAGTGAGTAATGTATTATTTGATTCAGTAGCCCACATTGGCACTGTGTGTAAGCTCTCCATCCCATGAAAGGCACATGAGTGGACGGGGGTGCTTGAATATAATTTGGGTCAAATCATGCATGAGGGAGAGAAAGAGAGAGAGATGGAGGGAGAGAGAGAGAGCGAGCGAGCGAGAGAATGAGTTTGTGTGTTTTTTTATGATTGGTGGGTCAAGTGGAGTATAGAAATTCTGTTCAATACAACACAACCCTAGAATCTAGGTCCTAGATAACTGTTATTGTACCATGAGGTATGTGAGAAATGACACATAGTTTTGTCTGAAAACTGCATTTTGAATAGTACCTTTCCTAAGTTCTATATACTGTACTGTATTGTAGTATGCAGCTTGTGAGAAATATAAAGACGCTACAATTCAGACAGTTTCGACATGCTGCTTTCAAACCATGTTGAAGCCCAAACACTGACATGTGTTGTTGTCACATTGTGTTGCATTACAAGACTGACTGTAAAACTACTGGGGCCATTTCTACTCTATTCATATTTTAGTATGCTGCTGCTGCATCATCGTTAGCATCCCCCCCCCCCTCCCCCATAATTTACTCAATCAAATTCAGACATTACAAAATGATCCTGCCATTAAACCCTTTATTTCACTCAGATTGTAGTTATGTCTCTGTTACACACAGAAAAGACACAGAGGCGACGGATTCATATAGGCACTTTTTATTTGTCAAAATCCAGGAACAGACGGACAGAAAGAAACAGCAGTGAGATTGACATCCTCCCCCTTCTCTCTCTCTGTCTCCTCTCCTCTTCCACTTTAGTCAGACACCTTCCTCTCCTCTCCTCCTCTTCCTCGCTCCACCTCTCTCTTCCTCCATATATAGCATTACGTTCCAATTCTCTCTCTCTCCTCTCCTCCTTTTCAGAGCTCCTCAGAGTGGAAGGCTGAAAGACACAAGAGAAAATGATTCTTTTCATACCAGAGAAATACTGTCGATCCTTTTGTTTTTACAGCTCCCATCTTGTGCCATTTTGTGACAGCAATTTGGAGTTTCTCCCAAAAAAAAAACTTATTGTTCTAATTTCCTAGAATTCCCACAATGACATGCCTCTTTATTTGTGGGGGAAAAAGGAACTGCTTGGCTCACATTTCCACTCCGAGCACGTCTTAATTATTAGACTACCTGTTTTGTTGATGCTCAGTTGAATACGGTTAGAGCAATGCTTTTTGCTCACTCTTCTGTCTAGCTGCTGTTGTTTTGGCCATTCACTCTGTATTGTATACTGGCTGCTTGTTATATTCATGATACATGAACTTTGACTTGTACTGTACATCTTACTGCCACACTTATTGTATTCTTATTTTACACAACAATCAGCATCTGCTAAGGGCCTTGGAAGTACGGTAAAGTTCACGTTTTGATCCTAGTTAATTGACAACATTTCCAATGGATGATTGATTCTGACTGAGAAAAGGGAGTGATTTTTTTCTTTCTTTCATTTAATTCAACCGCTAACAAGAGGACTGCATTTCAGAATTTGTGCTAACAAGAGGGGTCTCAATAAACAACTTGACTGTATTGGAACTCCCTCTGCTGCTGATTTTAATCTCTTTATTTTGATGTTTTTGCTTGGATTTTGATTACTTGATTTGATCATCATCATTATCATCAGCACCATCATCTTCATCATCACACAGTCAATGTTAATGGTGAATAGGGTTTGCCATGGAATGAAGGTTCAGTGTCAGCACAACATATCATCATCATCATCCACACCATCTTCATCATAACAGTTATTCAGTGAATATGATTTTGTTCTTACAATTCTTCATCATTAGTGTTATTTTCCTCCTCACTGTCCGCGTTATTATGATGATCATTGGCAAAACACATGAGTCTAATTTTCAGCACAAACATGAGTAGAGTTTGGCACAACACACATCTTGATTTACTTGTATCATTGCTAATACAATGTTGTCCCAAACTCAAGAGATCTTTTGAAAATGACGTCACCTTCATCATGGCCACCCTCATTATCACTCTCTTAATTGGTGTGAGGTGAGGTCATGTTTAATTAGCGTGAGCTCATGTTTTCTTACATGTGAAGGTTTCAGTTAGCTGGTGAATACCTTCCTCCTCATCATCAGGAGCTACCAAACCGGCCGCAAACGTCCACAACATCTCCAACCAATCGGCGCTCTCCTGGGCTGTTACTGCACTGGGGGCTGCAGCAGGGCTTGATTTGATTGGGCGAATACCACCTGGGGAAGTTTTGGAATAGACTGGATGAGAAGCAGAGAGGGAGAGGTGAGTTCCTGTCTCTGTCACTCACTGAATCTGTTTTTTTCTCGTGGTGCGATTGCAGATATGTGTGTAATCATCAGTACAGCATACTGTGCATGGTATACAGTATTTTATATTAGAGTGGAGTTGAATATAATAAATTGAATAGAATACATTAAAGTGGAAAAAATAAAATTGAATAGAAAGAAATAAAGTAGAATAGAATATAACAGAATAGAAAAATAGAATCAAGAACAATAAGGTAGTACAGTACAGTCAATCAGAATAGAATAGAATAGAATAGAATAGAAGGTTATATATTTACGGCTTATAATATTTGCAAGGCTAGATTATTATGTACTATTTTGAGTCCCACTAATAAGGGAATGCAAATAAGCAATAAGTAAAAACAAACACTGTTACCATTCTGGCACAGCGCTGTAAGTCTCAGTTTGGTTACAGGGTGCTTAGCTTAGCATGGATCCAGAGAAAGCAAACCTATTAGTTTGCATAGGAGGGTGTACTAGAGGATACATCAGATATAATATTTGAGTATTTAGGAGGTTTTTCTTGCCTCTAGACCTCATGGCCCTCTTAGCGATGGAAGAGGGAGGGGGGATACCTGACGGGGAGAAGAGAGACACATGAACAACCGCAATAACAGACACAGCAGCATTATACAGGATGGAGAGAGAGAGAGAAGCCACAAGAGGAGAGACACAAGGACAAACAGAGAAGAAGAAGAGAGAGAGAGGCAGCCAAATGGAAAAGAGAGACATCCAGGGAGAGAAAAGGCTGAGAGAGACAAAAGCCATAGAGCAATGACAAGTAGTTGTACCTTTTCAATCATTCAGTCACAACATGTATTAGAATGTGGAACCACTTTGCATGACTATAATGCGATTAACAAGTTTGAAAAATCACCCCCCACACACACACACACACACACACACACACACACACACACACACACAGCAGACAGTTTTCATCCCCACCGAGCGTGTTAGGACTTATCTCTGCTCGACACGATGCAGCAGACATGCCGGATGAAGAGGACACAGCAACAAACAGCTGGATGTAGAGATAGCACAGCAGCTCCCGCGCTCTCGAGCGACATTCCACCGTTTCGGGGTATGAAACCGGCCCATTTAAATCCTCATAGTATTATCGAAAATGTCAGCGCACCGACATTATTGCCTGTTCCCAGTCATCATTCGAGATGTCACCAACTTTTTTTGTTTTTGCCTCCGGTCGTGTGAAAATGGCACTCGGCTGTTTAGGTTGACGCCTGAATGTAGGTGGTGAACACAACACACACACCGCAGGGGACAGCAGGTGATGTCAGGGTTCAATGGCCCACAAACTCATAGCAGGTAAACATGGTGGGAAAATGACAAGTTTGTAGCAGTGAATGATACACAGGAGGCGTTTTGATGCTGTGCAGCTAGGGGCAAATATGCCACAAAGCACGGGTGGAAGTAATCACATGGACTTTTTTATGACGCTACATTTTAAATCACATAAATTTACAGAGCACACATTTTGTGGCTCTGGATAAGCAACAGGAAGTGGACAAAGTGCGTCTGCCTGTTTGTGGCCCAGTGTGACGCGGCCTTTTATAATCGCTCCTCCTCATAAACAACTCATTCATGCGCTGACATTTTATTTGATTGTTTATTTGATTGGTTTGATTAATGCACTGATATTTATTTGATTGGCCACTCCAGGCAGTGTCACCCACCCACACCAGGACTAGAATAAATCCTCCTCTCTCTCTCTCTCTCTCTCTCTCTCTCTCTCTCTCTCTCTCTCTCTCTCTCTCTCTCTCTCTAGCTGTCAATCTTCTTCTCTCTTTCTTTCAATCGATTCTGTCTCAGTCCAACTTTCATGTGTTCCTAGATCTGTTACTTTTTGTAGTCCTGGTGGCACATCAGAACGATAAACAGCAAATTGTGCAGCTGAGATAAAAATAAAATAAATAAATAAAAACCTAAGGGGCTCTGCAAAACATCTAAAAAAAATAGCTGGCAAAGAGTTGGATAGGACTAAATGATAAACCTCATCAAACAACAATGCTTTCTTTCTTTCTTTGTGTCCCTATACACAAATGTTTAAAAACGGATGCATTCCAAGCCTATATTACCACAAATAAGAATTTGTTCCAGTAATAATAATACTTGTTAATATGCCCAACTCTCCGATAACCAGAGACCCAAAAACTCTGACTACTCACTCACTGCTGAACCAGAAAATGTACTCTTTTGGCCCCAAAACACCCTGGATTCTCTGCCGGTGGATTTTCCACTTTTCTAAATCTAAATTGAGCAGTTTTCCTGTGTCGAAATACAATAAAAATATCCCTATTTGTGCTTCTGGCCCTGTCCCTCTCGGGGAAAGAAAGAACAAGGGGTGATAGGTGGCTGATTAAGCTCTCACTGCAGACAGTACCTATGATTTTCTTATCTCTCTCTTATTTTCCTGTCTTCCTCTCACTTGCCTCTGTCTCTCCTCCACTCGCTGTCTAGCTCTCTCTCTCACACACACTTTCTCTCCCTGAATCTCTGTCCCTTCCCTGTCTTTCTATCGGTCTGTCTGTCTGTCTGTCTGTCTGTCTGTCTTTCTCTCCCTTCCCCCCACCTCTCTCTCTCTCACCCCCCTTTTCTCTCTCTCTCTCTCTCTCTCTCAGGATGGTTCACATCAGGGAGAATTGCATCCCGTCTGTATTGTCCCAAAATGTCTCCTTCTGTCATTTACACACACTGGCCTTTATTGAAATGTCATGGTGGGAATAAAGCCTTTGTGATTAAAAATGCAGAACAGCATTTGGTCATTGTCAGCCTGCAAACATTCGCCTCAGCAAACACAGGATTAGTCTAAGGCAGTTGCTTTTCACTGCAGATTTATAATAGCCCAGGAATACCCTGAGCCCTACAGGCACAGATCTGCTATTATATTGATAACCATCTAATGTGAAACAGGGGCCCTATAGATATCAACCTCATTCACACATCCATCCTAGTTTCTATCTTTCAGTTTTCTTCATCACACTCCTCCTGTAGGCTATGTATGTAGTGAGGCTCAGATTTCCTCCAAGGTGCACACAAAGTACATTTCACTGAGCTTCAGTCAGCTTGTGACCCCGTTGACCTTGCATTCATTTTTGCCCAACTTTTCAGAGCTACTATGAGGAACAGCATGGATTGTGCTGAGAAAGAACTCCACCAATCAACATCATCATTGGTAAGTACTAGCAAATAGGGCTAGACTTAAAACAAACAAACAAAAAAGTAAACGATCCCTTTAACATTATTATGTCTCCTGTCAATATAGTCAAATTGGCCATCAAATGATAAACTATGTAGCCTCTAATGCCAACAGGAGCAAAGAGAGACTGCTATTATGAGTTATCTCTACCCCACAAGCACCTAGTTTATTATGGATCGTTCAGTCACTAAGGGCTATTACAGGGCCCATAGAAAATCAACACCACTGGGTAACTACCCAGAGACACACTGGAAGCAGGCCCGTAGCTACCATTGAGGAGACCGAGGTCATGACCTCGGTACCCCCCCCCCCCCCCCCCCCCCCGGCCCCCAGATATATTCATCTGTCATTGATGTTTTAATGTGACAGTTGATCAGAAATGCAACAATTTGCTTCCTCTCTGTGTGCTATAGAACAAAGAGAGATAACTCACCACAACATTCAGATTTTCCATTGAGGCTAGATTGGGACTAGACTTTGGGGACAGTTCTATTGAAGTGAATGGGTAAGTAACTCCCCTGTAAGTGATGTTTGTGTAGGTGGGCCATTGTATTTAATTGAGCAGTATTCTGCCATGTGACCTGTATGCAGAATATAAATTATATTATATGGGGAGACATTTATTTTTTGTATCATTTTAAAGCAACAGCACAGTAAAGAGGATATTAATCTAACATGATGTCTGTAGTAGATCTAGCCTTTATAGCCTTTATAGATCTAGCCTCTTCATTGTGCTCTCAAAGTGCACCAGATTGAAGCATTTTACTTTAATAAAATGGACAACATTTTCTATCCGGGGGGGGGGGGGGGTACAGCCCCCCATGGGCCCCCCCGCGATGCGCTAAAATGACCTTGGTATTTCTCAAACCCTGGCTACGGGCCTGACTGGAAGTTCCACATTTGGCCAACACTCATATTGTGTTGTCAAGTGTTGTTGGGGATGAGATTGCAGCTGGGAGAGGCTTGATAAATATAGTCTCTGTTTTGGGACTGAGGCTAGTACACAGGCGTGGGCCAGACCTGCCCAACATAAGCCTAGCCTACACTCGAGGCCTACTGTAGTGTATGAACATGGCTTCCAATATCAGATTCAGAATCACTTGAGAAATGATTAACAAGCTAGGTGCCTTACTGGCGGAGGAGAGCTGCTTTATAGGTCAAATACAGCGCCCCGTGTTTTTAGATACTGGATATTGGATAGAGATTATTCTCATTTTCGCACACGTCTGTCTGGCACAGGCAAAGCAGCAGCAGCAGCAGCAGCAGGCAGCACAAGCAGGCAGTGCAGAAAAAAAGGTTAGTTAGGTGTTTTGGTTGTTGTTGTTTTTACCAGGAGATAAACACACGGGGTCGTCACAGTATGACGTGTACCCTTTGGGATGGGATGGCGTCGGCATGACAACGAGGAGATGGACGGCGTGAGGGTGAAGGGGTGGAGGATGGGTGGTGGAGGAGGGGTGGGAGTGAGAGAGGGAGGGAGGGAGGAAAGAGTTAAGAGATGATGTGTGTGTGTGGATGTGTGAAGTTCACCTATCCTCTCACTGGAGGATAGGCCAGATTTTAAAAGGTGATTTATGGCAGCGGTGGTGGTTGTGAACAGGAGTAGAGACAAGGAAGTAGAATTGATAGAAAGGTCATTACCATTCAACTTGAAATACTGGAGTACAGCAGCTTTGTGGCAAATAATCTCTTTTGAGCAATTTCCAGCTGTGTGGCCGCAAGATTGCAGTTTCACCTTTGTGCATCAGGTATATATTTAGTTTGCTACAGTGCACGCTAATGCTTTAGGCTTACGTTTATGAATGCTGATGTATGCTTGTTTATGGAATAATCAAAGATAGATTAGCAGCATACATACAAAAGAATTAGCATTATGGATAGCGTGCTAAATGCTTCAAATCGTGACGTGAAACTACAACCATCTTGTCACACAGCAGTTAAGCTGTTTCAACGTTTGATGATGTTGCCGTTGAAATGAACAATATTTTTGATACATGAGATTGAGAAAGCAGATGTAGATTTCGTGAAACAATGCTAATTTCCACAGCAACATGAGCATCCTCTATGGTTTAAAATGCGCTAAACCAGTTTACGGTGATACACCAGGAGGAGGCGCTCTTTCTATCCATTCATATTGAGTGGAAAGTATTGTGTCTATGGATGTGGCCTTGAAGTTAAAGTGAACAGGAGTGGTGACAGACCTCATCAGTGCATATGTACACAGCTGCAGAGCACTGGTACATTATGGTAAGACTCCAACTGGAGGACTGATGTTAGAGGCTACGTGAAGATGTAACTGTTTGAGGAAATGCATGGTCACTCTTAAAAAGCCAGTTTCATTTTCAATACATCCGTCTGTCTAGTAAGGGACGACACGCTAAATGTTAAAGCAAGAAAATGTGGACACCACATAATGTTGCTATTAACATGTGTTGAAAGGCAACATGGACAGTGTACCCTAACTTCACACATGGATGTGCTGAAAATGACGACCTTTGTAAGAGAGCACGTCCACTTTTGAAGCCCGCTTCAAAAATGTCTGGCAGGGTGTTGAGAAAATGCTTAGATGATGGATGTCTGAATTAAAATGTGAAAAATGATTTTGAAGTGATCATAAGGTATTATGAGCAGGGGCGTAGTGGAGGGTAAACACAAGTAAATGCAGTTCACCCACCTCTTTGAAACGAGAGATGAGAAGTTTACTCACCCGATTTCAGATCACCTATATAAATCAACGAGGGGAAAACACGGTGGGTAAACTACTCACCTTGGATAGTTTACCCACCTCTGTATTGACCACTACACCCCTGATTAACAAGGCATCACAAACAGATTATGATCATCATTATGAGTGAATTCTAAAAATACTTAACTTGCTTTATTTAATATAACATGACTTACATTTCAAAAAATAATATGACAGTAAAAATGTTGATTCTGTGATTGTGCTCGTTACCTGCTAGAGATGTATAGTCGAGCAGATCAAAGAGAACGATGGCCACCCCCGACCACGTGATGACCAGCGCCACGACCAGTAGCCAGGCCATCGGCGAACTAAAGGTCAGTATGATGTCATCCAATATACTCCTCTGAGTGGACCGCGGAGATGGGGGGACCGCCTCCCCGCTGCTGGCCTGACTACTCATTGGTAGAGAGAGCTGTCGGAGGGAGGAAAAGAGCAGGTAGGAGGAGGCGGAGGATAGAGAGAGAGAAGCGTAAAGAGAGAGGAGAAAGAAAGAAAGCAAGGCAGAAGGAAAGAGTGAGAGAAAGAGAAATAGATTTGATGAGGAAGATGTTGTACTTTCAAAACAAATTGTATGGGAAACAAAATTGCAGGGCTAGATAAAGGTTTCATCATGCCAATTTTAAAAACTGAATTTCTTGAAGCCAATACAATTATCACAAGATACTTTAACTTGAAGCAAGTTTGGTTTTAGTGTTGATCAAATGACTTGTAAGCTTGCTTTCTCTCTCTCTCTCTCTCTCTCTCTCTCTCTCTCTCTCTCTCTCTCTCTCTCTCTCTTTTGCACTGCGCTTGCAGTTTTTGGAATACAGTATGTGTGATAAGATGGTACATGGTAGATATCAGCTTTGTTTTTTTGGAAACATGCCCTAATAATTTGGACTTCAACATTGATTATAGGACCATGATGTTCAAACATCAAACTATAGAATGTTTTCTGCTGGAACAAAAAGTTGCTGACCTCACCATTAAATCTGTACAAAAATGTACCGGAGAAATGATTTGTGCCATGCTATTTGTTCCTGCTTTAGACAAGTGTGATCAACAAGAAAAGTCTGGGGTTCCATTTTTCTGTTTTTTTTTTCAATACATTTTACAGGGTACAGGTCAAGTTTCCCAGGTCAAGTGGTAGGCTTCAGTACCATGTGGGACAAACAAACAAACAAACAAACAAACAAACAAACAAACCGTCTAGGGACTGTGGGGGCGAGAATTCTGCCTGCCTGAGTTTCACTTTGCCTTAAGGCCTTTGGCACCACATATAACTACAGTGTTACATTGCACAGCGCTCCAAGTGTGTGGCGCACGATACTGACAACTGCACTCCCACCATTTCACCATCAATGGGTCACGTTCAGCCGAGGCACTTCTGAACGTGCGTTAGGGAATCCTGCTGCACACTTTATAGTTGTTTTTGTGTGTTTGGCATCATAATGTGATTACCGTGTGCCACAGTTGGAAAGAGAGGAGAGGAGAAGAGGGGAATGGGGGAGGGGGTTGGGAGAGAGAGGGCAGGGTAGGAGAGACAGTGAGAGGGGAGGAGAAGAGAAGAGAGAGGAGAGAAAGAATAGGAGAGACAAAGGGTAAGGAGAGGACAGGAGAGGAGAGAAAATAGGAGAGACAGAGGGTGAGGAGAGGACAGGAGAGAAAGAATAGGAGAGACAGAGGGTGAGGAGAGGACAGGAGAGGAGAGAAAATAGGAGAGACAGAGGGTGAGGAGAGGACAGGAGAGGAGAAGATAGAGGAGAGAAAGAATAGGAGAGACAGTGGGTGAGGAGAGGACAGGAGAGAAAGAATAGGAGAGACAGTGGGTGAGGAGAGGACAGGAGAGAAAGAATAGGAGAGACAGAGGGTGAGGAGAGGACAGGAGAGGAGAGAAAGAATAGGAGAGACAGAGGGTAAGGAGAGGACAGGAGAGGAGAGAAAATAGGAGAGACAGAGGGTGAGGAGAGGACAGGAGAGGAGAGAAAGAATAGGAGAGACAGAGGGTGAGGAGAGGACAGGAGAGGAGAGGAGAGAAAGAATAGGAGAGACAGAGGGTAAGGAGAGGACAGGAGAGGAGAGAAAATAGGAGAGACAGAGGGTGAGGAGAGGACAGGAGAGAAAGAATAGGAGAGACAGAGGGTGAGGAGAGGACAGGAGAGAAATAACAGGAGAGACAGAGGGTGAGGAGAGGACAGGAGAGACAGAGGGTGAGGAGAGGACAGGAGAGGAGAAGATAGAGGAGAGAAAGAATAGGAGAGACAGTGGGTGAGGAGAGGACAGGAGAGAAAGAATAGGAGAGACAGAGGGTGAGGAGAGGACAGGAGAGACAGAACAGGAGAGACAGAGGGTGAGGAGAGGACAGGAGAGAAAGAACAGGAGAGACAGAGGGTGAGGAGAGGACAGGAGAGAAAGAATAGGAGAGACAGAGGGTGAGGAGAAGATAGAGGAGAGAAAGAATAGGAGAGACAGTGGGAGAGGAGAGGACAGGAGAGACAGAGGGTGAGGAGAGGACAGGAGAGGAGAAGATAGAGGAGAGAAAGAATAGGAGAGACAGTGGGTGAGGAGAGGACAGGAGAGAAAGAATAGGAGAGACAGAGGGTGAGGAGAGGACAGGAGAGACAGAACAGGAGAGACAGTGGGTGAGGAGAGGACAGGAGAGAAAGAACAGGAGAGACAGAGGGTGAGGAGAGGACAGGAGAGAAAGAATAGGAGAGACAGAGGGTGAGGAGAGGACAGGAGAGAAAGAATAGGAGAGACAGTGGGAGAGGAGAGGACAGGAGAGACAGTGGGTGAGGAGAGGACAGGAGAGAAAGAACAGGAGAGACAGAGGGTGAGGAGAGGACAGGAGAGGAGAGAAAGAGAAGATGAAATTCAATGAGAGAGAAAAGGAAAGAGAGTTTACACAAGGAGATGAGAGGAGATTCAATTGTGGCTCACTTGAAAAAGACAAATGACTTCTCTCAATATCTAAAGAAAGTTTTCATTACTCGACTCAAAGGGATTTGTGCTTTCTTTGTAACTTGCTGTGTGACATAACATAATTATGTGCCACTGTTAGGTTGCTTTTGTGCATTAGCTATGTGGCATGCTGTGACAGATGATTGAAAAGAAATCCCTTATTTCTCTGCCTGTTCTCACAGCTTAGCTCTAAATTAAAAGTGATAGTTATGCTGTTGCAGAGACTTTATTTGAAAAATAGGACAGGATTTTTAAGTAGTATGCCCTTCTGAAGGTTATTAACGATGTCCTATTGTATGCAGATGTATAGATGAGTGCTCTATGCTGTTTCTTAGTGCAGCATTTGACACCGCTGATCATGACATTCTATCGGCTATATTTTTAGTGAGAAGTTGGGTTGTGGTCCCATTAATTGAATTGCATGTAGTTGTGCCCGGTTTGGAGACTTTTTTGGAGAAGGCCCCTAGTGGATGTTAGAGGAATTGCCGCCTGCCACCCACTTCTGTATTGGCTTCGAAATTCATCCATGGTTTTGGCCGCTTGAGTGTACCTCGAGGCTCAAATAGGCCAAATGTTATTTCCAATATATGTGCTACTTGGCAACCGTATCCGCTGACATCACATTGCCTGCTACTTCTAACAGAATCTGAATCTGAATCTGAATCTAAATCACTTTTATTGCCACATTATATAAAGATTACTGAGGAATGTGTCTTAGGCCATGTTCAGACTAGGAGGCCAAATCCGATTTGTGAACTTTAGTGACCTATTAATGCCTTTATCCAGATTGGTTTTATGAGTCTGGACGCTCCAAGTCTGATTTGTGTCACTTGTCCCAAACCACATATGGAGGTAGTTTGCAATCTGCTTCAAATGTGCTTTTGACTGATGTGTCTTCAGTGCATACTTGGCTCCATCTAAAAGGAAACTTCAAATGTGGAAACTGCAGTCAGTGTAACAACACCACTAATGTCAAGTCCTTCAATCATCCACATACTGGCAAGAAATATCCCATCAAACAATTCATCAATTGTAACACAACATCAGTGATCTACATGCTCACATGTCCCTGTGGACTCTCTTACATTGGTCAAACTAAGAGAACACTCAAACAAAGATTATCTGAACATAAAACAGCCATCCGCACAGGTAACATGGACTATGCCATAGCAAAGCATTACCAAGAAGCTAACCATGGCTCTCCAGCCACATTGAAATTTGTGGGACTTGAACATGTCACTCCTCCAACTAGAGGGGGCAACCTACCAAAACTTCTCTCACAGAGAGAAATGTACTGGATCTCCACACTCAACACAATGACACCTGCTGGACTGAATGATGACTTTTCTCTCAAATGTTTCCTCTAAACCCTCTGAAAAGACAAGTATACCTCAAAGTGCATATGTATAACTATTTTAATTGTATGCAAATGTGCAATTTCACCATGTAAATGAAACATGTTTATGTGACCTGATCCCTTTAAAGCCTGGATTATGCTTGACGCTTTGGCCGGCCGCACGGAAATGAGAGACACGGAATCCGACGAGGAAACGTGTGGAGCTTGTATACTCTGTGTGGGTTTCTGCAGGCGGAATTGAGCGCGAGTCTTGAAAACTCCACTTTGTCCGCCCGTCCGCGTCCGCGTAGTTACAAATTTCGGCGTGCGCACGGCCGCTCGAAAACCGTCCGCACGGAGCCTTGCGGAGGGGCGTGTCTGCTGATTTGACGTCACTTTTCCGCGCGGACACTCGCGTTCCTCGCTGATGCGGAAAGTTTAATGAGACCTTAAGTGTACCATGTGACCTTCCTAATTGTTCACTCTACTATATATGGCATGACCTCCATTTTGTTCCATTTCCTCCATGCCCTGAAGAAGGCCGAGAGGCTGAAACATTGGCATTTTTTGTGACATGGCCAAATAAATTGGTGAAATTGAGAGCTCCTTTGTCCTGAAGTTTTGTGAGTGCTACCTTGTGCCATTGGTACTTTATGCTTCAAACTTGATGTTGGTTTAGCACCACCAAAAACCACTGGGAAGGCGCATCCTTTGAAGAACCAGATTAATGACTTTATCAGCAAATCGGATTTGCCTGTAATGTGAACGTGGCCTAAGTGTAAGTAGGCTATGCAGCGTAGCGGTCATATCAATATTCAGAAGACAAAAAGAAGCTATATAAAAGACAAAATCCCCAAAATTGCAAGTGCAGCCCAATATATACAACAAGAATAGGAGGACTGTGAAATAGGCATTACATAGGAATTTACAGTCCAAGCAGTACTAATGTAGTTAACGAGAGTACTGTAATATAACAGAGTAAAAAGTTCTGGTAGGAGAAGCAGCTAATACTTTAATGTAACGAGTGTAGCCCAGCTGCTGCTACGGCAAAGCTGACATAATGATGATAGTGAACAATCTGTGAGTAAAAAATCAATTAAATAATTACAACCCTGTTTGGCTGACAGCTGGTGAGGAGTGGATGTCTTTGAACTTTCCGCAGTTAAACTTGGACCAGACTCAGTGACACTCCTCTTCTTGTTATTGGCCCTGAATGCATTTCAAACTCAGCAGTCTGTTGACTCTTCAACAGCCATGGCTGCTGTATCTAAGCAGTGAGGCATCGCTTTTGCTCCAAGTTTAAACCTTGAGCAAATTCTTGACAAAAAGCCAGTTCGCTCTCTGAAAGAGGAAAATCAGTGCAAAATGTTCCAGCAAGGTTTTTGACCAGAACAAAAAGAGAGAGAGCCACATTACACTTGTTTGCAGTGCTTGCCTGTCAGTTTCAGAATTGATTTCAATTATTTTAATCAATCAATCAATCAATCAATCAATCAATCAATCAATCAATCAATCAATCAATCAACAAATCAATCAATCAATCAATCAATCAATCAATCCATCAATCTCTATCTATCTATCTATCTATCTATCTATCTATCTATCTATCTATCTATCTTTCTTACTTTTGATTCTGTAGCTGTTCTCAGGGCTGACCTT
The DNA here is from genome assembly GCF_964638095.1 of Poromitra crassiceps. Taxonomy (NCBI): domain Eukaryota; kingdom Metazoa; phylum Chordata; class Actinopteri; order Beryciformes; family Melamphaidae; genus Poromitra; species Poromitra crassiceps. The sequence goes on from NC_139630.1 coordinate 28,164,019, forward strand.
TCTGTGTGGCAATTTCTGGCAAACTACACAATCGATCCAACATGACTCCGCCCACATGCCCTTATGTGTGTGTGTGTGTGTGTGTGTGTGTGTGTGTGTGTGTGTGTGTGTGTGAAGAAACCAGAACCAGAACCATCTCAACAAGTGGCCTGTGTGTCATTTAAGCAGTGGAGCTGTGAGTGCCTGTGTGCTTGCGTGTGTGTGCATGTACACGTTTGTGTCTGTGTGCGTGTCATCGGTGTGCATGTGTGTGTATAGAGAGCCAAAGTGGAACGTCAGTTCCTGCTTCAGCACTGTACCAGAGATTTTCATCTGCCATTTATTTTCCCATAGACATTTTGTTAAATGCTTATAAAAATAGTTTTACTCGTTCAAACCAAACGGTTCAGATATATTTAGAAACAGGAGAGGCCACATAACATTTCACTCGGACCAAAATGTAAAAGAAATTGCGGATTTAAATGTTTTTTCAATGTTTTTTTTTTAAAGTTTTGGTCTGAGTGAAATGTTCTATGGTCTCTCCCGATTCTAAATATAGCTGAACTGTTTGGTTTGACCAAGTAAAACTATTTTTATAAGCATTTTACGAAATGTCTATGGGAAAATAAATGGCAGAAGAAAATCTCTGGTACAGTGCTGAAGCAAGAAGTGAGGTTCACTTTGCCCCTCTATTTGTCATAAAAAGCTGACCATTGATCCAGCGAAGCAAGCCCTGACAACAGCTGGTCCAACCAACCAACCAACCAACCCAACCGCTGGTCAGGCCAACACAGTAATCCGCAGCAGGTAAAACAGTCACAGTTACAATGACAGAAGGTTGGATCAGACATTAAAAATGCTCTACAGCTGTTAACATAAGTAGGAACAACAACAGGATTCACAGTTGCTCTCCACTCCAATATTCCCATCCAAACCATGTCATTTTAGTCCTCATATAGCCCACGTCTGATCGCCTCTGTCACTGTGTGAGTCACAACCACTGCCTGAAGCCATTGTCCCTGTGTGTGTGTGTGTGTGTGTGTGTGTGTGTGTGTGTGTGTGTGTGTGTGTGTGTGTTGGTGCGTGCATGCGTGTGTGTGTCCTACATTCCAAAACAGATGACCTAGCCCACCTGTTGTCACAGACAAGCGCTATGGGGGTACAGACACATGGACACCAACTGTTGCTGTGCTGCCGCCTCCACAGTGAAGGAGCACAGAATTAGAATGATGGGTGCAGACTACTGAATGGAACGGAGGAGGACTGTGACTCTCTTGAGAACATATATCCCCCTTGTCAGGGGTGCATCAACTTTCTGCCAAATATGTACAGGTATACTGTATATGCTAATGCTTAAGCATATTGTTGTATATTTGATGGATATGCGATCAGGCGGGCATCAAAATGTTTAAATACGTCCAAAGTATGCACATGACATGTGCACCTATGTGCAGTGAATATGCCACTGTCTCTGACTTGTCTTATCACTCTACTGCCTTATTGCTTGTTGTGTCTCTTGTTGTTTTTGCACTCATATACCCTGTTATATTTGTACTATGTTGTAAACGGAGTTCACAGCACAAGAATTTCACACGTGATACTTGTAGTACGGAGTGACAATAAAAATCTTGAATCTTAAATCTTGAATCTTGAATCAATTTAAAAGCACACAGGTGAAAATAATACTTTTGCCAACTACTAGGCATAAATGGGGAAAACAATGATTTACCTGCCAATCATTTCCCCTGGCCAATTACCTGACGGCATTTTAACTAACGAGCATTATTATTACCGTACTATTTTTATTAGAAGACCTGCTTAAATGTTATACTCTCTTCTGTGTCCAGTTCTATGCTGTATAAGATAAAGTGCATATAGGTATTTGTGATCATAATGAAATGTTTTGTATGTAATGTTTTTGCCATGTATAATGTAATTTTTCTATGTATTTATTTGTTTAATTGGCAGGGAAGTGAAGTCAAATCCTCCCACATACAGTACACAAAAATAAAAGATGCTATATACCACTTTTCTTAAAATGAGTTTGGCATCTGTGACCAGGATTCTTGTGTCTATACATAGCTATATACATGAATATATATACATAGATATATACAACTGTTGAACAGCCAGCATCTGGGAGTGGGCGTGGCTGCAACAGGACCCGGTGAACCAGCCAAAACATGGATGTCATCTATAAACAAAGGTTCATATTCACCTTATGTAGCCCGGCGCCCACTTGATCCATTGTGTCACGACTTCCTGTTCAAAACGCCCGCTCAAACTAGTCTGACTCAACCTGGTCAAACCTAGTCTGACTCACATTATGAGTCAGACTAGGTTTATGAGTCACAGGAAGTGTAAACACAATCAGAACTTCCGATTGTGTTTACACTTCCTGTTAGTCTCTCAAGCCAGACGGTCTCTTGGCGAATAAACGCTAATTCAAGTTTCATAACGGGGGTTATAAATAGGTTTGAGTTATCAAAAGCGGGGGAGGGGAAATAATGAAATTATTATTAGGAGTTTATAGCTCATATGGGAGCTCACATGTACAAAATGATCATTATCGTTAATATGTTCAATGAAAATCCCTTAACTACCACAGTTGTTGTCGCAGCCAAACATTCAGATCACACATCAGATGACTAAAGTTCTATAGAGTGAAATGGATTTTTACTGTACCTTGGAGTTTGAGTTTGCTGGATTTTCAGTTATAACCTTTAGTCTGTCAAAGGCTTATGAAAAGCAACGTTACCATAGAAACAAGAATGTATCTCCCGTGTTAAATCCCTTTTGGCCTTGGCTGATTGTGAGAAAACACTTGTGGAGGCAATAGTCAAATCCAGCAGCCGAAAGCACACGTCAGTTGTGTTAAGCTGGAGCGCAGCGAGTCTAAAAATAAAATCCACCCTTTTTGCCCGCAGAAGAAAATGAAAGGAACTCCAATGGACAAAATTGTGTGGTTTCTATTCTCCCTGTAGAGTTCAAACTTCTTCTTTATAAGTTTGTTTGTTGCTCTGGTCAAAGTTTCAGAGGGTTCATAGTTCCCATGAAGTTGAATGCGGGAGAATGAGAGAGAGACAGAGAGAGAGAGAGAGAGAGAGAGAGAGAGAGGGAGAGAGAGAGAGAGGGAGAGAGTCACTCTGTCCCCTCTGAGCGTCCAAAATAGAGAGGGAGAGGGAGGGACATTAGAGGAGGAGGGAGGGGATGATGAAGGCATGGAGGAAAGGGGGATGAGGGATGGAGAGAACAAGAAAGTAGAGGTGTAGAAGTCTCCCTCCCTGTGGGTAGAAGTCTCTCTCCCTGTGCGTCGGGCAGCGCAGACCTTTAGACTAACAGAACTTGTCCTTGTTAGAGTTATCAATCATGCTATAATGATGGAGACAGCCGCTGATAAGCCTGCTGCTCCATCTGTGGCCTCGCCTACGCTGTCCTGCTGGAACTGTCCCGAAATTGGTATTAAGAGGTGGGGACTATTGTGAACTTTCTAAAGGAAATTACCCTTTTGTCCAACAGCTTCAGAGCGCTGCTCCCTTGTTGAGGACAGTCAGGTGGGTCACACTGCCACTTTTGTTGCTAAAATAGGTCAATACTAGAAATTGCTCCTCATATTTAAGAAAGAAAATCATCATATATTGACGTTGTATAGGCAGCAATTCCACCTTGTCTCTGTTTTGTTGAACAGCAAAATGATCAACGAAGGATTGAGGCCACTCCGTTTTCACCAGTCCATCCTTGCGAGGGAAACAACAACATCGGTCGATTCTCAAGGTCGTGTGACTAAATGCATGCGAGCAGTGCATATGCGCAGGAACCAGGAAGTAGCGGCCGGTGACCTCTGGCGGTCTTTAACATAGCATAGCTTGCTGACACCTAAGTGGCCGTTCACACCATACGCCAAAGTCACGCTGAAGCCACGCTGAAGCCACGCAGTTTCATTTCGGCGTCCTTGTTAACAGGTGAGACCGTTCACACCAGACGCACGCCACTCTGAAGCCGCGCTGAAGCCGCGCTGAAGCGATCGTTCAGGATGCAGTCCTATTTTCCAGGCGTGACGCGTGAAGCTTGAAGCTGCCAGGCATGAATTCAATGGGAGTTGTGGGTGGGTTCAAGGCACGCCGAGCAAGACGCTGGGGGAAAAGAGACTGCTCCTGGTGTGACCGGTTAAGCGTCAGTTCAGCTTGAGCCTGCCTCTGCCTATGGTGTGAACAAAGGCTAACGTCCTTGTCTTTCAAATTCTTCGTCGCGACCTGTTCTGTTTTTAACCATAACCCAAACCCTAACCAAGTTGTTTTAGTTAGTTTAGTCTGTCAAATCACACACATCCAGATTCAAGAACAGGTTCATACCCACAGCCATTCGCACTCTAAATTCACTTTAAATTCCCAACTGCAATAACCTTTTCCTCCCTCCAGCTGAAACACATGAACTTCCTTTTTTTTTTAGACAATAGCACTTGCACTTTTGGCTATACCTGCACTTTAACAATGCTTTATTTTTTCTGTTTACAGCATTCACACTTTTATAATACATTATTCAGCATTTGCACTTTGGCCTTGGTATCATACGTTACAATTCCTGTGGCTTGTTATTGTTATTGTGAACGTGTTCATGGTACAGATTTGATTGATATCGTTTTTACTTGTTTTATGTTGCACCATGTGGAGTTGCACTATGAATTTCATTGTATGTTCGCCTACAATGACAATAAAGTTATCTTATGTTAAGTTGCCGAAACCAAAAATTGTTTGAGTTGTCTAAAAAACATAACCGATGTTGAAACATAACCGACGTGACGTTTTCAAATCAACTGATGCGAGGTGTTTCAACTGCCCACACCCTTTTGCTCATAATGTATCATATAATGCATGTAATTTTGTCATTGGAAATCGACTTATTCTCTCGTTTCAGTATGAAGACGTGGTGATTTTAACAAGACTTGGTGAAAAGATGAGAGGCAGACTGAAACAAATGGGGGGACGGGGGGGGGGAGGTAAACATCATCTATATCTGCCAGCCGTTCTTTCAGGGGAAAGGTATTGTTCTTCCTGCCTCGCCAGAGGTCAAAGTAAACAGGAAATAAGTTACAAGTTATAAGTGCTAACACCCGGTGTGACTTTTAAACCCCTGTCAGAGCCTGTTTTCGAGGCCCAGTTTAAACGGGGTGTGTGTGTATCTATGCGAGTGAGCTGTGGGACGGAGTAACCTGACCCCCAGCTTTGCCCTGGGAGCCTGCGCAGCAGAGGCTATAATTAGCGATACAGACAGCAGCTGGTGTGTTAGTGTTGGACTGCTTTATATGTAGGCCGCACAGAGCGGGGGGGTGAGGGGTGGGGGACACGAACACACACACACACACACACACACACACGAACACACACACACACACACACACACACACACACACACACACACACACGCACACACACACATATATGTGCCCTTACAAACAAAAGGGTAGCCGCACAAGCACGCAAGCACACACACACACACACACACACACACACTCTCAAAAGCTTGGAAGCACATAACTGGAAAACACGCAGACACACAAACAGATCAACACACACGCACACATACACACACACACACTCGCACGCACACACACTCGCACGCACACACGCACGCACGCACGCACACACACACACACACACACACACACACACACACACACACACAGTCCTATCTTCTGTGAGTCCATCTACAGATTCGAAATACCCTATTGCAGCTAAAGCACTGTTGCGGTGGTCACAGTAATGGTTGGATGTTTCCCTGTTTGCAGCAGTAAGCCGGTAAGAGTCCAATGTCAAATGGAAGCAGAGAATCCACAGAGTCCAGTGGGATCAGTCTGATCACTCTACCACCAAAAGTCACTGAACTAGCAGCCGAAGAATAACAGTGACTGCCACAACAGGTGGCAGCATATAGGTACTAGGGATGCACACGATTCATCGAAACTCGATTAATTGCTTGTTAAGGATTTACTCGAGCAAAGAAAAATTACTTGATCAAAACAAAACATAAAAGCAACGTGCATTAGATGGTGTTTTCAAATCATTTTTCAATGATCCTCCAGAGGGCGCAATGATATCACTGTAACAGACTGTGTTCAGCGTGTATGCGAGGCTCTGTGTTTGTCCCCTCCAGAGTTGCCGTACAATAGGAAGTGGGAGGGAGGTACGGTGGTGCAGTGGTAAGCACTATCGCCTCACAGCTCGAAGGTCGTGGGTTCGATTCCCACCTGGGACGATGTGAACGCTGAAGGAATGCGTGCCCGTCCGCATGTCCTCGAGTGCCCACCGCCCGGGTGGGGTCGTCAAAAGGGCCTTTCTGTGTGGAGTTTGCATGTTCTCCCCGTGCCTCCCGGGGATTTCCTTCATAATAGGAACCCCCTTCACAAAAACATGCAATATCCTGGTTGCTAATGTGGTTCCTCCTCTGGTCGTTAAGGGCGCTTGTTCAGAGGGAGGGGAACTGGTTGGAATAGCGTGAACCTCCCACGTGCTTTGTCTTACCGGTGAAGCTTCCTCTGTCAGGTGAAAAGAAGCGCCTGGCTGACTGCCCATGTCTCGGAGGAAGCATGGAGCCAGTCTCGGCTCTCCCCAGATCGGCAGAGGGTGGAGTAGCAACCAGGATTGAGAAATCAAGTGAGCACTAATGGGGGATAAAATGGGATAAAAAATCGGGGGGAAAAAACAAAAAAACAAAAAACAATAGGAAGCGGGGGACTTTGTCGTTGACCACAGAGCCGGTGTGTGCTTAGTGCTAACACTAGGCGCTAACTGAGAATAAATGTGGAAACGTGTTATAACGTTACAGCCTGACTCTCGTTTATTGTTTTAACAAAGTGTAAGTAATAGGCGGACCCGGACACTCGGCTACATCACTATAGCCCTTTTCAGACAAGTCATAAGATGCTGTTCAAGTAGATCAGTGTTCATTGGGATAAATTGGCTCGCCTGGAGTCTCACCTGGACTGCCAGCAGAAAAAAGAAACAATCTGCGTGGGTAAGTGAGCCCCTGCGGCCGTGACGGGGATTCTGGGCAAATGTTGACATGTCTAAAAAGTTATGCCTCCATGTTGTTATGTGTTTCATAGCGTAGGCTATGCTATGCAATGCTGTGAGAAATATACAATAAGTTGCTGCTGCATAAATAAACGTTTCATTGAGGAAAAAACTCATTTGGTATGCTTTGGAAAATTTTGTATTTTTAATTACAATTAATCGATTGATTGATTGTTAACGTTACCAATGGTCGAGTTTGGAATTTGCGGAAAATGTGCATCCCTAATAGGTACTTTGAAAAAGGTAGCATAAAAGAAACAGTAATCATCCCAGCTCTCTGTCTCTATCCCAGGGTGCAAAGAAAGCATTCAAACCCCACTCCTCCTATCACACCAAGGCACTGAGCTGCTATTGGGATGATAGTATTTATCCAGTCAATTAGACTGTGCTGAAAACCAGGCTCAGCAGGACAGACAAGCTAACAGACACAGAGACACATGGAGAGACAGGCAGATTGCTTGATTCACTGACAGGTTGTCCAACAGTCTGGACTTGCTGAACGACCTGCCAGCCGACAGACTGACAGACTGTTTGACAGACTGTTTGAAAATAGAAAAAACAAAGACAAAAAAAAAACATGCCACTTGTGTTAGTCAATCAAACAGCAGCTTTAGTTGACGGTATTTTTTATTTATTTACCTGTCCATATAACACGCACGCACGCACGCACGCACGCACGCACGCACGCACGCACGCACGCACGCACGCACGCACGCACGCACGCACACACACACACACACACACACACACACACACACACACACACACACACACACACACAGACACACACGGGGGAGGTTCTCATGAAACCGGCCAATCAAAGTAGTTCTGATGAAACTAAGAGCAACCAGCATGAACAACCCGTCGTGCCTGCACTACAGCAGAATGTGTGTGTGCATGCGCACGTCTGTGTGCGTGTGTGTGTGTGTGTGTGTGTGTGCGTGTGTGTGTGTGCGTGCGCGTGTGTGTGTGCACACGCGCGCGCGCGCGTGTGTGTGTGTGTGTGTGTGTTTGACAGAGATGTACATGGATAGATCCTGAATAATTCCTCCTCCCATCAGTAACTCAAAATATTGAAGCGATCAGAGGCAGAAACATCCATTATTTGCCCTGGTAAGAGTGAGATTTGAATGACTGGAATACATAGCATTACACACTCCATTACACAACACTACACTAACATATACAGTCAAAAGTGTATGGAATTGGGACATACTAAAGCCAGTGTTTCATTCATTCATTCATCTTTACCATTTTTTCACATTTTAGGATAATATTAAAGACCTCAAAAAGCTTAGCAGGAAGCTTAGAAAAAGCAGGAGCCACTCCACAGGAAGCTGCAGAGGTTCAGCACCACGGACAGTGACAGCAGCCACACAGCAAAACAGGGCAGGGCCTACAAAGGGCCTTTTTCACAGCGGTCACACCGGAAAACAGGGCAGGGCCTGACAATTGCACACTACTTGTGGGCCCATGCAGGGACACAGCTGGAGTTTGTCTGCAATCACCCAGGTGGCCTACAAAAGCAACAGGGAAGGAGGTCCAAGGTGAGCTGCTGCACAGCCGGCAGCGCTTTGTTCTATCTTCCCACACTGTGATGCCCAGGACCACCAGGAGGACCTGGGATCTGACTGCTATCATCTACACACCTTCACTGTGCTTTGGTCACCTTACTTGCCCCCGCTCGCTCCTCCACTTCTCCACCAACCTCATGAAGCTCTTCCTTATAAAGTATACTGCATGGATGATGTATTTTTGTAGGCTTACCCAGAAGTCCCTGCACTTCCTGGTTCGTAGGTGTCGAAATGGAAACAAAACATGGAGGCACATGCGATTCCAGAAATGTTATGTGCAAATAAGTATGCAAAAGTGACAAAGTGTCAATATGTTTGGTGAATGTAGATGCATAGCCTGTGTAATTGGCTCGTTGTGACTCACATTCCAGGAACATGGCTATTTGCGATGTTGCGGCCGCGCCTCATGGCTCTTTCCTAGCCAGCATCACCTCTCTCTCCCCGGCCGAGATCGACTGTCCGGCCGGGGTGACCCGCAACGCCAGTTCCCTGCTCTGGGGTTGGGTGCAGCAAGATAATCTTGTAATGCCGTTTCAGCTGGACTTTTAAGCTGTCTATCACCATAGAAGTGAGACAATGAAACCAACCGCATTCTCCCGCATCCACATTTGCATGGAACAACGGCCGTTATAGGCTCTGTCTTGTTTGTTTTAACATACTGCCTTTTTTACGAGAATTGCTGTAGGATATACGTTCTTGGAATAAAGATTTAATTAAGGGAAACACGCTTTCTTCAGTGTTTTCTGCCGTAGGCAATCAATCGATGGTTGATCATACATTTTCCCGCCGATCGATTACGGAAATGTGTTCAAATGCCCATCCCTAGCTTGGAGTCCAGACAGAACCGCAGAAGGAAATCTTCACGGATCGGAATGGCTTTAACCAGGCTAGCTAGCAGCCGCGGGGCAGGTAAGAGGCAGGTAAGGGGATTCATAGCAACAACAGCAATGGTGGAAAGCAGTAACGCAAGAAACTACAAGTACAACATATTGCAGAGACAAGGCCCGATAAAAAAAACACAGGTGGACATCAGCGTTGCTTTTCCCACACTGCCAGCAATGTGAAGGAGATGAGAAGAAGCGACGCAGCGCTGGCTTCTATACCGCTAGACAGGTAGGATGTTAGCCGCTCTGCTTTCTACATGACGAGCTAAGCCAGCGGTGCCAGACTGTCCCACAGAGTTTGAGAGACCGCTCGTCAAGATGAGTGACAAGCGTTTGGGGTGTGGATTTTTCCCAGCTGAGGCGGACGAGGTCAGGAGGCGGCCTCAAGGCAAAGCGTTTCCTGACAAATTCACTTTGGGCCCTCGGGGGGGTCAGGCCCCACGGGGCCCCGCACACGTCCTGTTAGTAAAGCTGCCATGCAGTGCTGATGGGCCTGTTACCAGCAGAGGGCAGTGAGCGCAGAGGGGGTGTGATTAACAACACAACTGAAGAAGTTGTGTGTGTGTCTCTCTCTCTCTGTCCCTATAGCATTCTCTGCCTCACTCTGTCTATATCTCTATCTCACACCTACACACACTCTTTTCCTTGTCCGCTCTCACTATCTTTCTCTCCTTCACTCCTCGCTGTCACCCTCTTCTCTGACCCCCTTTCTCTTATCTTTACTTTCTCTCTATCTCATCTCTCTCTCTCTCTCACCCTCGCCGCTCCTCCCTCTCTCTTGTCTCGCCTCCCCCCTCTCTCTCTCTCCTCCCTCTCTCTCTCTCTCTCTCTCTCTCCTCCTCCTGTCTCCATGTATCTCTCAATCGCCCTCTGTCAGTCTTCATCGCTCTTCTTGCCCGCCCTCCTTTCTTCCCTTTCTAGCCTCTCTTGATCGCTCTCCCTCCCTCATCGTCTTCATTTATCTCCCTCCCAAAACACACACGCACGCACGCACACACACGCACGCACACACACACACACACACACACACACACACACACACACACACACACACACACACACACGCACTCTTCTTATTAAATTAGTAATAATGTCACCATGCTCCCTCCCAGGCCAGTGTTATTGACTTCATTATGCAAATGTAAACCAGCCCACAGCTATACTACTGATGGGATAACACACACACACACACACACACACACACACACGCACGCACGCACGCACGCACGCACGCACGCACACACACACACACACACGCACGCACGCACGCACGCACGCACGCGCACACACACACACACACACACACACACACACACACACCAAGCGTGCTGACCAGGAAAAATGATTTGTTGTTTAATTTAATTAGGTCAGCCACTTCAGTGGAGCTGATGTGTGTGAGCCTATTGCTTGTCTTGAAGTGATAATTAGCTAGAATAGAATAAAGTAAAACAGAATAGAATAGAATAGAATGTCAAGAGAATATAGAATATTTATACTGTTTCACAGTCAAAACAACACACACAAACTAGTTCTTCCATTCTTTGCCATGTTCTCCTGCACTGTGCCGCAAAATGTGATGACTCTGTGATGTTTTTTTTTTTTGGATGAAGCAGACAGTAAACTATGTATAAACTATATAGAAATATATATAAGATAATTGAAACTGTTGTTTGCTCTATAATGTGAAATATGGAATACAACAACCACACATCAATTTTAGATTAGATTCTCATATCCAAATCTAAACATCTACTTTAAATTTGTGTTGGCCTTTGATGTTATCCACATCAGCTTTTACGGACACATTTGGTGTAAGAATCAACAACTGGCACGTTACAGCAAAAGGAGACGTCAGGAGTGCAGCTGGCCAGTTCAGGTGCACCTGACCAGCACCTGGATGGCCCACCTAAGCCTCTCATCTTGACACTAATCTAGCATGTGTGTGTGTGTGTGTGTGTGTGTGTGTGTGTGTGTGTGTGTGTGTGTGTGTGTGTGTGTGTGTGTGTGTGTGTGTGTGTGTGTGTGTGTGTGGGTCTTTCTGTCATACTGGCACTCTCCCAGAGTAGCCAAACCACCCTGCATGTTGATACAAGCTCACAGACCTGGAAACCTGATGGTAATTATAGAGGACACACACACACACATACACACGCACGCACGCGCACACACGCACACACACACACACACACACACACACACACACACACACACACACACACACACACACACACACACACACACACACACACACACACACACACACACACACACACACACACAGTATTATTGGCAGGGGCAGGCCAGACAGATGGAGGCGAGGCAGAGAGGAGGGAGCTAGTGAAAATTAAAGTCACACCGTCAGGAATAACAATTTGAGCTCAGGGAGTAACACTTAGACAGTTATAAAGTGACTGACTGACTGACTGACTGACTGACTGACTGACTGAATATTAAGTAGAATAGAATAGAATAGAATAGAATAGAATAGAATATTAAAGCAGCTAGGGGGAACCTTGATTTTGTGTTGATTGTAGCGGCGCCTGTGGACAAAAGCGGTACTGTCCGCTCCTCCTCCCGCTGTGAGCCGCGGCAGGCCAGGCAGGGCATCTCTGAGTCAGAGATCCTCCCCCACGGTCTGATTTACTGCATAAGGCTGACGTCACCGGCACAAATACAAAATACAACCAGTTTCACACGGACGTGACACGTGACGCACGCTATGCGAGACCCTGACCCTCGCATCTGAATTATTGTATAAATAGCTGGTCGTTGACAGGAGTAACTATTCTCAAACCAGCCGAATTACTTTATAAAAAAGCCCTGAAAATACTAGATAAAAAACCCTTTTCTCATCACCACTGTCATGTCATACGTAAATATGACATGCTAAGTTTTGAGAACTTTAGAAATTTCACCTCTGCCTGTTTAATATACAAAGTTCTACATGGACTGGCGCCGCCTCTTCTAGCTGACTTCATCAAATATCATTCGACCGCCAACTCGACCCGTGTCACTCGGGCCATTACGAACAAGGTCTGTGAGGTCCCCTTCAGAAAAACTTGCTTTAGCCAGAGGACCTTATCCTACATGGGAAGCACCCTCTGGAATAATCTACCTCTCTTTATTAGAGAATGCCCTAGTCTCGCCACCTTTAAAGGCCAATTGAAATTGTGGCTCAGATCAAACCAACAATGTGATCATTTTTAACATATTGTCTGTCATGTTTTACTGCATGCTCTGTGTGTTTTACTCACCTTACAGTATGTTTTACTAACCTTTTATACTATTCATTTTTTGTACTATTAATTTTTTCTTTTTTTCTTTTCAAGATTACATCAACCTGCCATGGGACTACAGGTGGAAACTAGCCCTTGGGCTAAAACCTGGCATATTTACTGTACGGCTGTACTGTCCATTAATGTGCAATGTCCCATCTTCTAAATAAATGAATCTGAATCTGACGAGGCATTTAGAAACACTACAGGTATATCGATAACTATGAGGGAATGGCAACGCTTCAGGTTGTGGTCTACAGGAAGCCAACTCACCCCGGGCCAGTACCTTATGTTTGATCCTCACCATCCATAGACTCTAGAGCACAAACTGGGAGTGATCCGCACCCTACTACACCACCACCGCCGGGCGGAGAGACTGTACCCACAAACCCTGAGGCCAGAGACAAGGAACAAAATCATGTAAAACAAGCATTGAATCATTGTGGATGTCCAGAGTGGGCCTTTATGAGGCAGAGAGCTTCACAGTTGATGTTACAGTTATTTCCCCTCGCTCAACTGACTGACTGAGATGGACTAACTGACTGAGTGACTGACTGTCTCAGTACAGTCAAATGATGTAAAAGCAGGCAGCCAGACAGAGGGGTGTTTCTGGTAACCCCCTGGTCAGACGGCATTTGAAATGTGGAGCCGTGCAGCAGACATTCATGCATTTTTAACCAATCAATGGCCTTTATTCATCTCTTCTCTTATCTGTTCATCTCTCTCTCTCTCTCTCTCTCTCTCTCTGCCATTCATTCTCTTTGCTCTGTTATTGCTCACCCTGTTCTACTGCTTCTTTCACTCATCTCGCTCTGTTCTCCTTCCTCAGTCCAATCTTCTCATTCTATCTTGCCCATCTCATTCTGTAGTCCTCTCTCTCTCTCTCTCTCTCTCTCTCTCTCTTCTCCCTTGCTCTCTGTGTCTCTCTCTCTTCAAGCTCTCCCTCTCCTTCATTACATCATTAAACGCTGGGCTTGTAAATGCTCTGTCCCGTTTGAGTAGAAGTTTGGAAATGCTCTGGCCCAGTCTGCTCCATCTTACAGTAATTCATTAGAATAAGCACATCATAGCCCGCGTGTGCACTTTGCAGCACAGACACACACACACACAACGTCTAGTTCCTCCATGACACATCCACTATAAAAAACAGAAACCTGCCCTTACAGAATACAAAGCGCGCGCGCACGCACGCACACACTCACACACACACACACACACACACACACGAGCGCGCACACACACACACACACACACACACACACACACACACACACGAGCACACACTGAACTCTGATCAAGGATAAATTAGCCTGTGATTCATGGAACTTAATAGTAAATCCATTTTGAGGGGATTTAGTAGTTCCATAGCAACCGCACAGGAACTCATGGGTGAAGGTTTCTTCATTTCAAAAGATGTTCTTGTGTTATTTCTGCCTTGTGCAGAGAGATAGCAGTCGCTAACCCAACCCATGAAGAATGTATCAGGAATGAATGTTTCATCATTAGAATAATACACTTTTTGTCGCTGCAGAAGTGACTTGTAGTGTATCGAAAATAAATTGACCCAAGGCCTGGATTCAATACTACGACTTAGTGCAAATACATTATGCATTTAGACTAGTAGGCTCTGTGCAGAGAGAGAGGCGAAGACATTCATCTCTATAAAGCATTGACTTGTATTGAGCTCAGGACTGCGAGCTACTACCGTTGGTTACAAAATCCAGAGCTATTACTGTAGCACTCATAGCTCTGCCTCCAGGCACGCACGCACGCACACAGAGAGAAAGAGAGAGATGTTGTACATAACTGCAGAAGAAGAACACACTCACGTGAACACACACACACACACACACACACACGTTTGCCTATATATACACACACACACACACACACACACACACGCACGCACGCACGCACACAGAGAGAAAGAGAGAGAGAGAGAGAGAGAGAGAGAGATGTACATAACTGCAGAAGAAGAACACACTCACGTGAACACACACACACACACACACACACACACACACGCACGCACACACACAGAGAGAAAGAGAGAGAGAGAGAGAGAGAGATGTTGTACATAACTGCAGAAGAAGAACACACTCACGTGAACACACACACACACACGTTTGCCTAAATATACACACAGAGTACACACTTGAGGCCGGCCTATTAAGGAGGATCAACGGTTCCTTAGACAGGGAGCACGGATAAAACCCAAATTAGTGTGTGATTCATGGCACAAACGTCGACTTCCACACAGCGGGGATGGAGAGAAAAGCAGTAAAAGCCCTCGCAGGCTGTCTTTGTTTTCTGCATGGTGGCCCACTGATAAAGCAGCAGAGCCGTGCTTTATCGAAACACTCGCTCTGGACCCAGAGTTTGGTTGTGAGAAGATTAAATGGTCCCTAAAGGGACGCTTCTAATTTTGTTTGATGCTGCCGGCTGTGTTGTCTTTCAATGGTACTTTGATGTCCTTCATGTTCTAAATGGAACAAAAATGCTAAAGGCTAGTAGATTAGTGGGATAAATTATTTCAATCAGGACTTCTGTTCTTTGTGTTAACGATTATTTATTACGTGCGCTAGAGAACAATGCTTATGAAGTGTACAAATTCTTTGGCTATTAGACTCCGTCATGACTGTGATTATAAGGCGGGTATTGAAGCCTATATTAGAATAGGATATCATACCCATGGAATTTGAAAACCCTCATTAGTGTTTTACTCGCACCTGTGTTTATTCTGCCTTTTCCACACAAAATGGCCCCCCATTTTTACACACTGAAACCGGTTAGCTACGGTGGTAGACTGAAAATGATGTACAAATAACAGTCTTTAAATTGGCAGCTAATCAGATTGCAATGTTACAATGGAGTAATTGAATAGAGTCTTACTGATTACAGTTTTAACCATGAGCCACATTGAGCCACATTTTATAAGTGTTTTTCCCAGCCCTGAATACATGATACAGGTGTGCCTTTTCTCATGGGTTATTTACATTTAATAGTGATTTACAATAACAGTGAATTACTGTCGTGAAATCCTGGAAGAAATTACCCTGCTCCTAACTAGAGTATATTACCAATCAGTCTGGCAGGCTGTTCATTTGTGACATTTTCCTGATTGGAACGCCCACTTGAATCAACCAATCACAGGGATCAGTCAACTGTGTCACTACAATCAGTTGTTCTCAAATTATTTAACAAGCAATTAGTCATAAAGGCCATGATGGTTTTGAGCAGGATAATATTGGGTGAAGCGATAGCACAGATCCATCTCTGCTGGCATACTGTCTGTTGGGAGACTGTAATTGTCTGTGCTGTACAAAAGGACTATTCAGTCCATTAGGTATTGGAGCAATCAGAACATGTTCTCAAGAATATAATAGTCTGTTTCAAACAGGACATTCATTACAGTGTCTTTGAGTTGTCACCCTTACTGTTGTATGAAAACATTGTGAGTGTGGATGTCATGTTTTGACGTGGCCCTTTACGGCTTAAGCATGTTTCACACACTAGAGCCCATGTTTAAAGAAATGCATGGGTGTTAATATAGAAAATGTAAATCGCATTAGCCTCTTTATTCAGACAATTAATAGTTTAATGTACTCACATATATACATTTTCATTTCAGTTATTAATACTGCACACGTAGGCACGCACACACACACGCACGCACGCACACACACGTAGGCACGCACACACGCGCGCACACACACACACACACACACACACACACACACACACACACACACACACACACACACACTCCGTTCAATTAAGGACAGCCTCTGACCCACATTCTCCCAGTTCATGTCTCTCTCAGCATGGTGCAGTCTGCACAGGGTCATAGATAGCACCACATGACTCCAGGCTCCTGCTTTGACCTTACTGCCTCCTTTCTTGTCCATTTGGAGGTTAATTTCCATCAGGTGTCGTACGTACGGACAAACAAGAATGTTCACCTGACAAGTATTGTTGTTGTCGTAGATTTGAAGGCCGCGTAGCTTGGTGTGACTCCGGCCCAGTACAACACACACTGGGCGTTGTTGTCATTGGTTCTGGGTGTTGTTGTTGTTGTTGTTGGTGGGGTACGGTGGGGTACGGTGGTGCAGTGGTAAGCGCTGTCGCCTCACAGCTCGGAGGTCCTGGGTTCGATTCCCACCTGGGACGCTGTGGGCGCTGGAGTTGTGACCCCCCCATATCTTCAATGCCTACTGCCCAGGTGGGCTATCTCGTCGAAAGGGCCTTTCTGTGTGGAGTTTGCATGTTCTCCCCGTACCCCCCAGGGGGTTCCTCCGTACATAACCCCCCACTAAAAACATGCAGCAGATCGTCATCCGACCAGTGACGACAACGTCTGAAGTTGGTCCAATGATGGTCCAATGAAGGTCCCCGGGCGCTGGAAATAAATAGCGACCACTGCTCCTGGCCTGCCCCCTGGAGGAAAGGACAAGCCTGGATGGGTCAAATGCAGAGGACATATTTCACCGGCCACCGTCAGCATGAGTGTGTGTAGTGGCCGCATGCATGTGTTGTAGTGTTCGTGTGACAATAAAGACGGGCTGCCGTCTGAAATCGTGTGGTGGTGGTTCTGTGTGTTGTTGTTGGTTCTGTGCGTTGTTGTTGGTTCTGTGCATTATTCTTGTTGGTTCAGGGAATTGTTGTTGGTTCTGAATGTTGTTGTTGGTTCTGTTCATTGTTGTTGTTGGTTCTGGGCGTTGTTGTTCTGGGCGTTGTTGTTGTTGGTTCTGGGCATTGTTGTTGTTGGTTCTGGACGTTCCCGACGTCACAAACGTGATGAAATCATGACTGACAGACACCGCCGACCGGCCAACCCGTCCGCCTAGGCAATTTTATGATAGGAGGATATACTGTAGTGTGAGTAGCTCTGAATAGAAACAGTGAATAGAATCTTTAGGCAGCACAGAATCGTATTCAACCCCAAACGTTTGTGGTTACGTGTATTCTTACGTGGTGAGTTGTGTTGAACGTGGAACCTATTTCACATCTCCACTGCTTCCAATCACACTTCAATATTAGCCGTAGTTGGCCAAATTATATTGTCTTGTCTGACAACATTTGACTTTTGGACATTCTGTTGGGAAGCATTAGAAACACCAAGGGGCTTGTTGCTTTCAGTGTCACACAACCTCTCAGATAGAGAGGACTGTGGATGTTATTTGGGATACTTGTGCAAACTTCATTTCTGTCTACATTTACGTGGGAGTTTAGATGAATGAGCCTCCTTGTACACCTTGGAGAGAGAAGACATGATCCAAAATGGACCTCATCCTCCCCTCTGCCACCACCTCCAGAGGGGTCAAGCTCAGCCCAATAACAGAGCATCTTTTTTATTTTTTATTTTACGTTTATTAAACCTACCTGCAACCCCCACCCTGACATCACCTCCCCACCAAAAACCGGTCCACTGGCCACAACCGATTCATAAAGGTTGCAGAATAATCAGTTGCACACAAGCTGCCCCAGGAAGAGCAATATATCATCTAGCATCCTCCTCACACACTGGAGCTCTCCACCAGACATTCTCCTCACACACTGGAGCTCTCCACCAGACATCCTCCTAACACACTGGAGCTCTCCACCAGACATCCTTCTCACACACTGGAGCTCTCCACCGGACATCCTCCTCACACACTGGAGCTCTCCAGCAGACATCCTCCTAACACACTGGAGCTCTCCACCAGACATCCACCTCACACACTGGAGCTCTCCACCAGACATCCTCCTCACACACTGGAGCTCTCCACCAGACATCCTCCTCACACACTGGAGCTCTCCACCAGACATCCTCCTCACACACTGGAGCTCTCCACCAGACATCCTCATCACACACTGGAGCTCTCCACCAGACATCCTCCTAACACACTGGAGCTCTCCACTGGACATCCTCCTAACACACTGGAGCTCTCCACCAGACATCCTCCTCACACACTGGAGCTCTCCACCAGGCAACCTCCTCACACACTGGAGCTCTCCAGCAGACATCCTCCTAACACACTGGAGCTCTCCACCAGACATCCACCTCACACACTGGAGCTCTCCACCAGACATCCTCCTCACACACTGGAGCTCTCCACCAGACATCCTCCTCACACACTGGAGCTCTCCACCAGACATCCTCCTCACACACTGGAGCTCTCCACCAGACATCCTCATCACACACTGGAGCTCTCCACCAGACATCCTCCTAACACACTGGAGCTCTCCACCAGACATCCTCCTAACACACTGGAGCTCTCCACCAGACATCCTCCTAACACACTGGAGCTCTCCACCAGACATCCTTCTCACACACTGGAGCTCTCCACCGGACATCCTCCTCACACACTGGAGCTCTCCAGCAGACATCCTCCTAACACACTGGAGCTCTCCACCAGACATCCACCTCACACACTGGAGCTCTCCACCAGACATCCTCCTCACACACTGGAGCTCTCCACCAGACATCCTCCTCACACACTGGAGCTCTCCACCAGACATCCTCCTCACACACTGGAGCTCTCCACCAGACATCCTCCTCACACACTGGAGCTCTCCACCAGACATCCTCCTCACACACTGGAGCTCTCCACCGGACATCCTCCTCACACACTGGAGCTCTCCAGCAGACATCCTCCTAACACACTGGAGCTCTCCACCAGACATCCACCTCACACACTGGAGCTCTCCACCAGACATCCTCCTCACACACTGGAGCTCTCCACCAGACATCCTCCTCACACACTGGAGCTCTCCACCAGACATCCTCCTCACACACTGGAGCTCTCCACCAGACATCCTCATCACACACTGGAGCTCTCCACCAGACATCCTCATCACACACTGGAGCTCTCCACCAGACATCCTCCTAACACACTGGAGCTCTCCACCAGACATCCTCCTAACACACTGGAGCTCTCCACCAGACATCCTCATCACACACTGGAGCTCTCCACCAGACATCCTCCTAACACACTGGAGCTCTCCACCAGACATCCTCCTAACACACTGGAGCTCTCCACCAGACATCCTCCTAACACACTGGAGCTCTCCACCAGACATCCTCCTAACACACTGGAGCTCTCCACCAGACATCCTCCTAACACACTGGAGCTCTCCACCAGACATCCTCATCACACACTGGAGCTCTCCACCAGACATCCTCCTCACACACTGGAGCTCTCCACCAGACATCCTCCTCACACACTGGAGCTCTCCACCAGACATCCTCCTCACACACTGGAGCTCTCCACCAGACATCCTCCTAACACACTGGAGCTCTCCACCAGACATCCTCCTAACACACTGGAGCTCTCCACCAGACATCCTCATCACACACTGGAGCTCTCCACCAGACATCCTCCTCACACACTGGAGCTCTCCACCAGACATCCTCCTCACACACTGGAGCTCTCCACCAGACATCCACCTCACACACT
Source organism: Poromitra crassiceps (assembly GCF_964638095.1). Classification (NCBI taxonomy): domain Eukaryota; kingdom Metazoa; phylum Chordata; class Actinopteri; order Beryciformes; family Melamphaidae; genus Poromitra; species Poromitra crassiceps. Next base: position 28,184,240 of record NC_139630.1, read on the forward strand.
GGAGCTCTCCACCAGACATTATCCTAACACACTGGAGCTCTCCACCAGACATCCTCCTCACACACTGGAGCTCTCCACCAGACATCCTCCTCACACACTGGAGCTCTCCACCAGGCATCCTCCTCACACACTGGAGCTCTCCACCAGACATCCTCCTCACACACTGGAGCTCTCCACCAGACATCCTCCTCACACACTGGAGCTCTCCACCAGACATCCTCCTCACACACTGGAGCTCTCCACCAGACATCCTCCTCACACACTGGAGCTCTCCACCAGACATACTCCTCACACACTGGAGCTCTCCACCAGACATCCTCCTAACACACTGGAGCTCTCCACCAGACATCCTCCTCACACACTGGAGCTCTCCACCAGACATCCTCCTAACACACTGGAGCTCTCCACCAGACATCCTCCTCACACACTGGAGCTCTCCACCAGACATCCTCCTCACACACTGGAGCTCTCCACCAGACATCCTCCTCACACACTGGAGCTCTCCACCAGACATCCACCTCACACACTGGAGCTCTCCACCAGACATTCTCCTCACACACTGGAGCTCTCCACCAGACAGAGCTCTCCACCAGACATCCTCCTCACACACTGGAGCTCTCCACCGGACATCCCACAAGTGTAGAGCCATCGAGCAACTGCAAAAAAAATAATAAAGTGAGAGCCGCTGCCACAAACACAATAGCCTCTTATTATCCACTGCTGTATCATGTATTATGCAACTGCTTATTGATGTGTCAGCATCAATTAACCCGTCAAATCCCTTGTGCAGCCATTGCACGCTGTGAATTAAAACACCTCTGATTATGAATCTGCATTAGCTCATAAGCTCATGTCCTTGGCTTATTATATGAAATGGGTTTAATTCTCAAACACCAATCAATCATCACTCAATCACACTATCTATCACACTATCTATCACACTATCTATCACACTATCTATCACACTATCTATCACACTATCTATCACACTATCTATCCCTCTCTGTCTCTTTGTCAAATTCAAATAAGCTTTATTGGCTCGATAAGAGATTTCTTCCATTGCCAGAGCCGCCGCGTTGAAATGATACATCTCAATTTGCAATTTAAAAAAAGTAGAGCATTCGATTCTTTGTCTCTCCCCATTGCTGGTTCTATTTCTGCCTCTGGCTCTCTCAGCTTCTCTCTCAGCTTCTCTCTCTCTCTCTCTCTCTCTCAGCGTCTCTCTCTCTCTCTCCGTCTCAAATTGTGTCTATCTCTAAATTGTGTCTCTCGTAAAGTTACGAGGTGTAAACAGCGGATATGAGCCTTCAGCGGTTCAGCCGCTGTAACTGAGATTCCCCCACACTCATATTGACTAGTTTCCACTATCTGGCTCTGCAGGTAGATTATTCACAGATATAGGACAAGGTGTCAACGCTGTTGCATGTCAGGGTGGCAGAAAGTCTGTATGTTTTCTTTGTGCGTGTGTGTGTGAGCGTGCGTGTGTGTGTGTGTGTGTGTGCGTGCGTGCGTGCGTGTGTGTGTGTGTGAGCGTGCGTGTGTGTGTGTGTGTGTGTGCGTGCGTGCGTGCGTGTGTGTGTGTGTGTGTGAGCGTGCGTGTGTGTGTGTGTGTGCGTGCGTGCGTGTGTGTGTGTGTGTGTGAGCGTGTGTGTGTGTGTGTGTGTGTGTGTGTGTGTGAGCGTGTGTGTGTGTGTGTGTGTGTGTGTGTGTGTGTGTGTGTGTGTGTGTGTGTGTGTGTGTGTGTGTGTGTGAGCGTGTGTGTGTGTGTGTGTGTGTGTGTGTGTGTGTGTGTGTGTGTGTGAGCGTGTGTGTGTGTGTGTGTGTGTGTGTGTGTGTGTGTGTGTGTGTGGTTGAGGTACAGACAGGCAGCAGGAGACATCTGGTCCAGACAGATAAAGTAATAAACACTCACTATCCATTGCATCTGTACAGTATCTCTCTCTCTCTCTTTCTGTCACTCTCTCTCTCTCTCTCTCTCTCTCTGTGTCAATCTCTCCCTTTTTCTGTCTGTCTCTGTTTGACCTCTCTCTCTCATTCTCTCCCTTTTCTTCTGAATGTCTCTCCCCACACACCACTACGTCTCTCTCTCTCTCTCTCTCTCTCTCTCTCTCTCTCTCTCCCCCCCCCCGTCTCATTTCATTTCAGCTGTGTCTGTCTTCCATTTTCCCCCAATTGAATTCAAAATTAGCTTCATTGCCATGTATTGAGTCGTACCTATTTCTGGCCGTTTCGGCGAGGCGACAGCACAGCCCACTGAAAGATGGATGGACGGGCGGATCGATGAGAACACGAGAGGGGAGACGATGCGGGACTAAAGGAAAATAAGAAGGACAGAATATCAGAGCGACTATTAGAAAGGGGGGATGACAGAGGAGGAGGAGGAGGAGGAGGAGGAGGAGGAGGAGAGGGGGAGGGAAAGGAAGGAAAAGAAAAGTGAAGTTGAGAGGCAACACTAAGGTGGATGGGGGCGGGGCTATGGACGGGTGAATAAGTAGGTGAGATGCATGGATGAACAGATGAACGGATGGATGGATGCCATCATGACACATATAGCCCCTGGGGAATCAGGCTTTATACGTGCCACTGTCACTCAAGATTAGCAACATAATTACACTTGTGCCGCTGTGTGAGTGTGTATTTGCAGATGCTAGTCCACCTGTGTTTATTTGTATTTGTGTGTGTGCGTGTATGTGAGAGAGATTGTGTGTGTTTTCCTGGGTGTGTTTGTCTACACTGTGTGTGTGTGTGTGTGTGTGTGTGTGTGTGTGTGTGTGTGTGTGTGTGTGTGTGTGTGTGGGAGGGGTAGACGGTGACAGAGATTGATGGTAAGGGGAAAGCAGGCCATTATGTTGTAGCTGACCAGTGATAGCCTCTTACACCGCCGTGTCTGTTTCAACTGCTGGCCATATAAGCATGACACCCCCTCCCACTCTCTGATTCCCCCCCCCCACCCCCCTGTCAATTTAGGAGAAACTTTTTGAAATGACAGGGTTTAGATGGTGTTGTTGTCGTATTGTTTGTCTATAATCTACACAGTGCTGATGCTGTTCCTTCACTGAGCTCCAGAGTCTGTGGTGGGCATCAACGAGCTATTGAACTAGCCTAAATGAAGTGTCATTCCAAAAGGAGCTAATCACCAAGTGTTAACCCCAGGCTCTCTCTCTCGTAATGATTGATTAGCCTCCGAGTCGCCAAAGCCATATTCTATTTTTAATAGGCTACACTAGAGTACAATTTTAAATAATCGTTATCTTTTTAAATATTTACGATTAATCCCAGGTTACTAGGAGGCCCTTCATCCTTCAATTAAATAGATGAAAAATGAGCAAACAATTTTTTATCTGCCACAATTCAGCCCGACTCCCCACAGAGAGGGAGAGAGGGGGAGAGCTAATCTCATTTATAATAATGGTTAGAGGCCAGGGTCCTGAGCAGCTGCACACCGACCAACTATGAACTCACTCTCTCTCTCTCTCTCTCTCTCTCTCTCTCTCTCTCTCTCTCTCTCTCTCTCTCTCTCTCTCTCTCTCTTCTCTCTCCTCTCTCTCCCAGAGCCCCGCCGCTCCCCTGCCGAGCGGAACATCAGCTGCATCAAGTCAGCCAGAGGAAGCTAGAACAAGACCGGAAAGAAGGCGTCTTTGCTTTCTAAATAAAAGTAATAAATGTCACTTTGAGAGAGCGAGAGAGAGAGAGCGAGAGAGAGAGAGAGAGAGAGAGAGAGAGAGAGAGAGAGGAGCGAGCGAGAATTAACTACTAGTAAACTAAAGTTTTGAATGATTAGATACAATTTACAAAGTGAAACCAAAGCTGTAAAGTAGAGTGGTGGCTAGGATAGGCTACTAGCCTACATAAAATTGTGGACCTATCCTCATATATTTTACAAAATGTTTACAACTCGGGTTGTTTAAATTGGTGTTTGTCTTTAAACATACTTGGAGGGATTGCTTTATTTGTTTGTTTGTTGTATTTGCTCTAGAATTGCACGATGTACAGATTACAAAAAAAGTGCAACAATTGTACAGTGCACGTGTAGCGCACCTGCCACACACATCAATACAAGGAGGTGCACAGCCGGCCAGGATCCACCAGGAGGCACAGCCGAATCAGGATCCACTCTCAGGAATGGGTTTTTGACCAATATAACGTTAAAGAACATTTTACTTACGGTCAAGAAGGTCGACATTATGGTACAGTGCAAGCGTTTGCCATCAGCAATCAGCCAGCTTTCCGCATCACTCCACTCCATCTACTGAAACAGAGGTAAGTCTAGCTAGCTAGCTCGTTAGCTGGCTTTCGGCTAGTAGAACATCATGCTAGCTGCTGGCTAGGGTGATATGTAGCTAACCAAATTAAGCATGGGACGACTAACAAAACAATGGCAATTTTACAAACAAAAAAGTCAAGCAAGAAGATGAAGTAGGCCTAGCTAACGTTACATGTGTTTGGTTTATGTGATGCATAGCCTACTATGAATTTATGCCATAAAGATGTAACGCTATGTCAATCAGTCCTGCAAATCAAACAATGTGTACCGTACATTGAGCCGAGGTGTGTTCGAAAAGAGAAGAAAAGTTTTTAATCGAAGCTTTTATTTAGAAAAGTACAACCGGAAGTAGAATGTTGCTGTAGGGTAGTAGACTTGACAGACGCCTGGCGAGAGACGCTCCTCTCCTCTCCTCTCCTCCCGGCTGTCTCTCGGTCCGTTGGTCCATCCCGGTTCCTTTTGTCTCCCCTCCTCACTCCGTGTCTGAAGACAGCGAGAAACACACACTTGCACGTTACATTGGCGGCTCAGTCGTATTTAACGTAGCCTAACAACGTTTGGCGTTTTCTTTGAACCGACCAGAAATGTCACTCTGTTTATGGACATGCCTTATTTCGCTCTCTTGTAACCAGTGAAAGAACGGGCTTACCGGGCGGACAGACAACACGGCGGCTGTGTTATGAAACTGGGGCTGTGTGATGGGAGTGTGTATGCGGGAGCCAGGACTTACTACCGAGGCGCCGAAATCCTCCTCCAGTGGCTATATTGACAGATAAAATATCATAGCCAACAATTTCACTCTCACGCTTTTCTGAGTGGAGAGACATCTGGAGAATCCCAACGGCGATATCCTGACCAATTAAGACACCGGATTATACACGCTGTATTACCTATTCTGGAGAATAAACCTATTGTGTTTTCTTTAGGGTGTGAGTTAACCCGAAAGGATGTTGCTGCTACACGCCCGTTACTTCCCCTGAGAAGAGAAGAGAGGTGGGGTGGGAGAGAGCAGCTCGTCTAGAGGCGAGGGGCCCCGCCACTTCTCCACCCAGACACAAATTAGCCTGTTTCATATCATCAAATCCAAGTAGGGGTTTAATCAGATTATTCAATTGGATGGTCTAATCTGGGGGAACAACCAGATCATCTCACCCTGCTCTTTCTGCTTTTTGAAGCCTTGCAGGTGTAGTTGTTTTTGTTTGTGTCAGTGGTTATAAATAGGGCCGTATTAACATATTTATGTTGTTGATAATGATACGACTAGTCGATGTGATGGTTGACCAGACTTTTTAGTTGATTTAGTGACGGCTGGACAAGCAAACCTGGATGTACTCCCTTTTTTTTTTTGCAGTTAATGCAGGGATATTTTAGTTTGAATTAGCCAAGGCAAATCGAGGGTTGTTTTCAAACTTTTCCTTCTGGGAAACCCACATTATCCCAAAATCTAAAAACCCCCAATTAATTGTGCGTGTTAATTGTGTGTGTTATGTTTGACTAATCAAGCCAAATGCACCAACAACGCCTAATGTATCACTCTACCACACTGCCAGCCTCCAGTGTTTAATTTAGCCCTACCGTGAATGGCAGGGGCCTGGAAGGGCTTTTGCCAGCATAGCCGCACGCTTTGGATACACACTACAAAAGGAATCATTTGCAGAGCAGATTGAATCGTCCCCACGGCCCTGCTTCCATCTCTGCGCGCCCTGACCCCTGACCCCTGGGCTTTGGAGATCCAGGTGGCTTCATCTTCAGGCTGTTTATTTGTCAGCAGCACCCCCCCCCCCGCCCCATTTGAATGAAGTAGTAGCCTATTATTCCCCCGAGCGCCGGGGAGCACAGGGGCTGCGCTCTGTTCTCTGAGGCCGAGCGGCAAGCGCCTCTGCCTGGGCTGCCAGCCAGCCAGCACAGCCCTCGGGGAGTTTTTTTTTTTGTTGCATTTTGGAGATCCAGGTGGAGAACTCGGGAGTTTTCCGAGAGTTTCCTCCACGTGGACCCGCTGGAGAAGAAGCAGAGGACCATGGGGTGCTGTAGCGGCAGGTGCACCTTGGCCTTCATCTGCGGCATGCAGCTGGTAAGATTCACATTATTGATCCCGTGTAAGTGGATGGCTGAACAGATGGGGGAGTATGGATGATGGATGAGCAATATGGAGATTGGAGAGTCGGATGCAGTGAAAGGAAATGTTTTTTTTTTTTTTTTTTACACCAAGTCTAAATCTTGTGAAGAGTTCAACAAAAGTCATCCTTACTTGGATGACTACAAGCTTTTTTAAATTCTAAACTGCTAGGTGAGTGTGGAGCACGCGATGGATGAATGGATGGTAGGAAGGAAGAAGAAAAAGGATGGATGCTGATAGGAAGGAAGACAGAAGATGGAGGGATGCTGATAGGAAGGAAGACAGAAGATGGAGGGATGGTGGGTAGGAAGACAGAAGATGGAGGGATGGTGGGTAGGAAGACAGAAGATGGAGGGATGGTGGGTAGGAAGACAGAAGATGGATGGATGAGGGAAAGGGCACACTTGAGGAATGAATAGGAGCGAGAAAGGTCATGATGCAACTGTAGATGTTGTCTGTGGGCCGGAGTGGTGATGGACGAGCGGCTCCATGGAGGAATGAGTGAGTGGATGTTGAACTGTGACTCCACACTGAGTTTGGGCGGATGGATGGATGGATGGAAGGGACAGATGAATGGAGCGAGTAGGAGAAAAGGAGGAGTGGGAGAAAGGGAGGAGTGGGAGAAAGGGAGGAGTGGGAGAAAGGGAGGAGTGAGTAAAACTGATTGTGTGGTGATGGGGAATGGACGGATGGAGGGAGGGAAGGAGAGAGATGGATCTGATCTAGTCAGGTAATCACTAACATCACAGAGACACACCCACAACTGCTGCCATCTCTCTCCCTCTCTCTCCCTCCCTCTCCCTCCCTCTCTCTCCCTCTCTCTCCCTCCCTCCCTCTCTCTCTCACTCCCTCCCTCCCCTCACCAGCTGTGTCAATGGAAACTGGTGCCAGGCAAGACAACAGAAAGGGATGGCTGCATGTGTGTGTGTGTGTGTGTGTGTGCGCGTGCGTGCGTGCGTGCGTGTGTGCGTGTGCGTGTGCGTGTGTGTACTGTACGTTTGAGTGAACATGTTTTCATCAGTTTCAGCCTAGTACTGTAAGTCATTTACATCACAGGAAAGAAATCCACCTTAAAACACTTTCTGTTAAAAAGCAGCTACTGTATTAGCGACGCAGCTTGCGTTCATGGGTGCATTTTTGTTGTTTGGTGGTATTTGGCTTTTTTCTTATTCCAGGGAATAAGTGGCCAAACTATGGCGTGACATCAAATACAGTAGATCAGCGCAGCTACAACAGAGTTTACCGTCATATAACCTTTCCAACGTCATAGTGTGAAAAACAGCGCTGTTTGTGTGAGTGTGTTCTTCTTCGTCATCTTCTTCTTCTTTTGTTTTGATTAGCGGTAGGCAACCGGCTTGCAGGTGCTGAGTGTGTGTTAGAGATGGACATGGAAATTGAATGAAAATAAAATCATCAAAATCTTGTTGGCAATTTTTGCCCCTCGATCGATCATGGTTTTTTAGGGGCATTCTGATATTTCTTGCGGGCATTTCTGTCACTGACATTAGCCTCAATTATCCAGAATGCAATGCAGCCACGAGACTTTGCTTTGAGCAAAGGGGAACGCAACTTTCCGGATGTAGTCTAGTCTCACTCTCTGTCTCACTCTCTGTCCTGAGTGAGTCTAGTCTCACTCTCTGTCCTGAGTGAGTCTAGTCTCACTCTCTGTCTCACTCTCTGTCCTGAGTGAGTCTCGTCTCACTCTCTGTCTCACTCTCTGTCCTGAGTGAGTCTAGTCTCACTCTCTGTCTCACTCTCTGTCCTGAGTGAGTCTAGTCTCACTCTCTGTCCTGAGTGAGTCTCGTCTCACTCTCTGTCTCACTCTCTGTCCTGAGTGAGTCTAGTCTCACTCTCTGTCTCACTCTCTGTCCTGAGTGAGTCTAGTCTCACTCTCTGTCCTGAGTGAGTCTAGTCTCACTCTCTGTCTCACTCTCTGTCCTGAGTGAGTCTAGTCTCACTCTCTGTCCTGAGTGAGACTAGTCTCACTCTCTGTCTCACTCTCTGTCCTGAGTGAGTCTAGTCTCACTCTCTGTCTCACTCTCTGTCCTGAGTGACTCTCTGTCCTGAGTGAGTCTAGTCTCACTCTCTGTCCTGCGACTCTCTTGTTCTTGACTGGAAATAGTTGTGCTCTTGCCGTTCAATCACTAAAGCGATCGCTGTCACTGTGATGTAGAGTGGGCCATTGTTTCAACCATGGCTGTAGTGTACCGTGTGTGTGTGTGTGTGTGTGTGTGTGTGTGTGTGTGTGTATGTGTGTGTGTGTGTGTGTGTGTGTGTGTGTGTGAATGCAAGTGTTTGTGTTTTACTGTAGCGGTCTCAACCTATGGAGTCATTTATGGTAAACGTGTGTTTAAACTGAAGACCTATTGTCATGCATGTTGAATAGGACACTGTTCCAAACACCACGATGACGTGTTCATTTCAAAGAGAACATGTGAAAGTCAACATACCCTTGTGTGCGTGTGTGTGTGTGTGTGTGCGTGTGTGTGTGTGTGTGTGTGTGTGTGTGTGTGTGTGTCTGTGTGCGTGTGTGTGCGTGTGTAAAAAAGCCTATTGTACCGTGTAATGGGACAGTGCTATGAGTGTGTGTTCGTTCAAAAGGAGAACGATCGTCATGTAACTAAACATGTGTCGACAATAGAATTGTAATGAGCTTGTGTCACTTGATTGGTATATTATGAAACGCCATTGTGCTGTGAAAGGGGATGCCACCACTATATGTATGCGAGTGTGCACACGAGAGAGAGAGATAGATAGATACTGTAGAGAGAGAGAGAGAGAGAGAGAGAGAGAGAGAGAGAATGTGCACGCTTTTGAATGAGATGCTGTCACAGTGATAGTCGTTGTGTGTAACGCAGTGGAACTAATAGCGTGCCATAGTCAACAACACGTTGTGCTCTGTTAACTGTTGTAATAGCTAAGCCAGCTGAAAGCACCGCTGGCTGGGCGCAGAGTGTGACACCGCTGTATGCCGCCGCGCGCTGAGGCTATACGCACAGTTAGCTTTGTTATAGGTGCAGCCATTTAGTCCGAGCATCTCCTGATGGTGCAAACCCATGTCCTCGTAAAAAAAGAGAGACACTTCTAAACATGGGCGGGAGGAAGGGCCAATGATATTTTCTTTCTAGGGGTCGTCAGAATTCTGTCAGTCGAATCGGATTTGGCCGTTCAATTACGAATATTAGTTTTTCTTTTTTTTATCCAATCAGAAATCCATTGGCATGAGCTTGTTTGATTTGTTTGTTTAATTGGGACTTGGGTTTATGGTATCAATGGGCTGATATTTATAACAAAATAGACTGTATATATCACAACCTATTGGGAGAAACCAAGCAATTCTATGTCAAATCAGACATTCAGCAGCACCCCCATATAGCCGGAATGGAATGATCCTTGTTTCATAACCACATTTCGAACTGTGAGATCGGCAGTCGAATCAGGCTCCTTCGAACGAATCGTCAAATTGTCGACTATTTTGGGGTCTCCCATCCCCTCTGTTGAAACAGCCACTGCTAGTGCAACGACACCCCAATGCCAGAGTTAACATCATTACTACTCTGTCAGCTTCCATTTTGTAGCTGACCTCACACAGACTAGAAAACACTCGTGTTCAGGGGGTCTATGTAGCGGAACTGATGTCTGATGTTCCCCATAACATATCTTTCCTGCTCCATTAGCTATAGGCTATACAGCGAAGCGAAGCTAGCTGATGGCACTGCTGGCTGAGCACAGAGATACATTAGGTGACCATCCAGGCTGCGGTGTAGGTCAAGTACACCCTGCCACACAGCTGATGTCATGGTGTAACACCAGTGTTCAGTCACGCCAGGTCCATTTGTGATGCAGATTTGTGTACCTTTTAGCGTGCATCTTCAATTCGATTGGATTTTCAATTTCCAGTCATTCATTAGAGCAGGGATGTCAGAGATACGGCCCGCGGGTTTCATCCAGCCCGCGAGATGTTTTGGAATATTATTATTATTATTATTATTATTATTATTATTATTATTTTATTATTATTATTATTATTATTAAATTCGCACCCCATTATCATGAACTACGTGTGGCTAATAAGCAAGCTAAGAGTTAATTCATAAGTTAATTAACCTGCACTACAAGGAAGTATGTCAGTAGGTCATCAGGTGTAAACAAAGCCGCCATAGTTATTAGTTATAACCTGCATTCTTTCAAATGTAGTTAATGGACAACAGATATTCATTGTGTGTATGAATAGGAAAGATGCTTTCTATGGCACATATGATGTGCTATTTGTTGCACTTATTTCTTACTTTTTTGTATTCACATTTTTTGTTGTGTCAACCTGTGTGGTACATAGGAGTGCAACTTATTTCTTACTTGAAAATCTTGTCATTATGTTGCATTTTGCACTTTGTTGCAGTTCTCTGCTTTATGCACTTTGTTATCGATGGGTATCTGTGATGCAGGCGTTCTTGAATGATTCTTGAATATCCATGTGTTGAGTCGAATTGATTTTAGTAAAAAAAAAAATCCGGCCCCCAAGAGGTCTCAGTTGAACAAATCCGGCCCTCTACCTAATATGAGTCTGACACCCCTGCATTAGAGGCTCTAATATTATTGTACTGTGTTTCACCCTCGGAATGATAAGCAGGTAAAAAAAAGAAGCAAATTAAAATTTGACAAGAGACGACTACTTCAGCTGAAACACTGTCTCTTTAATTGTCTGCGATAGAGCCATACTTAGCTTTTAATCACTGCTTGTCACAATGTCTCTATTGTTGAAGCACTAGGTAATTAAAGTGCGTTGCTGCTGTCAGGTGAAATCTTCCAAATGTAAACATGCAACTTGATTTAACTATAGTAACTTAACTTTTAACTTCATTCCTGAGTTTCTGAGATTTCCTAAGCCCGGGTATCGTAGAATGTTCTCAACCTATTCTCACCCTGAGGCGTGTGACAAACACACACAAAAAGAGAATCCAACGAGAGTCTATCTTTTTTCACTGAAATATCAACACGGCAAGCAAAATACTGAAGGTGCAAAAGACAACATAGAAAACCCAAGTGAATACGAATAAGCAATTTGTTGGCACAGCCTGAAGAAGACCCTTAGCAGTTGGAACACATTGCTCAACTCAATACCTTGAGCGTTCAATATCGTCTTTTGTGCCTTTAGCATTTTGCTTATTTTGAAGATGTGACAACCTTTGTGGTTTTGTTTGTGCTGACACGTCCGTAAAAGAAGGACGCTCTCTTCTCTTTCTTGTTTGTCACAGAGGCCTTGGAGCCTCCGCTCTACTCTGCTGTTTGGCCACCCAGCCCATAGAGGAACGGGCAATCCTTCAACCGACGAAAACACACATGAGAATCACCCAAATAAGAGAGTTATGAGGGTTTTCACACGACAACAGCGATATTAGGGCAGAAGAAAGTGAAAAGACAGACACTGTGAACGGTAGAGAGCTGTTACCACAGCACTGTGAACGGTAGAGAACTGTTACCACAGCACTGTGAACGGTAGAGAGCTGTTACCACAGCACTGTGAACAGTAGAGAGCTGTTACCACAGCACTGTGAACAGTAGAGAGCTGTTACCACAGCACTGTGAACAGTAGAGAGCTGTTACCACAGCACTGTGAACAGTAGAGAGCTGTTACCACAGCACTGTGAACAGTAGAGAGCTGTTACCACAGCACTGTGAACAGTAGAGAGCTGTTACCACAGCACTGTGAACGGTAGAGAGCTGTTACCACAGCACTGTGAACGGTAGAGAGCTGTTACCACAGCACTGTGAACGGTAGAGAGCTGTTACCACAGCACTGTGAACAGAACAGTGCAGAAGAGAACGGGTATTGACGAGATAACGAGAGTTGAAGGGAACAAAACAGAACACAAAAACACGTAATAGCAGAGCAGCAGACGGTGGGTATATACGACAATTCTACATACACGCATACGCGCACGCACGCACGCACGCACGCACGCACACACACACACACACACACACACGCACACCTCTGGTGACTCACTTTCTGTGGTAATGTGGTGGTTCTTGTTGCTATATCAGTCCACACACCCACCAGCTGCTGTCGCAAGTGATAATGAATAATCAACCAATGGCGTGATAGGCAGCAGGATGGCAACTAATGGCCTCGCTCCATTGGCCGGATCATTTGGCTTGGTGCAGATGGTAGTGGTGGGTGGTTCATGTTGTCAGTAAGTTAATTATGCTGTTGGTTTGAATCTTAATTGAACAGAGTAATAATACTACTCTTTATTTGTATATGTATATACACAACATGCAGCTTAAAGTGCTACATCAGATAAATGACAGATAACATCAGAAAATTCATATAAAAGATACATTAAAATAATCAAATCAAGTCAAATAGAAAAATAAAAGAACACAACAAACACAACAAAGTAGAGCAGAATAAAGGTGTATAGAATAGAATATCTATACTTATATAAAAGGGAGCATGTGGGCAATGTTTCTCTGTTTGTTTCAATTTTTGTCCCACTGATGACGGCATTGTGACATCACTGATGATGTCATCAGTGATGTCATAATTTAAGTCCCGGAAGTGATGTCATCAGAAATGCGGCTTGAGCATTTATGCATTGTGACATCACTGATGATGTTATAGGCATGTGACATCATCAGTGATGTCATAAGAGCAATGGTGATGTCATCAGTGATGCGAAGTTGTGACATCATCAGTGATGTCATAAGAGCAGGTGAGGCCGCACAGCGGCCGAGCTGCAGGGCCGATGAGGCCGCTAGCGAGCCCGTGCAGCAGCCGATCCTAGGAATCGTATTTGATAATAGCCTTGTGAGCCAGACTTGTGAGCCGAGACTGTCTGCCAAAGTTGGCTGTAGAATTACTGATGAGTAAAATCATCATTCATGATAGAATATAATAATATGACTGCGTATTAGGGCCAGTATAGTCAATTTTGGTTTTTCTGCAGCCAGGGAGAGGGGCTAATATTCAGAGGAAAAAAACGGAATAGTCAGAAATTGGCAAGGGGAAAAAAGAACATGTAGAAATTAGTGAGAAAAGACTTTGAACATAAATGCCACAAGTTCACTTATCTCGACAGTGAAACGAATGAAGTTGATAGGTTTTGATTAGGGATGTTCATCAATTATCGAAAATCGATAATCGATCGTTAAGGATTGGAATCGATCCTGTGGCATTTGGATCGATTTTTTAATTATTAAAAAAAAAAAAAAAAAAAAAAAATTTTTTTTTTTTTTGACTAGGTTTGGGTGGAATTCGTTCCTCCTCGCCCCACTCCATTGCACAGCCGACTAACGTGAGGTGGAGCTTCATATAGTCTCTAGTTTTCTGGCTGGGCACGGGCCTTTGTGCCAACAAAACTGTTTTAAACATGAGAAATTCACACCGGCATGCGTATGCATATTTTCGCCTCAGCTGGGGTAAAAAAATAAATAATCACCTACCCAGTCGTGAAATTCTTTGTTTAAGAATATAATGCAAAGAATCTAAATAGATTGGTATCCACTAGTGCAGGGGTGTCAGACTCATATTAGGTAGAGGGCCGGATTTGTTCAACTGAGACCTCATGGGGGCCGGATTTTTTTTTAAACTAAAATCAATTCGACTCATTTACCCATTTACTTCACAAAAGAAATACTGCTCTTTCCATTTCTCTTGAAACTGCCTGCATTCCGTGTCAACCTTTCTCTTTTTCGACAGCATCTTGTTGATTCCTTTGTTTTTTGGTAGGTAGCCGAATGCGCGATTCAATTCCAGCGTGGCATCATGGCGGCTTTGTTTAGACCTGATGACCTACTGACATACTTCCTTGTAGTGCAGGTTAATTAACTTATGAATGAACTCTTAGCTTGCTTATTAGCCACACGTAGTTCATGATAATGGGGTGCGAATTTAATAATAATATTATTATTATTATTATTATTATATTTTTTTTAATATTCCAAAACATCTCGCGGGCCGGATGAAACCTGCCCGCGGGCCGGATCCGGCCAGCGGGCCGTATCTCTGACATCCCTGCACTAGAGTATAATACAATAGTGTTGTGGTTGAGAGTAGACCGCCTAAACCGAGACCGAGTCAAGACCAAGACCGAGGGGGGAGCGAGTGACGTAAGAGACCAATTGATATACATTCGAATTTTGATGTGGCTGGCTAGAAAGTGATATGTTTGCAGCAAGCAGACGGTTCAAAAGCGGGCAGGGCGATGGTAATTTGTGAGGAGACCTCTTCACTCTTAATCTGCATCGCTCTAAGGAGACTTTAGTGAGTCTCATGCAAGTGCGCGTGAAGATCATAAGGTGCATAAAAAAGTGGGAGTTGTGCAGCAGCCATAGGCTATCTGTGACACTGTGTTTGTGTGTGTCTGTGACAGTACGTTTCTGTGACATTTCCCCTAGTGAGGAACATCATGAATTATTTACTAGCGCGAAGCTACGGCACGAATACAGATATGGTGTCTGTGCTGTGTGTGTGTGTGTGTGTGTGTGTGTGTGTGTGTGTGTGTGTGTGTGTGTGTGTGTGTGTGTGTGTGTGTGTGTGTGTGTGTGTGTGTGGGGTGTGTGTTTGTACCAGGACTGAGAGAGGAACAGATTACATGCAACAGGATTAGAGTGATCTGATTCTGATTGCAAATATGTAAAGCGTGCAGTCAGTTGAAACTCAGTGAAGTCAGTTGTAGGCCTGCTCATCTTACAGGTATCTTAAATGTACATGTAAATACG
>NC_139630.1:28204343-28216843 GCF_964638095.1 Poromitra crassiceps
AAGAGGTAGACGATTCAAAGTATATATTTAGAAGAAAGACATGGAACATATATTATGAAACAAGATGATAAAGGAAGTAACAAAGGAAGAGATTAAGAATGGGCTCCTGGTGTGTGCAGGCAAACCCAATGATCTAACGATATTACGAGTCACTGAAGGCAAAGGCAGGTTTCTTTGCAGAGCACATTGCATGGCGGCACGCAGAGGCAATCCAAAGTGCTTTACATCAAATAGATAAAAGAAAAGAGCGTAGAGAAATAAAAAAAAAGATGACAAAGTGAAAAAGATAAGATTCATATAAAAGAGGAAGCACAATACGTGACATTAAAAGAAATCGAATGAAGTAAAATGGAACGTTGTTGGTACTGAATAGTCGTCGCTCTCGCACACTGTGTGACACTGTGACAAACAGTATACAATGTGCCTCCTCTCCTGAGATGATCACAAGACGTAAAATACTGACGACGACAGACCCGACCCGGGCCTCCGGTGGAACAGTTTTTTTACAAGATCGTTTAAAGATGAGACGCACCATCTCTTGATATGTGTGGGAATATATAGTTTCTAAAATATAGTGCGACTGTAAAGGAAGGATCTAAGGTTCACGGGTGAGTAGTATAGGCGGGATCAGTTGGAGTCGTGTGGAGCGGTTGTCAGGTTGGATATGACTGAGTGGGAAGTTGAGTGTACTGTGCTGCAGTGCTGCAGCCAATTTGATCCCCTTTTGCACCGGCTTCCATTAAAGCACTGCTGCTCACCTTCAGAGCGTTGCGTTTAACCACGCGAGGCTGTGAAGGTTTAACCACGCTGAGGCTGTGAAGGTTAGCACCAGCGCACCAGCGCTTTATTACAAGCCAGTAGTATATTGCCCACCTTCTCCTCCCTTACACACGACCCGTGGGTCTCGTAGGTCTTCCGAACAAAAAATATCGGACGTCCCTCGAACCTGTTTAAAGCGATAATACGGAAGATTTTCATCTAAATAAATGTGTGTTAAGTCACTTTCTATCTGATAGTGACTTAACACAATGGTGATTGAGCCTATGGCCCATTGATGGAAGCGTTTGCATTTTCAGTATTGCAGCATTTCTGAACTTGGTGTCTGTGGTGACACAGGGTGGGCGGAGCTAACACGATAGACTCACTCTGCAGGTTACTGTAGGTTCACAGGGTGGGCGGAGCTAACACAATAGACTCACTCTGTAGGTTACTGTAGGTTCACAGGGTGGGCGGAGCTAACACAATAGACTCACTCTGCAGGTTACTGTAGGTTCACAGGGTGGGCGGAGCTAACACAATAGACTCACTCTGCAGGTTACGGTAGGTTCCTCGACAACTCTTGTGTGAAGTAGGATAACAAGCTACTTTTTTCCGGTCTCTGCTAGCTAGCATTACGGGTGGTTACTATGGCCGAGCAAACTGATTAATGTCACATAATAACATTGTTTGGATCTCACCTGCAATTACCACTCATCGCCAATAGGTGTCACCCAAGAGAACAAAACTGAAATCTTCCGTATTATCACTTTAAAAAACCCAAGGCTTTTCAAGCTCTCGCACCCAACTTGTGGAATGCCCTAACCTCCTCGTCGCGATCCTTACAGGCAATGTACACCAGATGCGTTACGGCTGCGTTGCGGATCCGGATCGACTCTCGCCCATGTTAATCGATGGGCGATACATGCGGTATACGGAAAAACTACGCACCTGTTCTATTTTTGTCGGATCCCGCATACGTCTGACAGATTACATGAGTGTGGGTCTGTTTTCCGAATGTACCGGAGCCGCACCGCATCTGTTCCAGAGGCGGTGTTGTACATTAGCCCTTAGACTCTCTTGACATCTAAAGCAGTTTTATTCCCAGCTCAGTGGCCTTGTGGTCTGAGTGTCCGCCCTGAGACTGGGAGGTTGTGAGTTCGATCCCCGGCCGAGTCATACCAAAGACTATAAAAATGGGACCCATTGCCTCCCTGCTTGGCACTCAGCATCAAAGGGTTGGAATTGGGGGGTTAAATCACCATGTGATTCCCGAGCGCGGCGCACGCTGCTGCTCACCGCTCCCCCAGGGGATGGGTCAAATGCGGAGAACAAATTTCACACATTGTGTGACAATCAGTGGGACTTTACCTTTACCTTACTTATGTGTGCGGTACTTTCGTCCTTCATACTGTTCTTGTATTTGGGTCTCTGTACCTGATTTGTCTGTTGATGCTGTTATTTTCATTTGTAGGACACTGTGCTGTCTTGTTGATCTTGCTATTTTTAAAATCGCAAAGCACTTTGTGATCCTGTATCTGTGAACGGTGCTATTACAAATACACGTTTCACCTGACAGTGAGGAGTGTCGCCACTGCCAGCACGACGTAGTGCGTGCGAGGATCACGCCATTCGCCCCCAGTTCCTCCCCCCCCCAACCGAAAAAAAAAACTGACACCAGAGGAGGCACTAATCCCACCCACAGACACGGCCAATTGTGCCTGTACGGACGCCCGGCCAAGTCGGAGATAACACCGGGGCTTGAACCTGCGACCCTCGTGTTGGTAGGCAGGGAATCTACTGCTGATGTTGGCAGTTGTTGGAGAGTGTTGGATGGGAACATGTGGAATCTGACCAAACATTTCCCAACAAGGACAGACAGCCACATGGCGCACCAGACAAACATCTGTGTTTGCCCGGGCTTTAGTGTCACCCAGCGCTCACCGAGCAAAATATAGAAGAACAAAATACAGAACAGCCCATTCATTTCAAGTTTGCACAATGAGAAAATGTCTAGGAAATTGATGACAACTTCCACGCTCCCCGCTGTAATTATCTCAGCATGTACAGTTATGCAGTGCTGCACAGCTCCAACTGGTAGAACAAGAGGTTTTCACTCAGACGGATGGATGCCCCCTGGGACACAATGTTCATTGGGGCTCCTGTCGGCGTGTTCCACGGCAGCGCTCCCAGTCGTGAGAAAAGGCTGTCTTGAACTCTTGAGTCAGAACCCAGAAGAAGACACAGACCTTTGTGCGGTGGATCTTCACATGACTAAAGAAGACACAGACCTTTGTGTGGTGGATCTTCACATGACACAAGGGCCCTACATGTTTCCTTGATGGCGTGAGACAACACACGTGTCCTCTGGGTCCCAAGTAGTCTGGTAAACCAGCCGGGTCACGTGAACTCACATTTCATTTTCGTTCTACCAGACCAGTCCGGGCCTCAAGCCCTGGGAGGGTGTTTGCAAGAAACTGCAAAGCGTACTAGCCAATCAGCGACCCGCCTCGTAGTTGACAACATCGTAACCGGCCAATCAGGAACGCCGCTGGCAAAACAGTAATGGCTGCCTCCGTGCCTGTCCGCCTCGAGGAGTAACGTCGACGTTCGTCGAGTTTAAACAACCATAAAGTGCCGTTATTGCAGAAATAGACTCATCAACAACGATGAAACAAGTGCAGGAGTATGGCCGCAACAGCGGAGCTTCTCTGTGGAAAAGATGTTTTCACCGTTCTCCCGTGTGGATTTGGGTTTGGCTGGATCCAACGCTGATTGGCTGAAGGAGCTGTCTGTCAAGGCGAGTACACCCGCCCAACTTCCTCCCACTGCTAAACACTGTGTGAAAGCTTGAGGCCAGACGGTCTGGTAGAAGGAAAGGAAATGTGAGTTGACGTGACCGGCTGGTTTACCAGGTTAGGTCCCAAGGTGAAATAGTTGCAGAACCCCGTGCTCCATTTCTGAAAGACTTCTTCTTCTTCTCCAGCACCAGCCTCCCTGCAGCACCACTGCTCTGCTTTTTTCTTAGGAAAGGTTTTTGCCCTCCACCGCCCTGTAACCGGTCCCAGTTAGAGAAATAGTGGACTATATAGTGTGTTCGCCATTGTTTTTTACTAGTGTCCGAATTCTCATCTGTTAAAGGAGAATTTCGTTTTTTTTTAACCTGCAGCCCTCTCCTCACATTAATTATGATCTGACGACTCACCCAGTGTCCTCCGCAGCGTTTTTGTCTGTCCTAGGCGTTGTTCATCAATAGTGTCCAAGCCAGTCCTAGAATGTAGCTCCGTGGGGGCCAAGTGGCAGCGTGCTTTTCCTCCATCTAAATAGACAGTTTTATTCCCGTTTTCGACGCATATCGTCATAAACTGTTCCCTAAGGAACGATCAGACTGCAATTCTCCCCCGGGCTCTTTTCACTGGTAGTTACAGGCATCCCATTTTCGCCTGTCGGGTCAGTGAGACACAACTCTCGTCAAGTCCCGCGAGACTTTCCTGACGAGAGTTGTGTCTCACTCACCCGACAGGCGAAAATGCCACAAAAACGCTGTGGAGAACACTGGGTGAGTCGTCAGATCATAATTAATGTGAGGAGAGGGCTGCAGGTTAAAAAAAAACGAAATTCTCCTTTAATTTGCACTGCAATTTCTAGTGAACAGCGAATGTACCTTACATTTTCTCCCATCTACCACAATGCAATGCGGTCGTGTTTACCGAAGAAGAAGAGTGAGGTAGTGTCCAAAACTGGGCGTTACATTGCCAAATAGATCTTATAGAGCTAAAGCATAGGAGCAATGTTGAAACAACGTCTAGTGTTTTAGTTGCAGGGACTTGGAAGGGCTTTGGCAAAGTTACTGTAGCTGGTAACATTGGATGCCAATGGTGGTGGTTCAACCTCCCTGCGTTGAGTTCTCTGACCCCATCTTTGAAAGGCGTAGCTGGTTTAAAATATCGACAGTTTGCCGTGGAGAGTGAGAGGAAAGACGCGGCAAAGGTCATGTGCTGGATTTGAACAGCTGATATCGTGCGCCTGCTGCTGAGCCGCTACGATGTCCCGCTATCGACGGGTCTGGAGCCTGACCTTGTGTGTGACCACACATCTGACGAATGAGCTGAGAGGCTGTTTGGCCAAATACTGCTGGCTCAATGTTTACAGACAGGCAGACAGACTGATGAAGAGGCAGACAGACAGGCAGCCAGCCAGACAGACAGAGAGACAGACAGACTGATGAAGAGGCAGACAGACAGGCAGCCAGCCAGACAGACAGAGAGACAGACAGACTGATGAAGAGGCAGACAGACAGGCAGCCAGCCAGCCAGCTAGCCAGACAGACAGAGAGACAGACTGATGAAGAGGCAGACAGACAGGCAGCCAGCCAGCCAGCCAGACAGACAGACAGAGAGACAGACAGACTGATGAAGATGCAGACAGACAGGCAGCCAGCCAGACAGACAGAGAGACAGACAGACTGATGAAGATGCAGACAGACAGGCAGGCAGCCAGCCAGCCAGAGAGACAGACAGACTGATGAAGAGGCAGACAGACAGGCAGCCAGCCAGCCAGACAGACAGAGAGACAGACAGACTGATGAAGAGGCAGACAGACAGGCAGCCAGCCAGACAGACAGAGAGACAGACAGACTGATGAAGAGGCAGACAGACAGGCAGCCAGCCAGACAGACAGAGAGAGAGAGAGACAGACTGATGAAGATGCAGACAGACAGGCAGGCAGCCAGCCAGCCAGACAGAGAGACAGACAGACTGATGAAGAGGCAGACAGACAGGCAGCCAGCCAGACAGACAGAGAGACAGACAGACTGATGAAGAGGCAGACAGACAGGCAGCCAGCCAGCCAGACAGACAGGCAGCCAGCCAGCCAGACAGACAGAGAGAGAGAGAGACAGACTGATGAAGATGCAGACAGACAGGCAGGCAGCCAGCCAGCCAGACAGACAGAGAGACAGACAGACTGATGAAGAGGCAGACAGACAGGCAGCCAGCCAGCCAGCCAGACAGACAGAGAGACAGACAGACTGATGAAGAGGCAGACAGACAGACAGGCAGCCAGCCAGCCAGCCAGCCCGACAGACAGACTGATGAAGAGGCAGACAGACAGGCAGCCAGCCAGCCAGACAGACAGAGAGAGAGACAGGCAGACTGATGAAGATGCAGACAGACAGGCAGCCAGCCAGACAGACAGACAGACAGACAGACAGACAGACAGAGAGACAGACAGACAGACTGATGAAGAGGCAAGCAGACAGACTGATGAAGAGGCAGACAGACAGACAGGCAGCCAGCCAGCCAGCCAGACAGACAGACTGATGAAGAGGCAGACAGACAGGCAGCCAGCCAGCCAGCCAGCCAGAGAGACAGACAGACTGATGAAGATGCAGACAGACAGACAGACAGACAGACAGACAGAGAGACAGACAGACTGATGAAGAGGCAGACAGGCAGAAATGGTCTCCTCTCTCACGTGTGTCGTTTCAATACAATTCAAACTGTTGTCCTGACTTCCTATTCCCTGTTATTTACCCCTCAAGGTAAAAGGCATTGTTCTCTGAGAACTCATATCCTGTTGATGTAGCTGTTCTGTTGCCGTTGTTGTTGTTGCAGTGATTTCATGGTATTCCGCCTGCGCCGTCGTTTTGATCTTGTTACATCAAAGGCGCGTTTGAATTCTAACGGTGAGCGACTGCAAAGCAACGCCTCGAGCTTCATTAGACATAATTAGAAGACTTTGATATGTCATGTGTCAGATGAACGAACGCCTCCCATCTGGAAAAAGTCAGCATTTTTTAAAAGGCAACAACCGTGCTTTGAGAATGACATTTACATTGTGTATATAAGGAGGGGGGGAGGGGCATCTGGGTGGTGTGGCGGTCTATTCCCTCGCCTACAGTACCAACACGAGCGCCGCAGGTTTGTGCCCGCGTTGTTGCCACCGGCTCGGGCGGGCGTCCCTACAGTACAGACACAATTGGCCGTGTCTGCAGGTCACGCGCTGCACTAGCGCCTCCTCTGATTGGTCAGGTGGGAGTGTGTACACCCCCCCCCCCCTTCCCACCCCCCCCAACACAGGGCTCTCTGGGGTTGCGGGCCATGAAATTGTGACAAAAAAGAATTATGAAAACTTTGAGTTTAGTTATTAGTACCGTAAATTCCGGACTATAAGACGCACCGGTGTATAAGCCGCGGGACCAAAATTGACTATTTTTTTCTTCTATAAGCCGCACCGGTCTATAAGCCGCGGGTGTTTTGATGTTTAATTACCATATGAAAGGGTTCGTGCACAGAGAGGAATGTCGGGAAAGCGATGGCTGTTTGGGGAAGCTCCCATTTATTAACATTTCAACAAAACAAAACAAAAGTCAGGTCACTAATCCCCAGACAAAATCACACAACAATAGGCTATATGTGCAGCAAACCTGTAACCAGAGAAGTCAAGTCACTAATGCTCGTCTTCCTCTTCTTCCTGCGTACTGAAACCACCACTCTTCTCTCTCCTTCATTGTCACTCAAAACCAACGAACTCCTCTTCATCTATAGCTGTGTTTCCATTACAGTTTTTCGCAAAAGAATTGCGATATTTCTACAACTTCGACAATGTACAATTGCGACTTGTAGGCGTTTCCATTGAAGTTGCGTTTGAGTGATTCCCCGTTGCAGCAGCTGCCACAGTGATTACGCACGGGGATCTGCCCCATATCCCGTCCCCTGCATGCTCAAATCCAACCAATGGTCAATGGAAATCCCAACATGAAGTTACAATGCATATAAACGAGCCTGATTATCAATTCAAAAGAAAATGAGTCGCAAAATGTTGCTGGCTGCGTGAATGCAGTCAGCGCGACAGGCAGAGGAAAAAAGGTAGCCTAATAGCCTACAACTGGTCCGATTTAGAGATGGAGGGGGGAAAAGGCTGATTTGGTTCTATAATTGCACCTGAAACGTGTGCAATGTATTAGCCTACTCACAGTCACTGTATTCACTTCAGACAGCACCACCGCACCAGTGTGTGCTTTTCATCCTCTCATCTCGCCGCTGTGCCAAATGCGCGCACACAGGCAGCCTGCTGTCACCATGGACCGATTTCTGCCATTAAACATTATCTAATTTGCCCGGCTACGCTTTTGCACAACACTCGTCTTTCTGCTAGGTAGCGTTGCTTCAAAGTTTTCCACTTGCTGCGGAGGTTTTGACACGGCTATCGAACCTTACTTACCAAACTTATTTTCCGCTCCTTTTCCAAGGGATAATATGGGTCACATGACGTGCAAATGCGAAAAATGTGTTTCCATTACACTTTTGCGATAAACTGCTATATCGACACGTCTGAAAAACCACCTCATGATCATCTACTGCTCGTTCTCATGCTGTCGAGAACGAGCAAAGCTTTTTTTTGGTGAAAGAATCCTCCAGGGCGCTTCTTGTTAACAGTCCGAGTGAGTGGCAGGTCGAACGTCAAAGGCACTTCATCCATATTTATGATCTGCTCCGGTTCGATGGAATATTCCTTGATCTTCCTTTGTGTGAATTCGCCGAAGTTTGTGATTTTCTCCTGGTAGTCGGGGGAGGGAGTTGATGGGCTTGTGGCCGTTTGCTTACCGTAATTACCATATGTAAGTGGTCACGCACAGAGGGGATTGTCGGGAAAGAGATGGCTGTTTGAGGAAGCTCCCATTTACCGTATTACCGTAACATTTCAACAAAACAACATAACACAACACCACCGTTGTTTATTTTTACAGTGCACACAGTGTCCGCGGTGTGGTGAAAAGAGGGCAAGAGAGGAAATTAAAACAGAAGTGGATTTATAGTTAGAAAGAGTGCTAAAAAAGAGAGATTTTTTTTTTTTTTTTTTTTTTTTTCTGAAAAAATCCATAGATAAGACGCACCGTTATATAAGCCGCAGGGGCCAAAAAACGGGAAAAAAGCCGCGGCTTATAGTCCGGAATTTACGGTAGTTAGTTTGTTTAATTTCGTTTACAAAGAAAGGAAGAAAAGTAGCAAGACTGGAGTTACGAGGTTTTCAGATGATGTAAATTCATATCGGTTTTCTTTTCTATTACAGCTACTACCCTCCCTTGCTAGTTGCTACATAAGTACATTCAGAGCTGATAAAAAAAGAACTTCTGTGTCCAGACAGTTTCTTCCTACTCTAATCGAATGTGCTCTAAACCCACTGCTAAACCATCTGTCTGTTAGAAGAAGTAAACTTACCCCTGATAGAACATCTCCTCAGACTGTAAACGCCATCACATCATCCACTAGTTCTGTAAACGAGGTGATGAACTTTTCTCAGTCTCACAGCTCTCTTTCTCTGTATCATTAGTTGCCCTTGTTGCCTTGGAATTTATCTCTCTTGTGTCTCTCATGCTCTCTCTCTCTCTCTCTCTCTCTCTCTCTCTCTCTCTCTCTCTCTCTCTCCCTCCCTCTCTCTCTCTCTCTCTCTCTCTCTCTCTCTCTCTCTCTCTCTCTCTCTCCCTCCCTCTCTCTCTCTCTCTCTCTCTCTCTCTCTCTCCCTCCCTCTCTCTCTCTCTCTCTCTCTCTCTCTCTCTCTCCCTCCCTCTCTCTCTCTCTCTCTCTCTCTCTCTCTCTCTCTCTCTCTCTCTCTCCGTCTCACTGCTCTGCTCAGTCTCTCTCCCGGGGCCCTTTGAGTTGCTCAGAGAGCTGTGAAAGCGATCTCTGTGTGTGCCTTGTGCGTTTGTGTCCTGTAGGGGGTGTGTGCGACGTGCGTGCAGGGACAGAGGAGCTGCTGGAGCGTGTTAAAGCTTCTGCTCTAAATGCCCTCAGACTGGGATAAGGAGGCAGGGGAGCAGGGATGAAGGGATGGACGACTGGATGGATTCACAATGGATGGATGCCTGTGTGTGTGTGTGTGTGTGTGTGTGTGTGTGTGTGTGTGTGTGTGTGTGTGTGTGGATCAATATTTGGACGGAGGCGGAGACGGCTGGATGAATGGGAGAGGGGCTGGGGGACATTATTAGGGCAAGCGGGAGGGGTGGATGATACGGACGAAGGAGGGGTGGATGATAAGACGAAAGGAGGGGTGGATGATACGGACGAAGGAGGGGTGGATGATAAGGAGAGAGGAGGGGTGGATGATAAGGAGAGAGGAGGGGTGGATGATAAGGAGAGAAGAGGGGTGGATGATAAGGAGAGAGGAGGGGTGGATGATAAGGAGGAAGGAGGGGTGGATGATAAGGAGAGAGGAGGGGTGGATGATAAGGAGAGATGATAAGGAGAGAGGAGGGGTGGATGATAAGGAGAGAGGAGGGGTGGATGATAAGGAGAGAGGAGGGGTGGATGATAAGGAGAGAGGAGGGGTGGATGATAAGGAGGAAGGAGGGGTGGATGATAAGGAGAGAGGAGGGGTGGATGATAAGGAGAGAGGAGGGGTGGATGATAAGGAGAGAGGAGGGGTGGATGATAAGGAGAGAGGAGGGGTGGATGATAAGGAGAGAGGAGGGGTGGATGATAAGGAGAGAGGAGGGGTGGATGATAAGGAGAGAGGAGGGGTGGATGATAAGGAGAGAGGAGGGGTGGATGATAAGGAGAGAGGAGGGGTGGATGATAAGGAGAAAGGAGGGTGGGTGTTTGCTCGATATCTGGGACGTAAGGATGGATAGATGATGAATGTAGGAATACGGGTCATTTAGCATTAGGAAAGTGATCAGTCATGCTGAATGTGTTGGGTGTCGACATCATGACAGTTAAATAATACAAAATAGATGTTTCAGGTGTCGTTCACTGACGGCAGATCAATATGTCATTTGAATGGGAAATCTAAAATGGGGAATTAACGGATACTGTATATACCCTGCTGGTGTCTTTCTTCCTCTTAGGTCTGCCTCAGTCTGTGTGTGTGAGGTAGTCTTCTAGGAGACAACAGGCTACAAGGGTCAATGTAAAAAAAATAACTTTTTGGCTTACCTGTTGTGGATAGCAAAATAAAAATATATATATTTTGGCCTTAGGTGCCGTGCACATTGGACCTGTGTTTTTGAGAAGCCAGTGCCTTTCTCCAACTCATTCTCTATGGTAAGGATGGGCTAGGTGGGCTCCTCTTTCAAGAACCACACCTGGAGCCGAGTGCACCAGCTGGACGTACGCCTAGGTGTAACGCTACGTCCGACATAGAACTCAAAGTTACGACTAACTTAATTTTATGACTAGTGCACCATGTAGTCTTAAGCCCTGTATGCGCTGCGCCTGGGTGTAACTTTTACGTCTGGTAAAAAAAACGATTAAAAAAACGATTTCAGACGGCAGCCCGTCTTTATTGTCACCTAAGGCGAACTCACTGACAGCTGTCTCATCTTGATCTGTGCTGTCGGGACTGACAGCTCTGTGCTGTCAGTGTCGTTCAGTCCTGTGATGCGGGGGAATCTTCTCCAAAAATCGATATGTGCTGTAAATAGACGTTTTGGGCGCAGGACCTCCGCTCGTCGGCGGGTTTTTAAAAGCTGATGCATCGAAGATCTTTCCATTTCTTCCTGACTTTGTCAACTGCCCGCAGTGCGCAGTCTGCCATCGCATTCAGTACTGATTGCACTTGTGATCAAATTCCATGCATCTTGTTTCTGTTTGTTTGTGTTGGTGCTGGTAAATTTAGCTGTGAGAACGTTTCTATGCTTTGAATACAACTCTATAAGTTTGAGCTGAGTTGGAGCTATCTGTCAGCTGTCTCGAGCTCGTCTGAGAGAAGTGTGTTGCTTGGCAACAAGCACGTATTCACGTGAACGTGTACGTACGCAGCCTAAAGACCGGGCGCAGCTACGACCATGGTAAGTCAGGCTTGGTGCACTTGGTGTAAATTCAAATCACAACGTCGGGCGTAGCTAAGACCGGCGTAAGAGTTAAGACCTACTTTTTTACGCCCAGCTGGTGCACTCGGCTCCTGGCGTTTAAGCGCTCTTGGCGGCTAGTGTTGTTTTTGGGCGTCTCAAGCTGAAAAAAGTTCAACTTTTGGAGTAAAAGCGCACTGCTCGTCAGTCACTCCTCCTACCTCTTCTCCGGGCAGGGGGATCTTCAACCTCCGCTGCTGCCAGAATTGCCAATAATCTTTCATGTTTACAGTGCGAACAATCAACAACATCAAACAGACGAAACTAGATTCAAGATTCAAGATTTTTATTGTCACTCCATGGTACAAGTATCACGTGTGAAATTCTTGTGCTGTGGACTCCGTCAACTAGCTGGCTACCATCCGTGTGATCATTGCATCCTGAAACGCAGGGAAAAACAAAACAAAACACACACAAAACGCGCTGTGTTTTGTGCGCATTGGAAGCGCTCTCGGCATTATTTCCAAAGCGTTCTGATGTGAGAAAGACAGGTCCAATCTACACGACACCTTACACCTCCTCCTGTACAGTATGTGTTACCACATGTGAGAATAATGTTACGTTTCATCTATCGTTAGGCTAGATAACCATCCAGACAGGCAGCCATCCAGTCAGGAGCCTGTTTGATGCGGGGGCCATTGTTTTGCTTTGATTTGATTGGCTCACAATCAGAGAGCGTATACGGTGGCCAGTAGGGGACAAACAGGAAAAGATAAGAAACTGATACTGTTACTGGCCAGGCCCGGTGTGGACGCATTTCTCTGGTATTAGTGCTTTGGCGGGTGGTCATTTCGTACCATGGTCAATAACTGACAGACTGTACTTTTGTGTCATAGGCTGGATTCACACAGGCACTGAAGGTCTAATTTTGAATCTGGATTTGGTCCATTTACAG
>NC_139630.1:28226843-28229343 GCF_964638095.1 Poromitra crassiceps
GTGTGTGTGTGTGTGTGTGTGTGTGTGTGTGTGTGTGTGTGTGCGCTTGCGGGCGTGCGTGCGTGCGTGTGTGTGTAAGTGTAAGAGAGTCTTATGTCATTGACTGTGGTTTCGGGTACAGGTTCCGTGAAAGGGCAAACAGCAGGCTAATGGAAGCTGTGTTTTGTTTGTGTGTGTGTGTGTGTGTGTGTGTGTGTGTGTGTGTGTGTGTGTGTGTGTGTGTGTGTGTGTGTGTGTGTGTGTGTGTGTGTGTGTGTGTGTGTGTGTGTGTGTGTGTGTGTGTGTGTGTGTGTGTGTGTTTCAGCAGGGTCAAGAGAACTCAGCGAGCTAGGTGCGATCAGACTGGTGTGTGTGTGTGTTGTGTGTTGTGTATGTTGTTGTTAGGCCATTTACGACTACTGAATTTTAATAGTCGACTTTTTTTTTCACCCATTTAAAATTTGCATTTCTTGTCACAAAAAAAGGTCTCAAAAACAGCCAGTAAAGGGATAACTAATGTAGGCGGGACCAACCTGGGGAATAGCAGAGTGCTGATTGGCTCTGAGAGGCCGCTAACAAATGAGCCTCGGAACAGAGGGAGAAAGGAGTCCGCTAAATCATGTATTTTACCGGACAAATCTGAAACCTAGCGGTCACGTTTCAATGACACTCTATGTCACAAACACAACATAATGTAAACACAGCGCCGTGGACTGCGTGCTCGCTGTCTGGCTCACTGCGCCGAGCCCCAGAGCAGAGACGCGGCCGGAGGTTTCCCCCGGACAGACAGCCTCCTCCTAGCCGAGGGAGAGGGCGGGCTGCAGGTCAGGAAACGTGCGACGAGCCGCGGTAAATAGTGATATTCCTGGAATGCGAGTTAACGAGCCAAATACATGTGCTTTGCGTCTACATTAACACGTTCAGTGCCAGCGACGCCATATGGCGTCATTAGAAATTTACCGTACAGTGCCAGCGACGCCAAATGGCGTCATAACTCCAAATTGTTTTTTTGACGGGGGGGTGTCGATCTAAGCTTCTTACGTCGCCTCTAACAATATTGTAGCTATTGGAGGTCGATAACCTATTTTACAAACCCATTAGGTGGCGACAGCACTCTCCTGATCAGAGAAAAAGGAGCCAAACACACAGAAATAGTCACTGGGCAAAATGAGGAAATCGCATCGCATCCGTCCGTATGCATCGACGTGCCTCCATAAACGAGCACAACGCCAGCTGTGCCCCCAGCAGCAGCATCCGCTGTCACAACTGAGCACTTCCATGTACGCTGCAACAGCACATTCACATAATCAGCATTATTATTCCGAACTGGAAGCATGCCAGCCCGTGACAAACACACGCGGAACCAAAAAGCTGAATGTCGCGCACCATTCACTGTGTGTGCGCAGCAAACTCAGCAGAGACTGAGAGCCACCAGACACATAAGACACACCCAGGAGGCGTGTGCAGTTGAGGGGGGGGGGGGGGGGGGAGCACGGAGAGCAGCAGAGCAGCATACACTTCACCCAGACAGACCCAGACATCAGAAAATTCGCTTCAGAGTCAGAGATGTGCTTGAAATGTTTAATTTCACAAAAGGCTCATTATCTCAGCTCGTAGAAAAAAAGGTATGTTTTTCGTTCAATCAAGCTATCTTCTCCGGCTCATAACTAAAGAACGGAAAATGGGATCAATAAACTTTTTTTTGCAGGTGATAGAAGAGAGTCTCATCGTTATTTGTGCGTGTTCAGTGTTTACATAGTAATTATTAAAAAAATTATATGACTGTTTTAAAATGCATTGCGGCCTATGTGGCACAGCAAGCAACCTTTTGCCCAAGGGCCGTGGCACTGAAAGTGTTAAATTAAAACATTACCGTTCGTTTTATGTTTTATGTTACCTGCTTATTGGCTAAGTATATTAACATTTATGGGCTAACAAAGGCTGCCCATGTAGGCAGCCATCTTCCTGCTTGGAATTTTCTTCCAGCCATGAAGATTGATTGACAGCTGTCATGTCATGATATTATTGGTTGAAATTGGGTTGGAATTTGATAGTACTGGCTGATGGAAGCACACTGTCGATTCCATTATGAATGAAGGCAACATGGCTGACTTTTGAACCAAAAAAACAAAGAAATTTGATTTTTGTGATTTTTTTGTGTGTGCATACAACTCTTATGACCAGGGATGTGATCTAAAATAGTTAAAAAGTCATTTTTAATTTCGTAATGACGTTTTCATATAAACAAACACCTCTTTTGCTCCTGGAATGCAGAGTGATATAACGCAGTAGAGATTCGACTTGAGTGGTTAGCATGAGCTGTGATAGCCATTAGCCACTATAAGAGAAACCTGACAAAGAAAACAGCGCCACCTACACAAACTCAAACTTCATCGGGGGAAATATTTAACACCAGACAGGTGATCTCTGGGAAATGCAGTGCAAAAACACCGCGGCAATGAGCGCTTAGCAACAAAAACCAAGGATGACAGCTTTTGAAATAAAAACACAAGTATCACCA
>NC_139630.1:28239343-28243649 GCF_964638095.1 Poromitra crassiceps
CCCGCTGGTCAGCTTAAGCATGACAAATGTTCTTCCGTGTCCGGGCATACTTGCGTATCTACAAACTCCCCATACAGTACAATAGGTGGCGATATAAGGACCTAGTTGGCTTGCGATCCGCCAATGAACACAACAAAGAAGGAGAGTAGGCTAACGTTCATCATGTTACATTTCAACATTTTGGAGTGGATTACCGGTATGTGGATAGTATTGGAGTGGACGTGCAGTTTATCCTCTGGTTTGGACTTTTGTTTCTGTGATCTACTACAAGAGGTAAATACATGTTTGTGTATTGTTTTCTATACAGCACACTGTACTGAGTACAGTGACAAACTTCAAATGTATAGTGGAAAAGCGAATTGTGTTGCTAATTGCGAGTAGCCGTTAGCATTAGTGTTTGCTTTCTTACCCAAGCGTTTGGCCTTGCACTTTTTGGCCAGCGCAAGCGGGCCCTATATCTGGCTTTGTCCAGTCCAATTTGCGTGCCGATTTGAGTGCCGATGCTCGTGAACGCGTAATCGTGCTGGCCATATGCTAGGTCCCGACCTAGTTTTAAATTGTCCTCACATTCGTTGAGTTTGGACGATGATCTCTGGGGCCCACCTGTCGCAGGCCCACTCCTTTCCGCCATCTGCCAGTCCCACCTCCAGCTAGAGGCTTCGTTCTGATGTCTCGGGGACTGAAAGCTCCTCTCCCATATCTCTGACACGCTCTTGGAGCCAAACGTCACAGGAGTTCCTGAGAAGCTGCAGGTTAAATACCAAAGAGCCAAATTCTGGTAGGAAAAGTCGGCCAAAGATCTGCCCCAGGCTGTCTATCAGCCAAGACATCAGCGTGAAGCCTCTTACCTGCAGACAGGTCTGGCAGGAGGAGGAAGAGGGTGGGCCCAGATCATACCTGCTGGAGGGGAAATTCTACTGACTGATTACCAGAGTACCTCCAATGTAAGAATAACCACTGAGTTTAAAGTCTCACTCTATAGTCCATATTTCATATGTGAACCACTTAATCAGTCATCTGGTAACCAGTCACATAAAGGTTATTATCAACTATAAAATGGTTATGTTTTATGGGACTGTTATGCCCCCTCTAGTGTTGTGTGTTAATGGTACATCCCAGCACGCAATAGCGATTGTAGTGGTACATTCTGCCATTAGTTGCAATACAGATCTATAGTGTACACACACACACACACACACACACACACACACACACACACACACCTGCTAACAGTCCTCTGTGTGGTTATTGCCGGACCTAGGAGGGCCGGCCTAGAAGAACCTCAGGGGCTTACTGACTGACTGACTGACTGATTGACTGACTCACTCACTCACTCACTCACTGACTGACTGACTGACTGACTGACTGACTGACTGACTGACTGACTCACTGACTCACTGACTCACTCACTGACTCACTCACTCACTGACTCACAAGACTGACTCACAAGCCTGACTGAAAGACACATAGTTCCCAATGATACTAGGTTCCAGCATGGTGGAGGTTTGTGGGACCCAAATTGCAGTTAAAAACCCATTCAGGCACTGAACAAGTTTTATTACTGCAAATTAGGCAAGAAACTTGAGTGGGATTTGGATTTGTACAGTGGGCCGCCAGTCGCCCATCACAGGTCTAAGTAGCCCTTCCAGAGCTGTAGAGTGGAGTCAAGTGATGGTGTAATGACAGCCACGAGTGTTCCTCCACAGCTCTGCTTTCATTACGCCATCATCATCTCCATTCATCTCAATAGCTGGCATGCACGGCACAGCAGGGTACGTCTGGGATATGGGTACTGTAGCTGGCTAGCACTGCTACCAGCCTCTCTTTAAGCCTGTGTGCATTATAAACATATCTGTTCTCGTCAATGTGCAATCTGTTGTCAGTAGTGGAAGCTAAAAGTCGACATAGTTAAAATGCAAAATTGATGATCAAAAGTGTAATTTGGATAGCTGGACGAGCTGGAGGCAGTGATGGGTCGTTAGAGCAATATCTGGCCTTTTTTCATCTTTTATTAAATATCAGATAGCGGCGGCCAGTCAGTATCATTCCCCCCCTGACCACAGCTACATAAAAACATTCTGTAAAAAAAACTGCACAGATTCTTTTTCTTTGCCATTTTATTTTTATTTTCATTTAATTGCTCAATTGATTTTTTTGTTAATTAATTAATTTAGAGATAGTAATGTACCCCATGCTATTTTTGCCATGTACATTTTCAAATGTAAAGAATAAAATTGGTTTCAGTCTTGAAAAAATAAATAAATCCATACAAAAAATATCAGTTCATTGTTGGCCTTCAAAAACCCATATGAATTTACCTTCAGGTGTTTGCCCATCTGTAAACACAAACACTCTCTGCCTCTCACTCTGCATGTGAAGCAGTAGGCCCACATGATGAAATCCAAGCATAGAATTAGAATATGTAGACAGGGTAGTCTATGTCCTGGTGTATCCTGATAATCATCTTTGTCAGCCTCAAATGCCATTGAACTTTGATCCTTTCATCACGTGTGAACAGTGCTTGATGTAGACAGGTTTAACGCAGACAGGGATCAGAAGGAGTTCAGCAGAACCACGTGGAAAGTTCAGCCAGTTTAAATGCAAAGGAAACACGTGAGTGAGTGAGCTCTCTGAGTCACAGGCTTTTTAACCAATGCTGATTTCCATGAAGACACCATCATATGTTTCATTACGTACGGTAGACCAGCCACATGGCTATTACAGCGTTCATTTGAGTGGAACTCTCTCTCTCAGCTGGAGTCATGGGCGGTCCATCTATAGCCGAGTAGCTGCTCGGACTAAATCCAGTTGGACACTGTGGCTATTACAGATATGATTGGATAATTGTAATGACAATGAGTGGGTCTGAATGGGGAAATTGGATATTTAAACTGGGAGATTTCCACATGAGATCATCATTGTCTGTCTCTCTCTCCCCCTTCTCTCTCTCTCTCTCTCTCTCTCTCTCTCTCTCTCTTTCTCCCTCTCCCACCCCTATCTCTTCCCTCCTTCTCAACCATAGTCTTATTCTACCTCTCTCTCTCTCTCTCTCTCTCTCTCTCTCTCTCTCTCCTTCACTCTTTTTTTCTTCCATTTTGCCTCCATCCCTTCCTCTTTCACCCTCTCACTCTCCCCCCTGCAGCCTTCTCTCCTCTCTCTCTCTCTCTCTCTCTCTCTCTCTCTCTCTCTCTCCGAGCCCTAAGTAGCCACAAATGGTCCCTAATAGCCTCCAATGAAGATGAATTGATCGTTGTGCTGAATTGAATCGATGGGAGAGATTGCCTCTGCCGGTACACGGTGGAATTCTGCGCAGGCCAGCGAGCGCGCCTGTAATCAAGTTAACAATAAACCACCATCGCTTTGGTTTTTATTAGGAGAATAAAGTTTACGATGATTACGGGGACAGAAAAAATGACGCTTTCGAAATTAAAAGTCTGCGGAGAGAGATGGGGCCATATATTTACCTCCTTGTTGTGGCTGGGATGGATTTGCTCCAAAGTTGCTACTCAAGTCGTGATGCATCAAGTCTGACTCATGCTGTCTGTGTTGGACATTCTCTCACTTCTTCTCTCCGGTATTCTCTCTCATCCCTCCCTGCTTTTTTTCCACTCCTCCTCCTCCTCCTCCCTTCCTCCAGCATCTCTTCCTCTCTCTCTCTCTCTCTCTCCCTCTCTCTCTCTCTCTCTCTCTCTCCTCCCTCTCTCTCTCCCCCCCCCTCTCTCTCTCCCTCCCTCTCTCTCCCCCCCTCTCTCTCTCTCTCTCCCTCCCCCTCTATCTCTCTCCCTCCCTCTCTCTCTCCCTCTCTCTCTCTCCCTCCCTCTCTCTCTCTCTCTCTCTCCCTCCCTCTCTCTCTCATCCCTCCCTGCTTTTTTCCACTCCTCCTCCCTTCCTCCAGCATCTCTTCCTCTCATCTCCCTCTCTCTCCCCCCCCCCTCTCTCTCTCCCTCCCTCTCTCTCTCTCTCTCTCTCCCTCCCCCCCTCTCTCTCTCCCTCCCTCTCTCTCCCTCTCTCTCTCTCTCTCTCTCTCTCTCTCCCTCTCTCTCTCATCCCTCCCTGCTTTTTTTCCACTCCTTCCTCCAGCATCTCTTCCTCTCATCTCCCTCTCTCTCTCTCTCTCTCTCTCTCTCTCTCTCTCTCTCCCTCTCTCTCTGTGTCGTCTATAATGGGATGAGCAGGAGAATTTGATCAGCAGTTTTTTAAAGGTCACGGAACCGAGCGAAACTCCCAGCCAAGCGCCGAGGGAACGAGGGAGGGGGGAGAGAGAATGGAAGCCGGGAAGGAGGGACACGGGGGGGGGGGGGAGGAG
>NC_139630.1:28243849-28253849 GCF_964638095.1 Poromitra crassiceps
CATTGGTTCTGAGTGAAGCGATCCGCTCACGGCCCGGCAACACCCAGCCTCTCTGCTCTCTGTCGGGCTTTGACACGATGATACAATAGCACGAAACTCAAAACCCACTCCCGCTCCCTCCTCCCTCCCACCTCCTCCACGTTTTGTCCTCGTCTACCCTTTCCACCTTGTTTCTCTCCCTCGTTCCTCCTCTCTCCTCCTCCCTTCCTTTCCTAACCACCCTATATTCCCCCCATCCTCCTCTTCGCTCTCTCTCTCTCTCTCTCTCTCTCCTTCTCTCTGTCTCTCACCGTGTGTCCTTAGCTCTACCCTGTCTATGTATCACTCAAATCGAATCCGGCCGATCCCAGATACTTGGAATTATAAATCTGAATTCTATTTTCGGTTGAAGCCGAGCCCTCTCCTCAGATTTGTTTGAATTAAGACTTGTTGAATCTTGCTCCGACATCCAGCCTGCCCGTGCATTGCTCCTGCTCTGCCTTATTTCTGAGGGTGTAATTTAATTCTCTTGTCTTTCTTTCTCTCTCTCCCTCCTCTCTCTCTCTTTCTCTCCGTCTCTGTCTTGCGAGGACTCTGACCTTGTCCTGACCTTCAACCTGTCCATGCACCGCTCCTGGTGGATGGAGAACGGCCCGGGGTGCAGGGTGACACCCGTCACCCCTCCTCCCTCCTGGGCGCCAGAGGACCACCGATATATATCTATATCTGGCTGTCTGATGGATTATCAGTTCATAGAGGTGGCTCACTCCTCGCTGCAGATACTGCTGGCTGTAAGTACATTTTTTATTCGCTGAGGGTGCTTTTCACTCTTTTGATTATTGGATTTTTCGCTTTATTACAAAATCAGAACATCACAGTCCACAAATCAGATGAGAAAAGAAGACCAATTAAGAACAAAGGTTACTCTCATAGCTTACGTCTTCGTGCGATCTTTGTGAGACTTCGAGGAGGCGTGTCACTGAAGGACAGGTGAGAGCTGCAGGTAATGTCACAAGGTTAGAACGGTTAGATTGCCAAGTTTACGTCTCACCTTCTCTGGTTTCAGGGAAAACAAATGTCAGTTATCCACTGGAGACGAGAAGGTGCGGAGGCGAGCTTCCATTCTTAACAAAATATGTCGCCCGGCGATCAATGTCGCAAATGCCACCAAATCTGCCCACCCTCTTTTTCACATGATGGGCCCAGTGGCTAAAATTTAAAATGGATGGAAAATATACCATTAGACCTATATACATGATATGATTTCCTTCCTCACACTCTCCTGGTTCTGTGACTTGCAGGAGCCTGGTGGGTTGGGTCGTCTCTCTCTCTCTCTCTCTCTCTCTCTCTCTCTCTCTCTCTCTCTCTCTCTCTCACTCTCTTTCTCTCTCTCTCTCTCTCTCTCTCTCTCCCTCTCTCTCTCTCTCTCTCTCTCCCTCTCTTTCTCTCTCTCTCTCTCTCTCTCTCTGCCTCTCTATTTCTCTCTAGTTGGGTTTCCATCCACCTGTTTTTATGCTAAATTTAAAATTGCGCATTAAAATCCTGAGCGGAAACGCCAGAAAATTCGATAAAACCTCCAAATAAAGTTTTCACACTTGAGGGAGGCAGAAAAGTAGGGCGTATCGATAAAAAGAAATGCAATAAATGCAGTGGAAACAGTTTGAGCGAATCTTTAACCAATTTTATTCACTTAGAGTAACATCTCCATGGATTATATATATATATATATACATGCCGAATTGAAGAGTGGCATCTGGTAATACATTTTACGTACCTCTGTATAATCAAGAACTGTTAAATTAATATGTGATGTTTTTCATAGCGAGACATGTGTAACGTTATCAGAGGCAGACAGCAGTGCGCTCTCCATCACCAAGCTTCCATCATGATTTCCTCCACTCCAATATCAGGCCAGGATGTTTTCTCTTTACCTCACATTTATTCAGAGAACGGGTTCATTTCCCTCGTTTGAGGGTTTGACTGGCGTCTGTAAGGCGTGTGTGCAGCTCTGGGGCTGGAGCTGTACTCATGTCGGATCTGCAGGGCCATGTTTTAATCACGTCAGTTAATTGAACCTCCTCTTCACCATTCCTGATATTATGCGTAACGGGAGTGGATGGAAACGTGCATAATATCGCATTTTCTTTTGCCGACTTTCTGAAAATTCCATTAAAAGTTGCGATACCGTTGGACGGAAACCCAGCTTGTGTCACGCCAAACATTTCTCCATTTCAAACAAACACATACATTAAGGAACTAAAGTGAGGGCATATCTCTCTCTCTCTCTGTCTGTCTTCCTCTCCCTGCGTCTCTCTGTCAATCGATAGTGCTACTTCCAGTGTGGCTGAGTGCCAAGCCACAGCTGTACCACTGTCTGGCTGTAATTGCTGTGTGGAAACACTGTCGTGCTCCATGAGCACACACTCATCCCACCGACTGGCTGGCTGACTGGCTGGCTGACTGGTTTACTGTAATTGGCAGAATCACTGTCACGATCCTTAAGAACATAGGCTACCGTACATTCAACCTGACTGACTGACTGACTGACTGACTGACTGACTGACTGACTGGCCAAGTGACAGATTATGACTGTGTTTGGTTAGGATGCAAACTGACTAACTGGTTGCCTGTCTTGTTTACTGGCTGGTTCCCTGTCCAAATAACTGATCCTGGATTGTAGAAAAAGGAAAGAAAGAAAGAAAGAAAGAACAGTATACAGTGAGGCTTAGCTTGTCTAGAAATCAAGATGCTCTATATAGCGAGGATTAACAAACAAAAGTATGTCAGCGTCTTGTGTCGAGATGAGGTTAAGTCAGGACGAGTGTGTGGAAGTCAAAATAGCCACTCGTGCATTTCTACCAGATCGTCAGCACAGCCTGTCTGGCTTACTGACTTCCTGGTTTGTGGTTAACTGACTGGCTGGCTGAACAGCTGGCAACGTGACATTCTGGGTGTTGGCTGGATGAGTGAGAGAGAGAGAGAGAGACTGGCTTATGAAAGTATTGGTTTGTTTGCTGGGTTAATTGACTGTCTGGCTAACTCAAAATCAAAACGCAGAACAAGCCAGCACACGAGATGTCCTTTTTTATCATTTAATTGACCTCAGTCCGGGGTAAAGCACAAACAAGTTTCGGCCCTAGGCCTTCCATCAGTGTAGACTACACTGATGAAGGCCTGTTCATCAGTGGCCTGTTCATCAGTGAACAGGCTTGTTCTGGGTTTTGATTTTGTGCTTGTGCCTTGCACCGGACCTTTCTGTTTGACTCTCCGAGTGTGCTCGTTTTTCCACTTTTTTGATTGAACTCAAAATCAAAACGTATTCCTAAATCATAAAGTGCGAGGAAAGAAGTACGCTTCTCTTAAGGATTTTGTCACAAAATGAGGAATAGGTTAAACGTTTTGCCAATATTTCTGTTTGAATTTGGCACAATGTGGGGAACGGGTACGGCTCCTCTGATCAGAGGCTTTCCCCAGCCGTCATCTCCCTGCTAGCAGCACAGAGACTGATGCAATTCTGACTCTCTTATTGCATCATATTCCAGAACAAAGAAACGACTCTATCATGTCGGGGGCCATATCTATTTGGAGTCCTTATTGATATGAGCACCTGTGAGGCAGCCAGGCTCATAATGCAACAACAGAGGCGTTCAATTAAGGAGATGAAACAGTCTCATAATTCAGGTTCAATTACAGTAATCTATATTAACTGCTGGTTGTGGTCGAAGTAAAACAAGTCAAATAATAAATTAGCCGCCGCCGAGAAAGGAAGGTAGAACTGCAGAAAGAAAACAGATGAGAGCACAATAGAGGAGGAAGTTTCCTAAGGGATGTTTTCCCCTCAAACCTTTATCCCTGCATACAGCCTTCCTTTCACTCAAAAAAGTAATTACTGACAGAAGTGTGTGTGTGTGTGTGTGTGTGTGTGTGTGTGTGTGTGTGTGTGTGTGTGTGTGTGTGCGTGTGCGTGTGCGTGTGCGTGTGCGTGTGCGCGTGCGCGTGCGCGTGCGCGTGCGCGTGCGTGTGTGTGTGCGTGTGTCAGTAGTTTTTATGGTAACAACCAGATAGGAAACCTACTGTATACTCAATAAAAGAGGCCTGGGTTCAATTTGTTTTTAATTCACTGAGGCAAAACCATGATGATGACAGACTGCAATCATTATGGATAAAAGGGGGAAACAAAATGGTTTCAAAACTCACTCATTAGCAGAATGAAATGCTGTTTAAATTCTATTGACACTTTCATTGAATGCATTTTAAGTGAATTCACCCCAGTTGACCAGAAAGCTTTTCATAGCTGTTTTGATTCAAAGCGGATGGAAAGAAAACAGAGTGAAAGAGTCATTGAAGTGAATGTCAATCTGCCGTGCAACCTCTGCGTTAAAACATGAATCCCATCTTTGCCAAACAACTAAAACCTCTTAGGGGGAAAATCTCCACTCTTCCACATTCAGTTGCACCATTTGACGCCCCCCAAATGAGTGTA
Organism: Poromitra crassiceps; assembly: GCF_964638095.1. Taxonomy (NCBI): domain Eukaryota; kingdom Metazoa; phylum Chordata; class Actinopteri; order Beryciformes; family Melamphaidae; genus Poromitra; species Poromitra crassiceps. The sequence continues at coordinate 28,248,312 of NC_139630.1, forward strand.
AGAATGCTTTGCTAAATGGTCAAATGATTGCATATTAGAGCTGGGACGTCATGTCATGTGAAAGTGAACAAAACCTTGAGGGTGACCAAGGTTGACCGCAATTAATTATATTGATTTATTTATTTAAATAATTTGTTTTGCTGCAAACTGTGTGCCGAGCTCTATGTAATAATAAGCCCACCGCTCAAACATCGGTTGGAACCGATGCGACATGATTGAGTGTGTAACTGTAACAACAGTTTTGTTGTTGCAACAAATTATTTTTAATCACAAATAAGTCTGTGTGAGCAACAACTGGGGGAAAACATTTGTTTGAGTTTATGCAAGCATCATTAAGTAATGCAAGACATCTGTGGAGTCTCTCATTTGAGATGAACAGATTTCCATCGGAGTTAATGCGTTCGTCGACACACCGAGCAAGATTCAACACATTCTCGCTCCCCGCTTGTCGTCACTTTTGCACGCCCGGGCTACCCCTTTCAATGAGCCCGGTAGAGGGGTTGGGGTTTTAGGCAATGGTCTCCCTGGTGGTTGTGGGTTAGGCACTGGTTTTGGTTAGGGTTTGGAGATGTTGTCCAGGTTAGGGATGGAAGCTCCACGTCCAGCAGAGCGGTCTGCCTTGTCCAGAGGATAAGGAACTTGGCGTTTAAAAGCTTTGCAGGCAGCAAAGCATCGTCGGTGCTTGTCGTCCGCAAGCCTTCATTTCACGTGAGGGACTCGCCTCGCTTCTCCGAATTCAACTCCTGGGGTTTCCGAGAATTCAAGGTCACGTGACTAGTATTTGAGAAACGTTTGCAAGATTTTGTCCCCGAAGATTGCCAGACGAGTGCGATTAGTTCTGGGACTTGAGAAACCAGCAGTGCGACAGCCAGGCCAGAGAACATGCTGATCTTTTGAAACGCTGGCCGTAGTCGTACATCAGCCCTCCAGCTAATTCACTATCACATTTTATAGAGCTTCAGAGCACAGAGGAAGATGATGCGCTGCTGTCAGTGTTTTAAAGCGCACTCCCACTAAGTGGAACACCTTCCTCCCCTCACTCCTGCATAACTGGCTGACTGACCTGTAGATGCCTCCCCAAATTTCGCTCCCCCCGGCATCTGTCCTCCTCGCCTGTCTGAACACCTCAGCCAGCCTTTCAGCATCGCACTCATTTCACCCCCAAACTCCTCGTCCAACTTTTCGCACGTTTTCCCACAATCGTTAGTCAAGTCAAGTCAAGTCAAGTCAAGTTTATTTATATAGCCCTAATTCACAAGCATGTCTCAGAGGGCTTCACAGAAAATATGTCTAGCTAATTCTAGCTGACACAACAGTAGCAAGAATATACAGAATAAAGATAACATTTGAACAATTGATAGAGAAATATAGAAAATATAGAAATGAAGGATAGAGCAGAGGAGAGAGCAGGAGAAGGGAGGAGAGCAGGGGGAATGTGAGAGAGTGATGGGGTGGGGAGGGAATGGGAAATGTTGGAGGGTATATAGGAGGTGGGGAAGGAGCAAGAGGAGAGAGCAGGAGAGGGGAAAAGGGGGCGGGGGAGCTGGGGGTCTGTGGGGGAGAAGAGAGCAGGGGGAGGGAGGAGGTGGGGAGAGAATGGGAAATGTGGGAGAGGAGAGAGCGTATGGAAGAGTATGGGAGTATAGAGGAGTATGGGAGACTATATGGGGAGAACAGGGAAAGGAGGGCTAGCTGACACAACATTAACAAATTACAGTAGTAATAATAACACATCGAACAATTATATGATAGAGAAATATAGACACACATCTTGCAAAGGGACATATGTCGATTTCTTAGCAACCATCGTTGCCGTGCGTCCCGCTGTGTTAGTGGAGGCATCATTGTTGGGATGATGGTTCATTCTTCAGTTGAATGCTTTGGCCTGGTCCCACAGCAAAATGTGGCCCAGATACGTTGATGGGTTTGTTGGTGGTGTTCAACATGATGTATGAGGTTCATCACGGCAGCAGTATGTCTCTGTCTGCTGTTTTTTAATGGATTTATGAAAACAATGGGAGCCCTTCTGGGAGGTTGAATAGGGCGAACCTGCAGTTAGACAGGAGTAGCTTAGCTTCTGACTGTGGCTAATTCATCTGTGGGGTTTCCACTGTTGTTAATCATAGCTATCAGCTATCACCACTGGAAGATAGATAGATAGAGTAGATAGATAGAGTAGATAGATAGATAGATAGATAGATAGATAGATAGATAGATAGATAGATAGATAGATAGATATGTAGATAGATAGATAGATAGATAGATAGATAGATAGATAGATAGATATGTAGATAGATAGATAGATAGATAGATAGATAGATAGAGTACATAGATAGATAGATAGATAGATAGATAGATAGATAGATAGATAGAGTACATAGATAGATAGATAGATAGATAGATAGATAGATAGATAGATAGATAGAGTACATAGATAGATAGATAGATAGATAGATAGATAGAGATAGATAGATAGATAGATAGATAGATAGATAGATAGATAGATAGATAGATAGATAGATAGATAGATAGATAGATAGATAGATGGCACATGGCCTAATTAATTACTGACAAACAGCATTCATAAGTAATGAGTTGATTTACTGAGCATGGTCTGATTCACAAACATATAATTTTGGAGTTCATTAATCATTATTTTATTTAGAGGGGAAACACACAGAAGCAATGTGTATCCTGTGTATATAGTTTAAATCAAGAAAAATACCATGTTAGTATAGGGAAAAAATCAAATATTCAATTAATAATATATGATGCTATGTATAAAGATGTGAAGACAAAGGACAGTACAGAGTGCAGCGGAGCAGAAACATCCAGAGACATTAGCAATAACAAATGTTAAGCCAGAGGATTTGCATGAGCTACTGAGCTAAGCTGTGAGAGCGGGATGAGAGCATGGTGTCACCCTGGAGAGGTCTTCTTCTCTGCCAAGGAAAGCTACTTCAAATGAGGTGTTACAGCCCGCCTCAAGGAAGTAACAGAAGGAGGAGTCACACGCGCCAAAGTAAAAGTTCAAACAATCATTTATGACCTAAGACTAAAGGACTAAACAACACAAAGCAAAAGAACAGAACCACATTTTTCCAAAAAGTCTGTTTGCAGTGACCTTAAAGGACATTTGCGTGTGACGCATATCAAAAGCTTTTGTTTTCAAAAAATACCTGGATACGTGTGGACGGGCCCTGAATGGTCTGCACGCTTTTAAAGCCAAATGAGTACACCGGGCCCAGGTGCACCCAATCAGCCTAACGACCCCAACCACAGGGCCAGGAGGCGTTATCATGGAACCCACATGCTTTGCAGGCAAAACACGCGTCTGCGTCCGCCTACGCAGCACTCAAGCGGCCGGGAGTGGCCAGGAGCGAGCCGCTATACGCCGCGGTGTTCATTTTGACAGCTCACACATAGCGCAGCCAGGCGAGTGAGAGGGTCGTCACAGGAGGTCTAATAAATGATATTACTTTGAGCTTCTGTAAAAAGTCATTTTCACAAATACACGAAACGATGATGACGATGTAAACGAGGCATGTCGTTCATTCATAGGCACTATGTATTAACACTATGTTGTACCACTATATTGTGTAAGGTGATAGAAAAAGGTGAAAATATACAGCGTGAGGCCAAAAATTGTAACGTGAAAACAGATAGGCGTGACCAGATTAAGTACACATAGCAGCAAGTCTTTGTCCGTCCTATAGAGGGTATGCACACCCACTGGAACACGCCCCCTCAATCAGGAATGAGTGTCAAAATGAGTGTCAAGTTCCTCCCTGAGCAGCAGGTGTCAGTTATCTAGGCTGATTACTGCATTCAAGCTCAGTCTTGCTGTGACTCAGTGGGCGTGGCCCCACAGTGACTTCTGCCTCTGTGACATCACATGCATACCCTCTATACAGAACAAAGATGAAATTTTTAACAACATATAGGGGGTAATTTGTTTCAAATTCAGGTTTCATCTGAAGATATCTTATCGTGAATAATATGTCTGATATTGAATCATACAGTGTACCAGCTTAACTTTAATACAAAATAACAAAACATATTATGCCATTTGCTGGACTCTTTTATCCAAAGCCAGTCGTAGTAAACAAAATAGGCCCTAGAGTAAACGAAAGCCATGGCCTTGGCAGTGTTTGTGTCTGGCTCGGCCCGCTGTGCAACACAGCCTGAAGACCCGCCGAGTCTTCTCGGGTTAACTGAAAAAACGTTACTATCACCGTCCTTCCTGCTCTCTCCACCTACACATAAAACCCAGCAGAATACAACACGTTCAGGCACATTCTCTGAGGGTTGTCAAAAGGCATTCTGGGAAACGTAGGAAATAATTGACTGAAGTAGTAAACAAGGGCAGGTTGAGGGAAAGGCAAATGACAACAAAAGTTAAACAAAATAACTCAGAGAATGCGCATACAACCGTGTATGAGTATGAGGCTGGGATTTCCCTAGCCTTCTTTTTTTTAACCATCCACATAATCTTGAAGATTTTGACAGTTGGCAAATAAGCTGTTGGAGACCATTTTAAACCCACTTTAACTCAGAATGTGTTTTTTACTCGAGTGTCCAAACTGTTTTTCCCAACACAATATTCCAAAGATCACTGTAGGCACCTGTGATGACTGCTATCTCCGTCATTCTTGGGTCCTAGCCTTTTGAACAGGCATTACAGGCACTAACCTTACTCAGACCGTCATCCAGCTGTAAACAAGATAAGGTGCAAACACGCCACAGCATCACATCTCATATATAGCTATCTTATTTGGGTTTCTTTGCATGAGGATAAGAGATGATCTGATTTATTGTCAACAGGATATTATGAATCCTGAGTGTCCACAATGTTAACAGGATATTGATGCACACAACAACACACAGCTGATGAAATGTTCTCTTCTGCTGCAGGACTACAAAGCCTTGAAACTCCACCCAAAAGTCATTTTCATAAGCCTGTGTGTATGGCAAGACAGAAATGCCTCTGAATCAGCATTTGGTCCAATTGGATTTCTTTTAAACAGCATTGAGACTGTGTAGCATTGAAAGTCTCCATTAAAATGGAATAATTATTTGTGGTGCCACAAGATGGCTATTACCATTTAATAGCAGGAGAAACGCCGAGAGGCTTAAGGCCATCTCATACGCTCTCAGGAAAAAGATGATCCAAATTGATTTTCTCATATCTGTTGATCCCCGTCCTGATACCTGCAGCGTTATCTACTCCCAGCACTTACGAATATATATGTTTTTCATGTTAGGTAAAAGTGCATTTATTCCCCCGTGGAACAAAGCACTATATTTATAAGGTATGACTCATCTACTAGTTAGAGAAGAACAAGAAGAACCAGAAAGAGGACATGGAGAGAAACATGAAATGGAGAGAGACAGTAGAGTGAGATGATGAGAAAAGGAAAGAGAGACAGTAGAGTGAGAGAATGAGAAACGGAGAGAGAGAGAGACAGTATGAGAGAATGAGAAAAAGAGAGAGAGAGAGAGAGAGAGACAGTATGAGAGAATGAGAAAGAGAGAGAG
>NC_139630.1:28258849-28261349 GCF_964638095.1 Poromitra crassiceps
TGCGTGCGTGCGTGCGCGTGTGTGTGTGTGGGTGAGTGGGTGGCTGGGTTTGAGTTGTGTTGACGGTTGGAGATTAGTCAGTTAATTCTTAAGTCTTATCGCACAGTGTCTTAGAGCTAGGCTACTCCGATGTGTCAGACAGATCCTAATCAAACATAGTCATACGCACATCAACACATGGCACTGCCCACACACACACACACACACGCACACACGCATACACACAGTACACACACATGCACTCACACACACACACACAGAGACATTGAGAGAGAGGAGGGAGAACGATGCAGCAAGAGGGACAAGTAAACAGAGATGGAGAGAGATAGAAGGAAAGAAAGGGTGGAAGAAAAGATAGAAAGAAGACCGAAATAGAATGATAGAAACAGGGATTTAACAGCTTTTGTTTGTACTTCATATTGTACTTCATTTTCTCTTTCTCTCTCTCTCTCTCTCTCTCTCTCTCTTTCTCTCTCTCTCTCTCTCACACACACACACACACACACACACACACACACACACACACACACACACACACACACACACAGATAGCCTTAGGATAATTACAAGGACAAACACTCTCACACATGCACACACGACAAATACACACGGCCTCGCCCTGAAATGACTTACGATTTGTAATATGTTATTCCCATACCCTGCAGTAGGACAGTTCAGTGTGTGTAAGTGCACATCCACAGCTGTCAAATAACATAATTGTGTTATCATTTAAGACAATTTGGCTGTAAAACGTTCAGGAAAGGCCCGTCTCTCATCGCTTGCTCCAGGTCTGTCACAGATTAGAGTCTGTGTTGCCTTCTGTCTTTTGGAGAGAATTGTGCCTTGTTCATAAGCCATGGTTGGGGCCAGGGCAGAGGAAGAGCGCATAACGGAAACAAACACTAGAAGCCAAGGAGCACTCAAACTACAAGTACAGATTGGGCACAGTCCCACGCTGCGTTTTGTGGCGATTAAGCTAATTAATAAGCTGATTATTCAAATGTGATCTCAGCTCTCTGACTCCCCGGTTGATCGTACGCCTTAATCTCTCCTATGGAGAATAAGCTGAATAAACACAGCTTTGCATATTACACACAAAGAAGCATTGCTTACACCAGAATGGGATATACAGTATTAGAAATAAATACCATAGTATGTGTTGTCTTAGGCTACATTCAGACCAAACGCGTTTTTGGAGCTGCCAGCGTCTTTCTGCAATTCATTCTCTATGTAAGGACGCGCTAGACGTGCTCCTCTTTTAATGAACGCACCTGGCGTTTCAGCGCTGGTGGCGTCTCGTCTTTTTGGAGGAGCGCTGTGGGCGTTTATAAGCTGAAAAAAGTTGAACATTGAGGAAAAGCGCCCTGATCGTCTTTTTCACTCTTCCTACCTTTTATCCTCCCGGGGGATTTTCAACCTCCGCCGCTGCCAGAATTGGCAATAATCTGGCTTTCGTGTTGACAGTGAACAACATCAAACAGACAAAACCAGCTGGCTACCGTCCTTGTGGTCGTTGTGTTCTGATCTGTACTGCGCGCGACTACAGGGGAAAACAAACGGAGCGCAATTTGTGCACAATGGAAGCGCCCTCGACATGATTTTCATAGCGTTCTGACTGGAAAAAACGCTTTGGGTGTGAACGCCGCCTTAGGATCATTAAAAAAAAAAAAGCATATATATATACAGTATCACCATGCATCACTGTGCCAAGTAGTCCAGGAAAACTTCTAGATAAAGAAGATACTCAGTTCTGCTGTATGAACAGAAATGTCACTTGCACGTAACCAATAAGAGAAGAAAACAAGAGGATCGTGTGTGAAAGATCAGCTTACTGTAGATGTGAAGAGCATCCAAGTAAAAATACATCATGGCTTCCTCTCCTCGAAGGTCCCCAGCTCTCTGACTCTGTCTGGCTCGAGCAGCCACCTACTACTGGCAGCTCCTATCTGAGTTGGGGGATCTCTGCAACTCTCATAGATAATTTAGGCGTTAAGACTTATTCTCCAGACATGAATATATATCTATGCATAAGCCTCCGCCTTGCTCCTAAGAATAGGATTATATTTGTGGCACAGAATTGTTCATACGGTTGAGGGCCAAATTTCCGCTGGAAGCGGGTATTATGTATATGGGCCGGGATCAGCTCTGGGAGGACGGAGGCGGTTCCGGTCCACAGTGTACTGCTGAGACCTCTGTAGGTGTACTAAGACTGAGTCAGTGAAGCGTCTGAGATGTGAGGGTCTCACTTGATAATGTGTATGTATCGCGCTGAAGTCTAATCCACGCTGCTGTTGTACAGTTGACTTTATAGGAGGGTTCGACTCCTATGGTTACCAAGGGCCTCAGAAGACCTCCCATCTTCAACTACAACCCATGTACATGTGAGTATACGCTATCTATCTATCTATCTATCTATCTATCTATCTATCTATCTATCTATCTATCTATCTATCTATCTATCTATCTACTGTATATATCTATCTATCTATCTATCTACTGT
>NC_139630.1:28266349-28271349 GCF_964638095.1 Poromitra crassiceps
TGCTCCTCGCTCTCTTCAAAAGCGTTCTAAATGTGAACTTTGTGATTTTCTATAAATAACACCGTCTGGGAGTGTCCGCTGATTAAAGGAGAAAAATAGCTACAATGTAAAACTGAAACGTAACTTTGAACTACTAGACGTTTTTTAATCATGTGGCCGTGTTTACCGTTTTTTCTAGTTGACTACTAATGTATGATGTTGTGTACAAGTGGGACTCTGTTTTCTTTCTTCTAATTGTACAGTGTATGAAAAAGGAGAGGGGAATGGGGGAGAGAGGGAGAGCAGTGAGTTGACGTTAGTCGCACTATAGTCTCTGAAATTCTGTCAGGGCTGGGAATTCACTTTCACTTCTGGGCATGAAATTGATTAACTTCATATTTATTTATTTATATTCAAATTTATATTCAAATGTATTTATATTGAAATTATCCAAATCAATATTAAATATTGCTTTTCCTTCAATAAAATAACTTTTCCATCACTTTATTCCACACAAAAATCTAATTGGGAACTTTCATGCCCCACGTCCAATATTTAAAGGCTTAATTGAATATCAATGCTGTCTCATTAGCAAATAAATTGCAGGATTCTATATGAACTGAAAGTGAATTCCATTCCAGACCTGTTCTCTGTGATGGATTGATTGATTTCCTGCCACTGTGGAACCAATATAAAAAGCCTTAACAGCGCAAACTCTGGCCTACTGGCATGCATGCTGAACAGACCGAAGCCAATTTTTACAGAATCAGAAAAGGATTCCAGATATATAATGCGACACAAATGTATGTGTGTACGTGCGACGTGTGTGTATGCTATCAACTTTGTACTGTGGCTGGTACATTGTACTTTTCCAAATTCCATGTCGTGGTGAACTGAACGATACTGAACCCAGAACCTGTAAAGCCACAACCTTCTCTGAGCTCTCAGCCCACTGACACAGAGGCAAAGTGACAAACTCAAAGACCATTCATGAAAAGCAATAATAAATAATGATCATCATCATCATCATCATCATCACACTGTAGTCTTTATGGTATATGGTTCAGGAACCACCAAGGAATTGAAGCCAAAAGGGCAAAATTGTCAGCTCCCACTCAGCCAAATTCAGAAACTATACTGGACTCCTTGTTCCACAGTTTAGGTGCTCATGGGAATATTGTGTCATCGCAGAAGAAGAAAATAGGGTATAGAACAGGTAAATACAGTGTCACTGTGTCAGTGCAGAGCCGATGGAGTTTTGGTTGTACTACAGGTGCAATGTTGCTGCCTCTCTCTAGAACAGAGGTTTTCAAAGTCTGACACTGTGGGCCTCCCCTTGGCCCTCGGACAAGCCTGGAAGCCCCACCGCGCAGATTACTTCTTTAGTTTCGCTAAATGCCTAGATGCCTATGGGATCGTGATTATGTTATTTGATTCCATAGACACTCAATAATTGAGCCAAGATAGCCTGATATTGCTGAAGGCATTTATTTGTTTCTGACTCCGACGCAAACATCTCAACTATTCTATGGCATCTCCTTTTGTAATAACTAATGTAATATTCACTTCCAGACACTGAGCCTCCCCTGAAACTGTTTGGGAACCCCCCCCCCCCCCCCCCCCTTCCTCTTCCGGGGAGGCCCGCCTCCCAGTTTGAAAACCTCTGCTCTAGAATTAATGGCAGCTGGTAGTTACTTTACTTGAGAGGCAATGACCAAACTCTTCTTGGTTGTGGGTTGGCTTGTTAACGTTCACCACTGACTAGAACATCTACATAGGTTTAGGTCCTTCTCTTTTTATGTTGTGTTTCCCAGAGGTGACTGACTGTACATAATAAAGTAGACAGTGGGGAAGGACAGACTATCTTGTGTCTTCTGTTCTAACAAGTGAGCTCTTCATATGTGTACAGGTCTTTTATATGTGGCTAAATGCAGATTTTTTGAAAAAAGTGTAAGTTAATAAAATAAATAAAATGTTATTGCTATATTGGATAAGAAAAATGGAACAATGCATAATGAGCTATTCTGAATCCCAGCATGACTAAGTGCAAAAGTCAAATGAGCTTAAATGGAACAGCAAGCCTTAGGGACAAAACAACTGCCAAAGCAGTGTAATAAGTAAAGAGCATTCCAGTGACCCTGAAAATGCAATGTATTATCATCAAAGCAACCGAAGGAATAATAAAGAAGTGCTCCTGACAAAAAGCACATTTTTTTCTCAGTTATTTTCACCAGCAGACCTGATCTCAGCTAACCTCTTATTCCGTTGGTTCAGGGAAAATGGAAACTACTTTATGTGTGAAAGACAAACACAGTTATTTCTTAAGAGGTTGAGTGTCTTTCTTGTCAAACCCAGCGTCTGCTGATAGTTCCGTTTGACAGAAAATCCACTTCTTGGAATGATTCAAGAGACTGACCTCCACTGAAATGGGATCTGTGAATGAGATAGCCCAGGGCAATATCAAAACCCTGATCACTTTCTCTTTGATTTTATGTCACACCCCCCTGACACACACATATTCATTCACACACAGTCATTGCAGGAAGCACTATTGTAGGATCCTATGCATTGGAAATACAATCTGTAAGGGGAGTAGAGAGAATGATAGTCTTACATCATAACCCGATGATCAGTGACAGATTACATCTTACATTTTTCCGGAAAATGATATTTGTCAGGAGAAACAAGGACCAACAAATAGACAAAAAGAGTAGCTGCCAGACATAGTTAACAAAAGGGTTCAGTTACAGGACATGGGATGGGTAGGCCTATCATTAGGTTGTTTCTCCATTGCTCAAAGGGGAATACTTGACATTCAGAATTTCATACTGTTAGATGTCTACACCAGCACGCAGTGTGGTGGAAATGTTTATATTGTTGCTAATCCAAAAAGATATTCACAGCTAAGAACCTGGCATTGCGTTTTCCTTCTTCGCAAATTGACAGCGCTATTATACCCAAACAAACACAGGTCCATTAAGTTTCTGAGGGAGTAAATGCTGAAGTGTATTATTCATATTTGACCAGGTAGGGGTTGCATAGTTTCACATAGTCAGACCCGCCGTCTTGCTGGCTACTGCAAGAGTACCAGGCAGCACACAGTCCTCTCATGACCACCTGTTATTATTTCCCATGCAGCACAGTCATGGAAACGATTTGAGGTTTTGGAATGTTGGGTTTGTGTGCTGGCTCTAATAAGCTGAAACTGCATTTAGCATACTGGTAACAGCTTGTTATAATTGTTGGCATTCTCTATTGAAATCAATGGGGCATATGGTCAGCTAGCACAAACAAACCAAAGTTAATGTGTGTGTGGTCAGTGATACCAAATGACATTAATGATGAATTATAACTAACAGCACAGCCCTTACTAGTGGTGTTAACAGTTCTGAACTATGCCATATTGCCATTCATTCTCAGTGGGACCAGAAAGTGTGCCTAGCTAATATCAGTACTATATACACATTATGCAGTAAGCCTTGATACATACACAATCTCAGATTTGTCCAAGTAAAGTTGTGCGTAATTGCGCACAGTGGTAACCAATTACGCATGAACCCATTGTATTGTTGCCTCCAGAGGGCATTGTAACCGTCGCTTTGTAAACACGGGACGCTTGTAATCGGCTATAATGGCTATAATCATACACAAAGGACAATAATGTGGGGGCCTTAGGCTTGTGCCAACGCTGCGCTCCACCACCACTAGGCTTCCCATATCGCTGCGTTCAATCAAATCCCACATGCTGACGCAGACCCGGAAGCAGCGAACAGCTTTGTTTTGTGGTAGGAGTTGGGCAGAGAGGAGGCAGGGGGGCACAGGGAGAGAACCGCGCACTAGATGGGGAGAGCCAAACCGGGATGGAAGATGACCGACCAGTAGCTTATGACTGTAAAATGCCGAGTTTCATTAGCAGCTTCGACGAGGGAAAGGTGAAATTATCCCGCAACCTGCCGACAGAAACTTCTCTCGCCGACAGTAAAGTTGAGAGGTCACTCAGAGATTTGGACCATTATGTCACCCGATCAAACTCCGCGTTAAGCCTGGATGGAGACTCTGAAAGAGACTCGGAGGACGACGACGACGACGAGGAGGAAGATGCCGAGAGGAGCAGCGGCGACGAGGAGGAGGAAGAGGAGAGGAGCAGCGGCGGCGAGGCGGAGAAAGATGCGGAGAGCAACAATAACAACAACAGCAATGGAGAGGGGGAGAGGAGGAGGACGAGCGCCGTGGAGATTTTGAGGAGGAATTTCGGGACGAGCGTTTCTAAATCACCCTCTCTCCATCTCAATGCAAACAGCTGTCGAGTGCAATGCAACACGGATAATGACAACGAGGAAGGGAACGCCAATCTTACAACAACTGGGAATCAGGGAACTGTATGCGGCGACTATGACACGGGCGAAGAGGAAACCGCTGCATCGGATTTACGGGGAGTTGAATTTCTCCACCACAGCTGTGCCGGGAACAGCAACAAAATCACCGCAGACGACTCGTCGCTTCGTGCCAAAGAACACGTCTACTGCACGGTTTACTGTATCGCCAACGACAACTACAGGAGAGACGTTGCAATAATCTACGATGAAACGCCAGGAGAGCTGGAGATGGGTCAGAGCAGCACGGGTGATTCGAGTCCCGAACCGGAGATGTACAGCCTGGGCGACCTGGTGGACCCCCGGGGGGTGCTGGGCCGCCCGCTGTCCCGGGAGCAGGCCGTCGTGTGGGCCGAGTTGCAGTGCTGCCGGGTTTGCCTGGAGGAGAAACCCATCGCACCCCTACACTGCTGCAGGAAGGCCGTGTGTGACGAGTGTCTGAAACCCTACGTCAGCTCCCAGGTAGGTGGGAGGAGAGGGGCATTTGATTTGGTGCAGCACGTCCCGTATCAGAAAGGTCACAGGTTAAATCCCCAGCATCAGCCAACTGGTTGGTTCTGGTTCTGGTGTCAATAGTGTCAATATGTTGATTATTACCCTTCAGTGAAAATTTGGTCTGGGTAATGGTATCAGTTTAAGGCCTATTGT
>NC_139630.1:28276349-28298849 GCF_964638095.1 Poromitra crassiceps
CACACGCACAGAGTTTGTTTTCTCGACTCCGTTTTTGCCCCGGACGGATCCCAGCGCGCATCAAGGAAATGCAAAACGCGACTGAACGAAAAGGCTTGGCCGTTCGGCTTCGGATGCTGGCTTTCTGGCAGGGAAGCGTGTGGAGATAGATAGAAGCATAAGAGCTCAGTTGTGAGCGCGGATGCAGCCGAGCCCACTCTCCGCTGCAGACAGAGCAATATATACGGCTCTGGCTGAAGCATGCATCGGTTTCCTCTTTGATCACGTCTTTCCCTGCTGTCTCATGCACAAAGTAAAGGATCTGAGGTGGGTGGCGCAGCTTCCCTGTTGATGTTTAAGGTGGCGCCGTGTGATCCCTTGAAGGGATTCATGCTCACTGGCTAGGTACGACCTTAAACAGCAGAATTATGGAATAATATGAATTATGATTTTAGGACGTCCACAGACGTCCTTGGCACTCCTCGTTACATTTTTTTAGGACGTCCAGAGACGTCCTTGGCACTCAATGTGTTAAGTGACATTAATCGCAAATTAATGATTTATGAAGTCGCTGCGGTGCCGTAACGCCGTTTGGCTCCGCAGCTGCAATGCACGTTCACATTAACAACAGGACAGCTGAGCTCTACATGAGACCAGCGGGCTGGCTGCTACTGCATAGAGCCTAGGCGACTGAAGCAGTGGCTGTATCACTACCAGCAATATTGAACCAACTGTGCAAATAGCGTTAACGTTACAGATCCTGACCCAACAATGTGCGTGTTGAATTCAACTAGATGACAGAATTACTGGCGTATATAACGTTAGATGCGCATGGGCCTTTGAACCTAATGAGAGAGAGAGTTGAGGAGACTTGAGGAGAGAGTCGACAGAGAAACACAGCAGCAGCAGCTGCTGTACGTAATGGAGCAACTTCAACTTTCACTTTTGAAACAGGCGAGTTAAATTCACAGTTGAAGACTTGTACTCACTTTGGGTTGAAAACAGGAAAGAACGTGATGTTTCTTCTTTGTCTTAAAGTGTTCACAACAACACAACCGACTTCGCACGCGCGGGGGACACACCGGCGACATTAAACAAGCGCACCCAGTTCAGAGAAGCAGTAGAGCAGAGGGGGAGGGGAGGCTTCTCTGAACTGGGTGCGCTTGTTTAATGCCCCCCGCTTGTCCCCTGCGCATCACGGTAAGCGGACTTGGCCTTTTTTATTATTAAAACGGCAAAATTTTAATTCAAACAGATAATTTAATCATGATGATCCGATGTAGAAGGCTCAGAGGTCGATGGGGCTCGGCCCATCGACGATGGTCGATGCCATTGTGTTAAGTGTTAAGTGTTATAATGTGTAACTCCGCCCCCTCTCTCTCTAGATCCAGTGTAGCAAATGCCAGTTTGTGTGGTGCTTTAAATGCCACGCCCCCTGGCACAACGGGCTGAAGTGCCGTGACTACAGGAGAGGAGACAAACTGCTACGCTACTGGGCTAGTGTCATAGAGCATGGACAAAGAAATGCCCAGAAATGCCCAGAGTGTAAGGTAAGAAGAACCGTTTTCACACACACATTAAACCCTGAGGCTTGGGCCGATTTTCGGAGATATAGAGACACTGCATAACGCGTCATCATTCAGAAGCCACGCCCAAGGGGGGGGGAAACAGAAAGCCCCCCTCCAATCCTGGCGTTCTCCTATGTCACGTGCATGGTTGCGTGTTGCACAAAAATATCGTATATACGGAAGATGAACACTCCAACTTACTTCCTTGACAGCTAGATCCACATTTTCTTCTCGCCAATTCTCAATGGCTTCCTTGTTTTGCTCAGGAGTACAAAAAAACTTTAACTGGCAATTTTTTACATTTGTTGTCTGCGCAGCCCCACCACACAACAGCTTTTAGCTGTGTTTAATTCAAGGAAAATGACGCTGGTGTGTGGAAATGAACGGAGCTTTTCCCCCGTGATGGGCGTGGCCTATTTCATGCAGTGTCTCTATGGCGATATTTGGGAAATATCTCATTTACTTTGAGAGGCTGTACCGGGCTCAGTTTTAGAGCCAGAGTGTAGTTTCGGCTATCATATGAAACTAGAAGACCTAAGGCATCGATTGGTACCAACCATGTCATGATGCTAGGTTGTCAGGAAGGTGGTTAAATAACGCTCAAAATTTTGGCTGCATTTTGGCAAGGGATTTTTTTTTTCAAACGGGTCCTCTTTTTCACAGCCTAATGTCTAAAGGAGGGAAGGAAGAGTTGTTGTTTGTTGTTGGTGATGATGTTGCGATGTCCCTGCTCCACAGAGCCATGCCTGGAAAACTGGCATCTCTCTCACAGTCACAAGACCGGTCTGCTCTGGCCTTACAGTCTCGATATAATCACATTACAATGGTACACAAGATCTAATTTCACTGTGACAGTCATAGATAGGTGGATTGCTGGATTTCTAAACGGGCAGGACGTGAGGTGCGTTAATCAGGTTAACGGTATGGGAACTATTTGCTCGGAGCAGCGAGCAAAAATCTCCTGTTTAACACACAGCCGGTGTGTAGCTGTGGATATATATGTCCTGGAGGGAGGAAGAGATGCCTCTCACCATCGAGCTCGCAAATGGGCCTCATGCTGTAGCGAGCTGGCAGAGAGGCTGAGTGCAGCCCACTTTATAGCAGGAGTGCCCCATCAGCAGGAACCATCCATTCAGTCTTTTGCTGCATTCACATTATGACGCTATGTGGCAGACAATGAACCAGATATTCATCGTTTTACAAGATGCAAACGATGGTAATATGCCAATTTTACATTTTTATCCGTTCAAGTGTTGCCCTCAGATTGTGGGCATTGGGATATAATGCCATTTCTATGCATGTCTTTTTCTATAGACGGTTTTCACGGAATTGTCAGTCCTGTCCTCCTAGGAGTCCTGACAGTCCTGTCCTACTGTGCTAGCAAACACTGCAACAGGAAGTGAGCTGGGGGCGTTGAATTTAGAATGTGTATGTTGTCAAGTTAAAAGCGTCTATACGTTTCATTCACTAGTTTCTCCCAATGTAGTGAGGGTGCAATCGATAATGTATAGACAAAGGACAGCCATGTTTCAGATGTGTCACTGACACACACCACAGCGATTAGTTAGAGGTATTCACATGTATTTGCGTAGCTGGTCGCTTGGTGCTGCAGCTTGATTGGCTGTCTGCTGTCTTTCCTTCTTGAATTGGTCGATTCCAAATCGGCCCCTCCCTTCTCTGCAGGCTGTCGCTTCCTGAACCTGAGAGTACAACAGCACACTTCTTTTCTGTCCTTTTCAGCATTGAAAAGAACAGCATTGAAGCAGTAATGGAGTGTCTTCTATTTTCAAATCTTCCAGATCTGTTAGCCACCCAAGTTACATTTATAAAGTACACAGATCACACTATGTATAGATCAGACTTTATGTATAATGCATTTATGTTTCTGTGTGAGTGTGGAGAATTAGAAATATTGGAAAAGAAAGAAATAAAGAAAAAGTGATACACAAATAACCTTTTAGACACTGCATAGTTTGTGGCTGGTTGACTGACTGTTTTGGTCTCTGTTGTTGTCTGTCTCTCTCACTCTGTAGATCCATATCCAGCGTACAGAGGGATGCGACCACATGACCTGTACACAGTGTAACACTAACTTCTGTTACCGCTGTGGAGAGCGCTACCGACACCTGAGGTTAGGGTCTACTTCTTATGTTGTCTCTCTCTTTTCTCTGACTGCCTTGCTTGCTGCTTTTTGAACACTTCTCATTGCATCTGTTGTCAGGTTTTTTGGAGACCATACATCCAACCTCAGTGTGTTTGGCTGCAAGTATCGATATCTCCCCGATAAACCACATCTCAGACGGCTAATCAGAGGTTCTGTCTGTGGTAAGTCTGTGTGCGTGTGTGTACCGCCTGATGATGTCATGCCCCACAATCATCAAGTTGACCAGTGGTGACTGATGACGTCATAGACATTGTGGACATTATCAGGGATGTCATTTCGGTTTTGTTTTTTTAACGTGGATCTTTTATTTAATTGCGTTGCTCTTGGACAACTTAGCAAAAAACGGTTTCGAGTTTGACTCCACTTCTTCTGTATTTTTCCAGCCAGTACAGGGATTCCAACCTGCAAGCCTCTGCCCACGAGCCCCATTTTGTTTTACCTGTAGGTGGCTGCCACTCCCCAACTTCTGGTTTGGTTTGACTCTGAAGAAGACACACTTGGAGTGTTGAAACGTCCGTCATTTGTTTGCACCTGAATGAATCGCTGAATTTGACCATGTGCTCCAGATCTCATCTTTCCTCTATCATCACTTAGTCCCTGCTCTGAGAGGTCCGTCAGCTGAAGAGCTGATTTCCCTCTGTGTTCTACTCCCCAACTTCTGTCAGTCAGATATGAGATATGCATACGCATACACTCCATTTTCCATCTTCTGGTCTGAGATTGCACTATGTTTACGTTATTTCTATGAGGGGAATCTCCCAGGTGAATTCCATTCCAACTAAGCAATCACTAGAGAGAGACCAACGGATCTGAACGGGCCTGAATCTAATGTTAGTTAATCCAGTCGGGAAAAGAAAAAAAAAATACTCATGAATATGCCTTCAAAGCAGACTGCCATTCGTATGTTAATGTAAGTGGTCGTTTTAATTGATTTAAAACCGCCTCGAGAGCAGCATCTCTCTCATCTATAATGGCGAACGGCCGGCCGCCATTGCCGCCAGCGCACTTGACAACGGCATTAGTTCCGCCTGTTTTGCTGTTTGTTTTACGCTGATTGGCTAATCGTTAGTCCCCCTCGTCCCCCTCATTGGCTCGGCCTTAGTGCCAACCCGGAGAAAATACAAAACGCAACGCCGTGGACCGTGGAGAGTGGGCGGAGTCGAAGGTGCTGCACTCTTTTCGTGAAACAGTTTATTTTGTACTTGTTACCTGCAGGTATCCGGCTTTGACAACAAGAGCTGAGTAGACAGACGGACACACATCCCCTCTCTGAGAGACAGACAGGCTTGCGTGCTTAGAGGAAGCCATGGTCCTCTGATAGCTTGGTTTAATCTTATTTCATGGCAGTAGAGCTGGTTAGCTAGCAGCAGGGTGCCTGTTGAACGCAGAGCTAATTTGTCTCTAGACCAATTACCCATTATAGCTGTGGTTGCTGTTTGCACACCATGGACCATTAGCAGCAGGCCATTTGTTTGTATTTAATGACCCAGGTTGTAGATGCAGTTATTAATTTACCCTAAAATCATTTCATTTCATGTCATTCATTTCTACATCTGTAATAATTATGCATTGGGGCCTAAACAACTTGAGTTTATTAGATGGATTCATTCAAATTTCAAGAAGACGGAACAAAACAATGCATTTAATTTTGAATAATACAATTAAATTATACATTTATGAATTATGAATGAGTATTATTCTCACATAACTGAGTATCCTCCCTTCCTCTCTCTCTCTGTCTCTCTCACTCTCTGCAGTCAGTAAGGTGTTGATAGCTCCACTGCTCCTTTTGCTGGCTTTGGTGGTTGGAGCTCTCTCGCTGGTCATAGGTAAACTTACACACACACACACACACACACACACACACACACACACCCAAATGCATGCGTCAGATTGAAGCTCCAGTGTGCACAGTAAACCGCTGAGAGGTTTAACTCTACC
The DNA here is from genome assembly GCF_964638095.1 of Poromitra crassiceps. Classification (NCBI taxonomy): domain Eukaryota; kingdom Metazoa; phylum Chordata; class Actinopteri; order Beryciformes; family Melamphaidae; genus Poromitra; species Poromitra crassiceps. Next base: position 28,282,002 of record NC_139630.1, read on the forward strand.
ATAAATATATTTATTACCACACGCTGTACAACAGTCCCTCTGTCTATGGACCTGGAGAAAAATACCCCACAAGCACGCATTGCATTAGCAAATTTTAGTCTACTAGAAAGTACGATTATGTGTGTGAGAATTGAAAGTGAAGTGTTGTTGTTAAATAAAGGCACCACAGCTATACAACCAAATTATGACATTCAAATCATCACTCTTCTCAGTTTTTACTTCCTGGACCTACATTTTCTAGTATTACCATAAAAAAAAAATCAACAATACATACTACAGCTCTGTAAATGTCTGAGGCCCAAACAGAGAAAACCTTCCGACACTATTCACCTTATGTTCCAACACAGAGGTCAGCCAGTTACTTCCTATTGTGTTGACACTTCCTATGACAGCACAGTACTAGTGAGCAGATAAAACAGACAGTGTTTTGAACAGGAAGTCATAACACAACTGGGTCAAGTGGGCGGGGCTACATAAGGTGAATAGTATCCTTATTAATTATAACGTCCAGTTTTAATTAAAGGACTGTTCAACTAATTAAGTCAAACAACTCCCACAAATGTAATGAGAGCATCCTTTAATTTGATAAAGAAAAGTGTATCAAAGTGTTGGAGTTTGAGGCCTGGATGCTGCTCATGCCTGATCAGGTATTGTGCTGTGTGATCTAGAGACAGGCACATGTTTTCAAAGATGTTTCAGGGTTTTAATGATCATATTCATCATATTATTTATTATGATTGCTATAGACCCTTTTCACGGGGGTCATTTTGTGTCGAAAAGGCAGAATAAACACAGGTGCAAGCAATACAGTAATGAGGGTTTCCAAATTCCAATCATGGAAGTTTGAAACCCTCATTAGTGTTTTGCTTGCACCTGTGTTTACCCTGCCTTTTCGACACAAAATGGCCCCCGTGAGAAGGGTCCATTAACGAAAATGTTTTTGTAACTCTGTTTCACTACTTCCTGCTTTCTCCCCCCTTGTTTCTATCTATCTATCTATCTCCCTCCCTCCCTCCCTTCCTCTACGTGTCACTCTCTCTCCATCCCTGTGTGCAGGTTCAATAGTTTTCCCCGTCTACTATGTGTGTAAGAGGAGGAAGAAGTAGCACCACCTTCAGGCCTCTGGAAGCGACGCGTCACCTAGCCCACGCCCACACCACTCCAAAGACCACGCCCACACCACTCCAAAGACCACGCCCACATCACCTCAGAGACGGACACGCCCACACGAGTTATCACTACCGCTCGAGCAGATGGTAGATAGATACAATAGGACCGGTCAAGAGCGAAAGTGGACACCCACGCCGTCAAATCCAGGGAAGTCCCATCGCTCGTGGGACCGGAGTGCTTTTTTTCTGAATTGCTGGTTATGTGACTTTACCTTATCACCCGTATGGTGGCCCACAAGGGACACATCTGACTTGCTGGCCAACTACAAGTGACACAATTTTAATAGGCCACACACACCCACTTGAGCTGGAAAATTGTACCTGTTGGGATTCCTGGTTGCAAACACGCTGTCAGCTCAAGCAAACAATGGCAACAACATTGGAATGCGAAAGAGCCTCCATTTTGTTGTTGTCTTCCTCCTTCATTCCGTTCCTTTTCCTCCATCTGTGTCTCTCTCCTCTCCCTCCTTCTCTGCTCTGCCTCTGTCTTCCTCTGTCTTCCCTCCACCCTCCTGTCAGGCTGAGCTCATGCAGAGTTAGCAGCTAAAACATGGCAGAAACTGAGTGTGATAACTCGTGAAGCTGAGACGCGCACGCACACACACACACACACACACACACACACACACACACGCACACACACACACACACACAGAGTCAGTCCCTGCCAGGTCGTCAGTGCTGTGCCCACATATGCCAGTATTTGCATCATCAACGAAAAAACAGTCCGAGCTGCTGTGCGGTGATTGTGCTCAACAAAAGCCTGAATGTGGCTGTTTAGACAGTCAGTAAGCCCCGCCCCCGTCCCTCCCACAAACTGCTCAATTATTATTATTATTTTTTTTATTGCCTTTTGCAGAGGTGTGGCTGGTATTGCTGTTAGTGTATTTGGGTTATTATATGAGTAAATTAATGGGCTTGGAGGCCCTTTAAGAATACACAAGCTGGAAGAATAAGCACAAGGCCTATTGGAGGCCAGAAGCCCTGATGTAAGGAATCAATGCCATTGAGCATACTGTTGGAATTAGTCCTATTATACAGTAGGTGGTTTTTTCTGTGACATCTTGTTGTTTTTACCGCGAGATGTGGAGATGCTGTTTTAAAATATATATCCATAGTAGGAGTGAGCAGAAAGGTCTCCTGTGTCGCTTTGCCTGGGACTGAATACATGATGGAACATATGGGATGCTATGGAATTATAAGGCGGGGATCAGACTGAAGGTTATGCCGATTTTTTTTTTTTTTTTTTTTTGCAGGCGAGTTTATTATCAAGGTGCTCATCCATACTTGACGAATCACAAATTGCGTTCTCCTCCCCCCATGTACTCCATGGACTGTATGGCCCCACACAAAACATGCGAAACCCACATCCACTCCGAGGTCATTGAACTCTGGTTGAATTTTCAAGACTGAATATCAAATCCCATGATGTTTTTGAATCTTTTTTTATGCAGTGAAAGGAGTTTGTGACTGACAACCTCTTCTTTCTGCTGGATGGTTTGGCTAGTGACCTTTACAGCCTCGCAGCTCACACGCACACACATGCACGCACAGACACACATAGACACAGATACCAACAACGACACACACACATACATGGAGTGCTGCCAGGGAACAGGAGGAGACGTTCAAGAGCTCTAAAGGTTGTCACCCGGCAACAGCCACAGCTTGCTGCCCCCTCCTTTCTCGCCCTCGTCCATTTCTCTCACTCCCTCTTCCCTATCTCTTTCCTGTCTGCTATCTCTTTCCTGTCTGGAACACTGGACTCGCATCACGCTGACCTCTCTCACACAGGAGAAGGAGCAGAGGAGGAGAGGCTGACCATTATTAAATGCTTGGTTGCGGAAATGGCTGCAGATCCACTGGAGCTACGGTTGCCGTTTAGCCGTAAAGATGATGCAGACTGGATGTTTCACGCTGCCACTGAGCTACCTGCGTTTGATGCCGAGTTATTTCGACTGACCAAGGCAGGAGTTGCCACGTTCCCCCAGAGTTCCTCTCGGGGGGCAAGTTCTGGCTGTCTCGAGACGTTCCAAAGACTTCTTTGGTGGATGATGACACACAAACAAAAAGACACGGATGAGCACAATGCATCTCTGCACATGATGCCTCAACGAGGACAAGATGAGGAGAAGTTGAGTGAGGTGGGAAACATCTCCAATGGATCCAAACCCTCATGATGATGATGATGATGATGATGATGAGAGTTTGGCATGGAAAACACTTGCCCCTCTGTAACTGTGAGGACTTGCTATAAATGTATCTTTAAAATATATGGTTATTATTACCAGGGAGAAATATCCTGAATGTTACTGCACATTTCATCAGTGTCCTGCAGAAAAACAGTATCTTCTTAAAGCAAAGTTTTAGGGCATTGAGGAAAAGCTAAGCGAATGCATTTGGGACATTTTGCAATGCAGTGCTAATGGCATGGCCCGGTATCCAGGGACATGATTTTTTTTTTTTTTTTTTTGGCGAGTCTGTCAATGATAGGGAAACTGGAGGTACGAGGTTTCTAAAGGACACGGACGATATTATTGTTGCACACTGATGTCAGTAGTTTATGAGAGGTAGTTTCTGGGTTGTTTATATTCACTCTCAGGGACTTCATATTCTGTTCACTATTACCCAGAGCCCTCTATCTAAAAAGAGTCGTGCCACTGAAACACCTGGACGTCACTGTAGTTCCAGAGTCCTCTATCTAAAAAGAGTCGTGCCACTGAAACACCTGGACGTCACTGTAGTTCCAGAGTCCTCTATCTAAAATAGTAGTGCCACTGAAACACCTGGACGTCACTGTAGTTCCAGAGTCCTCTATCTAAAAGAGCCGTAACACCTGGACGTCACTGTAGTTCCAGAGCCCTCTATCTAAAAGAGTTGTGCCACTGAAACGACGTCACTGTAGTTCCAGAGCCCTCTATCTAAAAGAGTTGTGCCACTGAAACGACGTCACTGTAGTTCCAGAGTCCTCTATCTAAAAGAGCCGTAACACCTGGATGTCACTATAGTTCCAGAGTCCTCTATCTAAAAGAGCCGTAACACCTGGACGTCACTGTAGTTCCAGAGTCCTCTATCTAAAAGAGTCGTGCCACTGAAACACCTGGATGTCACTGTAGTACCAGAGTCCTCTATCTAAAAGAGCCGTAACACCTGGATGTCACTGTAGTTCCAGAGCCCTCTATCTAAAAGAGTTGTGCCACTGAAACACCTGGATGTCACTATAGTTCCAGAGTCCTCTATCTAAAAGAGTAGTGCCACTGAAACACCTGGATGTCACTATAGTTCCAGAGTCCTCTATCTAAAAGAGTAGTGCCACTGAAACACCTGGATGTCACTATAGTTCCAGAGTCCTCTATCTAAATGAGTAGTGCCACTGAAACACCTGGACGTCACTGTAGTTCCAGAGTCCTCTATCTAAAAAGAGTCGTGCCACAGAAACACCTGGACGTCGCTGTAGTTCCAGACCCTCTATCTAAAAGAGTAGTGCCACTGAAACACCTGGACGTTGCTGTAGTTCCCCAATGCTTCCTGATTAAATGTTTTCCCTGTGCTGCTTAGCAACAATATTTAGATCCAGGAAGTGAAAAACGGAATCAAGAGTCACAGAAGCGTTCCAAACACTTTCATTTCGCAACTTTCTTACAAGACGACGTTCAACAACACCTGTCTGGTTTTTCCACACCCAGTGTTTCCCTGCCTGAGTGCTTGTGAATGAAGCTGGCACTGGGTGGTGGACTGAAAAGGGGAACAAAGACAATAATTGCATTAGCCACTCGGCATTGGGAGTTTAAACACGTAAAGCTGTGCGCCAAAAAAAAGCATTATTTAACTTTAAATCGTTCAGTGTCAACATAATCCATATACAGTACACGAGGTTTCCCCTAATTGCTTGTGGGAAACTTTCTACACTTTAACTGTTTAACTGTTTAAACTGTTTAACTGTTTAACTGTTCTACACTGACATGCCAGGTTAAGTAACCACTTTTTGTTTCAATGACATGTGACTGACACTGAGGAGAATGTAGGATGGACATGTATGATTGTCTTCGGCACAGAGAAATGCATCAAATGTAGAATGGAACAGGGTAGGAAATTAGCAAATAATTAGCTGCTTTTTTTTTATATCATGGACTGATTTCTGTATAATTTTCCCAGGCAATTCTACCAAAAAACATGGCCCTGCACTATACAGTACACTGTAGACTTTGATTCTTTACATTGAACTTCCTCAATTTCCTATGAGCATATCAGCATAGGCTCCTCCAGTCCTATGAGCATATCAGCATAGGCTCCTCCAGTCCCATTAATTTGGCAGTTTTGTTGTCGGGCCATGATTGCAATCAAATATGAATTTATTCATAACTGACTTGCCTGGTGAGATAATGGCCAAAATGTGTAAATAAATCAAGTATGCTTCTTTCAGGGTGATCTTTGTACTGGTCAGCCCGCCTGTTCATAATTTCCTACCCTTTTACACGGGTGCTGGTGTGATGCGCTGCTAACTGAACATTTATTAGTGCCGACTGTTGAAATGTTAAGATGCCATGTTGAAATGACACTACTACTTTGCTTTGTTGTTGGACTTCATAACTGACACTTGTTTTTTAGACACTAGGCAACTGTTTGGGTCAGAAGTTGACAGAAGTTGGGTTTGGGGCAACTAATATTATGAATGAAGTTGCTATTAGTTCATGATTTGAAACACATTTTTTGACCAATGATTGGTCTATTCCTGGGGTGTATTGGCTGGCTGATACCCCTGGCCATGTTAGTGTTGTTAGAATCACAATGATGATAGCATGCCAATGTTATGGTGCCTTCACGTCCACTCCAGAGCAGTGGTGGCCAACGTGGTCCAGGAGCCACCGGGCAACTCCAAAGATCTCAAATGGGGAAGCAAGCTTTGAATAGGACTAAAGGCAGTGGTTCTCACAAATGTTCACATGAGGGACCCCTAAACTGACTAAGATTAGACCACGGACCCCCATTTGATAGGATTTTGTCCCACGGTCCCCCATATGATAAGATGTTTTATTACAGAAAGTGTATAAAACCCATGACCAAAATAGTCATTGTTATGAATGGAATTATAGCAAAAATAAATTACCCCCATTTTGGCTGGGGGACCCCCCTGGAACCCCCTCAAGGACCCCTGGGGGTCCCCGGACCAACATTTCAGAACCACTGGACTAAGGAATCGGAAAAAGACCAATAACTCAAAATGAGATACCCTGTATGACCTCGCCTCACTATTTTACATGTTGCACACGTTGGGCTTGTTGCCACAACGTAAATTAAAAAAAATATGCAAACGTACAATCAGCTCTTCAATTCACCTGATCTGTGTTCCTTTTGCATCTTAAGATTAAACCTTCTCAAATGTTATAGGTGACACAATCCAGAGCCTCAGCTATAGTCCAAATACTCTTGTAGCTTTGCACAACTTAAACGGTCACTTTAGTTTGTCGTAAACCGACCTCAGTGTCCCGATATGTACAGTACACACACACAGTAGCTTCAAACCACCACAACACAGAGAGGAAGCAGCAGGTAGACTAGAGGGAAGGAGGGAGAATGGTGGAGAGAGGAAGAGAAATCATTCTATCTGGGTTTTATTCTGAGAATCCCGCATGTTGTATTTTATGTGATGTTTGTTCCCTAGAGGAGAGTCAAAAGTTATAAAAGTAGTTGCACTGTGACCCCACCTTCTAAGAGTGTGCAGTAAGGCTGGTAATGCTAATACGATCAGAGAAAAAGGTGGAAATACCAAAAGGCGTTTTTGATGAATCCAGATGTCTGATTAGGGACAATACTTGTGTTAATGAGGTAATAGTATAGCACTTCACTTATAATACGTGTACATGGTGTGTTTTCTCAATCTAGACATGCAAATTTGTTGAATAAAGAAAGTGCGGCCTTTTTAAGAATTGCTGATCATCTAGCCTACTTTTTTGAAGAAACTACTGATTTCAGGGGAGAATCTCTATTCATGTGTTAAACTTGATGACTGTGCTCCATCCACGGCCTTTCTTCACACAAGTGAACCCAGGAGGACCATGGTCCTCCTCCTGCCACTGTTACACTGCTGACACTGTGATGGCAACGCTTACTTAACTTACAGACACTAAACACTGTTTTCATCTGAAGCTTTGATGGAGAATAAACTATACTGGGTCAAATGCCAAAATGTCCTTACTTGACTGTTTGGTTCAGTGATTGACTATTCTACTGTGTCAACATTCAACATGACTGACTGCGACTGTTTCATTCATTCATAAGTGACGAGTTAGACTGACTACCTGGTTGGTTGGTTGGTTGGTTGTTGAGCTGATCGATCGGCCAACTGGATGTCTGTTTATCTGTTGATTGTTTGGTTGACTGGTTGGTTAGTTGTCTGTTTATTTGACTTGCTGGCTATACCTATCTGACACCGACAACATGTATGTATATCAATCTATGTAATGTAGGCATGTATCATGTGTGTATGTTTGTCTGTCATGTCTTCAGTTGTAATTACAGTTTTTTGTCAGCAGAGGTCATAAGCGGATCACAGGACGCTACTCTTCTCTTTTTTAACAATGCAATTTTACAGATGAGAGTTGTTGTCAGAAAGATTATCTAAAGGCCAAGGGTCTAAACAACTATATACCTGGTCAACTAGTTAAATCTAGCCTATTGAATTAACTGTAATGGCCTTTATTGGGATGCGGTGTGTCCCATCTCCATAATCTAATTACAATCAACCTTTTGTCTCCAAACGATATATAAAGTTGTCATATTGCCTTCTTCCTTTGAAGTCATTATTGTCTATAAAACTAGCCTACATTGCAACAATGAATCCAGTTTCCCTTTTCTAAAAGAGATAGGGAAATATTATAGATCTCTTCCCAGTCAGCAAATTAAGCAAATTAAAGCAACAATGTAACCCATTCATTGGCTCGTGCTCGAAGCTCCGCCTGCAAAGCCGCCGGGTCCAGCGCGTGACCTGACTAGACCTGACAGTCCCAGCCGGTGTAAACTGATACACAACACAGAGCTCGCGCCCGCCCGCCCGGTGCTGCCCGCGCGTGCCACCCACCCACCACCGTGTCGTCGCCTCGGAGAATATTCCCCGTCCAGAGAGAGAAGTTCACCTGCCAACCGGTTACTGATGGAAACCAGACAACAAGGTGAGTCTCTGAAGCCATTCACACCAAAGACACTTTGTATCCGTTTGTATCGAGCTGCGGAGTCAAGTCTGCTGATAATGAGCTGAACTTCGTGCACACGGCACCATGTTGCTGTAGGAGGAGGGATGGGTTCAATAAGAAGAACTCGTGCACTAATCATTCTGCATGTGGTTGTTTGTTTGTAACGTTAGTAATGTTGCTTTCTTGTTGCAAACCAGCTACTGTGTTCATAATGTTTATTATGATGATGCTTTATTGACCATATATTTGTTTTCTTCTTAGTGGGACTACTTGGTTAAAGCCAAGGTTACACAGAATAAGTATATGTAAACAGCCAGAGGTGGTTGAAGCTGCAGGAGCTACTAGCCTAGCTACAGACATCATGGAGCAGCAGCCCAGTGTTTTAGGGTTGTGTTACTACTGTTGATTCTAAACAACATGGGAATTCCAGATCAAGTTTAGTCATGTGGCTGGATACTGTTGCCTGGCCCAGAGGTTGTCTGTAGGTAATTGCCGTTAGTTCTCCTGCGTTTTCCAAACGTCAGCAGTGTGGCTTTTCAATTATTTCCAGCATGTCAAGGAGCTTCCATTTTCCACTGATCTCTAAGACAGACAGCGATTTGAATTTGCAGTCTTTACGTGCAATAGACTGCATTTCATGCGTTTCCCTGCATCATTTTCACAGCTTCTTGGTTTGTGTTGATCACATCCCTTGGCAGATAGGGACAAAGTGATGTACTAGTCACCTCTTAACACCTTAAGTGCCATAGCCGAAATAATTCGTCTTACATAATCCAACGCTTAAGTGCCAGAGCCGAGTTTACTCGTCTTACATAAACATTTTTTTTTTTTTGACGGTGGGACATCAATCAACAACTTTTACATCTTCGAGATCACTATTGGAGCAAGATAATGTGTATAATCTATTTTACCGACCCACTAAGTGTTGACAGTGCTCCCCCAGACGACCGAAATCAAAGAAAAAACTGCCGCGGGACCAAGCCGTTCAAGGAAATGCCGTGGCGATTTTACAGTAACAGACTTGTCTTGCCTGAGAGCGGCCGCGCACCGGCAGCAGCACACAGAGAGCGGAGAGCGATTTGCAAAATAGATCATAGGTGAAACACACTTTGAAACACCTCAGAAAGGCCAGAATCAACATCTGCCCATCGCCCACGCATTCCCCGGCCCATCTTGACTCGCACAAGGAGCGTCTGCACGCAGGCAAGCAGGCAGGCAGGCACACAGGCAGGCAGCAGCAAAAGCGCTTCTGACACGCCCGCTGTACAGCGGAGGGAGGAGGGAGGAGGGAGGAGGGAGGAGGGAGGAGGGAGGAGGGAGTTTGAATGAGAGGGGTGTTTCCTGTTGTTATGGAGGAAATTACTGTTCAAAACTATTGTTTAGAATGTCTGACGGTCTTACTGATGCCAAAAATGAATGGTTAAAGTGACTGTTTCACAAAAAGCCATTTATCTCTGAATAAATTTCCAGACGCTGAAACCATGCTGTACTCAACGGCTAATATCTACATAACTACTAACTCTGCAAACTAACTCTTTTAGACAGAGAAAGCACACATTCTATTAGTTATTTTTAGATGATTGGTGTTCATGAATTCTTAACAGAAAAGAATCCTCGGCTGTCTCTAAAATGAGCCAGAATCGTCAAAAACACCCCTGGCACAACTTACCTACAGGAATGAAAACATGGCTGGCATTCAATGTGTTAAAATCACCCTGCATGCCATGAGTAATGTGAACAGTGGGAATTGAACCCATAACCTGACAGTGGGCATATCATATTATCTTTGCCCACAGCTTTGGAGCTTAATGTGACGTTTAGTCTGTCACACCTTAAAAACACTATTGGTCCATTCATGTGGGGTCCCACCAGAAGCAAGCCTGTGATCCACCTTGAGTTCCAGTCCATATATTTTAAGAAACCCGGTTCCCATTGGTCCTAAAGTGGTTCACTGACTTGTTTCTGCTGGGGGAAATAAATCACTCTTCTTCCAGTCTTCCATATTAGCAGTCGGCTCAGTGTCTTTATTGAGGCTGGGTCCCCCGGGGTGACACAGACACAACTCACCTTGTTTACATTGCATCGTGACAAGAGTACGAGTGTGTTTAAACGAGTCCCAGTGTGACGAGTCCCAGTGTGACAAGTCCCAGTGTGAGCCACAATTCTTTAGGGTCTCCACAGAAACAAGTTGACCCCATTTTAGTTCACATTAGTATTTTCTATTCTTCGAAATTATATGATTCTGTGTTAGCAATGCTTGCATTTTTGTTTGAAAATCATATGGAATAGGAACAAGACATTGAGATTCTATTTGTGTGCTGCTGCCTTATTTTAGCTGTGATGATCATGTAAGCTTTTGATGTTGTTGGACTTTTAAGCATGGTTGGTTTAAGCTTGGTTAGCTTCACAGTGGCTGCTGTGCTGGCCACGCTGCAGACGACCCGGGCTTCTGGTTTAGCTCCAATTTGATTTTGCAGCCATATGACCAACCCTAGGCCTCTGATTTAGCTTGGCCACATGACCAGCGGGCCAACCCGAGTAATGGCAATCTTGTGACCAAAGGGATTCCACTCCAGCCAGACTGAGGCAGGAGAAGGGGGGAGACGAAAGAAAGAAAGAAAGAAAGAAAGAAGACAAAGAGGGACTTGCACCCTGATGTTTGTCAAATTAAGTTCACCAGCTATTTGTTTAGGGATCATAAAGCAAAGTCAGGGAACTTAAAATGCACTCTAGTGCTACTTAGATTTGATACAAGAAAAAGGCTTTCAGAAAGTCAGTCAGTTGGAGAGAAGGGGATTTGCCTCTGATGGTTGTAATATGCTAACATCAGATGAGATCGGATGAGAATCCTTTTATGTATATTAACCTTGATGTTTTATGATTTGAAAGACAGAGGCCCCACAGCTCGCCTTGCAGACTCCACTTGTCATGTAAGCATCTGCTTTGATGAAATGGTCTACACACTAGGTGTTTTCCAGGGGCTTTAACCCATTGATACCTGATGCAGCATTTACGTGTATATCCCTCAAGACCGCGAACCGCGTGACACGGTTCGCCGTCTTAAAGGGATACACACACAAATGCTGCATCAGGTATCAATGGCTTAAGAGTGAGGGAACTGCTCCTTCCTCTCGACAGAATCGTAATTGACATGAATATTTGGTCAACATGTTGTATCTTTGCCTGCTTAAAAGGAGGATTCAGTTTCTGGGGTGTTTTGCTAGCTGCATGCAGGTATATATATATATATAGCACATTGAAATACACCAGCAGCCCTTCAAAACCATTTGCAAAGCAAAGAAAACAAAATGTCAGTGTCTGACAGACGATGCAGCAGATTCAAACTTTGAGCTAAATGTAAATGAGAACCTTGCAAAATGCTGCTGTTGAACGTCACTCTTCACCGCCATCATGTTTACTTTTCATTTACTCGGTGAGATATTTTCTGAAAGAGCTGTTGTTTACCAGACTAAATGCAGTGGCCACGCATTGGAAACAGGACAGGTCTAAAACAAGACTGTCCTTATGCAGGTCTGCTTCTCCCTGGAAACATTGAGATTTCGACATCCTCAGTGCCTTGGCCCACGCTCGTGTCGCCAGATTTGGCTACTTCAAAACTCTGCGAATAACCTTGGACGTTCTTGCATTGGTTACTTTGTCAGACAAAGGCAACAGAAGAGCACATTTTTAACCCTTTGTGTGGCACAGATGTGGCTGTGTGTGTAAACAGAAAAAAACATGACGTGGAATCAAGTTCATCCTGTTTGGACAGGTCTGAGAAGATCAAATCTGTGCCACAGTGGGTCAAAAGACACATTTCCTGTTCCTGTGTCAGTGCAGCTACAGATAAGCTGCACTACTACTAACTCCTCCAGTGACAGACCTCGCTGTCAGGTCACTGACTGACTGGACTGGAAGGGACACTGAGGCTACGCCAGATCCCTCAGGACGGGTGTGTGCGTGTGCCTGCCTGCGCGCGTGTGTGTGTGTGTGTGTGTGTGTGTATATAACCCCGTTTTCTTGTCTCCTCTTACCCTGCTGCCTTGCCTGGCTGTTGGGGGGACCAGAGTTGTACTCTAGTGTTCTGAGTGGAACGGTGGTGGACTGGGGCGACATGGGTCCCGGAGAGGAATGGGTTAACACAGCCACACCCGGGGGAGAGTCTGAGCAGGGTAAGACTCAACTCTCCGAGTGGGTGAGAGAGCGAGGCCTAGCTAGGGGTCAAATCACTTTCATAATGTAAATAGAATCTCTTTGTCATCTGTTAATTATGGCATTCCTTGTCTGTAATTGGATATGGCAATGTTCTCTCAGGCCATTTTGGGTGGTATATTTGAAGTTGGGGGGGAAAACAATTCCACTTCCTGAGGTGATTGAATTGAAAGTGAATTGAACCCAGTCTGGAGTAACTTAATGCAACCCAACAAAGGGGGGAGGGTGTGGGTGAGACTTCCCCTCTCTGAAGACGGATCGTGGGTTGGTCTGGACCAAAATAGATTTGGATACAGCTTCATATATTTGATACACCTTGAAGGGCACTTGACTTATCTCATTATGATGCTTTGTAACAAAAACTGGCCACTGGAATTTCAAATCAAGACCAAAATTAGCATCACAAGTAGGCACATTGCTGAGATAAGATGGATCAAGTGCTCCTTGTGTTCGCTCAAGTATTGAAAATGTATTCAACTGTTACTTTGCCGCTCAGGTTTCGATCAGGGCACAGCCTGCCCCTCCGCCGAGGAGTCGCTTAAGAGGAGCTCACACGGGGAAGACTTGGGCCAAATGTTCCAAAATGGGCAAGACTTGACAGAGAGAACGGCCATGCACAGGGGAGAGTGGGGTACAACTTCAACACCGACTGGGCAGGACGGGGGTATGAGTTCCCCCCGTGCTGAGGAGCAGGAGCGGGGTAGGCCGTCCCTGCGTCTCTCTGAGGACGGAGGCACGGCCACCACTTGGGACATGCAGCTGGACGCTACAGGTGACGAGGGACATAGAGTCCATAGAACAGTGGTTCCCAACCTTGGGGTCGCGAAAATTCAAATGGGGTCGCCTGAAATAAATAAATCAATAGTTTAAGTCGGCAATCTGAAAAAAGAATTCTCAGATTAAAGTCAGAGAAAAAACTCTGAATTCTGAGATTAAAGTCAGAATTCTGAGGAAAAAGTCAGCATACTGTTACTTGACATCACTGATGATGTTACTGATTATTACCGATGTTGTACTGGAATTTGAATGTGTGGGGTCCCTATATTTTTGTGATGTCAAAGTGGGGTCACAAGTCAAAAAAGGTTGGGAACCCCTGCCAGAGAAACTAAGGTTGACTTTTCGCTTTAGTTGAACATTTTCATGTTTTAGCCCACATACCTTGCAGGTCACGAATGGTTAACCATCATTATTAAGCTCTCTGGGAACCCATAGCCACCACCAGTTATATAACTGTAATTTTGAAATTATAGTCTAAAATCCTAATTCTAATGCTTATATAAACACAAAAAACTAGAGCCAGCTGATAGTCCACCATCAGAAGTTGGTGGTGTACTGTATGGTAAACTGATGTGCAAGTCTGATTGATACTTTTTGGCAAAGTTGCCTGTCCATAATTGCTCTCAGTGTAACATGAGCTGACAATCTAGATCAGCCTCCTCGTCACTGCTAGAGTAGAGAGCAGTAGTCTGGAGTCGTGACACAGCGAGTGACATTGTCAAAACAGGTTTTTCTGCAGGACCCAAGCTGATGCGTTTTATTTGGACAGCTTATCTAACTGAATTGACCCAACGAACCATGATGTTGGCTATTAACTCAATCTAATAACATACCTGACACAACTTTCCTTTCCAAAGCCATCAGCTGCTTTTTCCAGAGTAATTTGCAGATATTTTCAACTTCCTGATCTGATATGTCATTTTGGTGTCTCGGCCTAAAATTGCCTCACTCGCGCATTTTGTGCTGATCATATGAAAAGTGCGTTGCACAATGTGCAGTTTGATTCCATAGTGACTATTAGCAACTCTCACTGGCACAAACTGACACAACACACAGCCAGACAGTCTGCTGGGTCTTTATGATCAGAGCAACAACTCCCACCGGCTTTAGTTTCATCCTGGTTGTTGTTGTTGTTGTTGTTGTTGTAGCAGTAAACGGGCAGCATGCGCACAGCACTGCCACTTCTTTCTTATGATTGATTGGCTCACAAAAAAAAATAAAAAAAAATCTGTCCACACATCATATGCACTCCTCTACAGAGCTGAACTTATAAAAAGCCGTATATACACTTGTTTTCTTCATGGCTTAATCATCATGGAATAGTCTGGTTCAGGTGGGGGTGTTTCTCGACGGTTGGTTGTGTTGTGTGCATCCATCTCGTGTTCTAGTGCTTTGTGGGTGTTTAGTGAACTAATGAAACGGTTGGTTGGTGTTGTGAGCTTCTTCCTTCATCTTCGGCTGGATTGACCCTGGCACAGAGGATCTACATTACAACTCTGCGTGGCCCTCATCAGATCTTCTCATGGCTGTGTGTCAACAAGGACCAAGCCATATTGACTCTGATTTGTCCCCCCTGTTTTTAGATGGCCATGAGAAGCTCCCATCTGAGCCACACAGAGTGTTAATGGAGCCAGAAATAGCTCCCTGCTATTGAATGGCCAGCCTTGTTCTTGTGTTTCTCTGTGTGTGTGAGCGTAGGCTGCATGTGTGTTCAATGCCTCTCAGTCTGTTAGCACGAGATGCACTGTTTTGCAATAGTCACTAAGAAACATCTGTCCCAGACTTGCAAGGTTTTCATCAGTGATATTATAATGATTAACCAAAGTCTCTTGCACACCTGAGAAGTCTTGTGGCAGGTGTGTAGGTGGTGGAGTAGAATCACTTAGAAAAATAATGGACATCCGCACACAAATTTCCAATTTTGAGCAAGTGAAGACAGTGTGCGGGTGTCAATTATTTTTCATCAGTGATATAATAAAATGTAGAGGGGATTCTAGTATTAGTTAGAGAGTTTGTCTTTACTAACCTCACTCTAACCTCGTCTCCTCTGTTCTGTTAATGCCGACACATGAAGAGCGAGGACACCGCAGGACAGGTATGGGAATTATTTTCCTTTCCATTCTGGCTGGAAACAATGTTTCCAACTGCAGTAACGTAATAACCTGTTTACAGTTGTGGGGTTGTGTGTGTGTGTACAATGCACAGTCTTTCTGTGGGAAACGCTGCAACAATTAAAAGAAGAAGAAGAATCACACAGACGCAGAGACCTTCAGTACGGCAATCTTTTTATGCCTCCGCCGGCGATAGCCAGGCCGGAGGCATTATGGATCCGGGTTGTCCGTCCGTACGGCCGTACATCCGTACGGCCGTCCGTCCGTACGATGTTTGTTAACGCGATATCTGAGGAACGCCTGGACGGAATTTCATCAAATTTGCCTCAAACATCGACTTAGACTCAAGGGTGATCTGATTAGATTTTGGTGGTCAAAGGTCAAAGGTCAAGGTCACTGTGACCTCTCGAACGCCATTTTCCAGCTTGTTAACGCGATATCTCATGAATACCTTGACGGAATTTCATCAAATTTGCCTCAAACATCTACTTAGACTCAAGGATCAACTGATTAGATTTTGGTGGTCAAAGGTCAAGGTCACTGTGACTTCTCAAACGCCATTTTCAAGCTTGTTAACGTGATATCTCAGGAATGCCTTGACGGAATTTAATCAAACTTGTCTCAAACATCGACTTGGACTCAAGGATGATCTGATTAGATTTTGGTGGTCAAAGGTCAAGGTGAGCTCTCGAACGCCATTTTCAAGCTTGTTAACGCGATATCTCAGGAATGCCTTGACGGAATTTAATCAAACTTGTCTCAAACATCGACTTGGACTCAAGGATGAACTGATTACATTTTGGTGGTTAAAGTTCAAGGTCACTGTGACCTCTCACACACCCAATTTCCAAGCTCTGTAACGCAACATCACAGGAGCGCCTTGACGGAATCTCTTCCAATTTGCCTCAAATGGCGATTTGGACTCCAGAATGAACTAATGGCGGAGGCATAAGTCCGCGTTGCGGTCGTTCTAGTTTTTTCTGTTCTGTTCTGTTGGATCCCCATTGCTTTCACAGCTCCTGTCTGCAGCCACTTTTGCATCCATGGAAATAAGCATGACATTTTTTGGTGTGAATCCACATGTATAAATTGGTAAATAACTCAATCATCAATCAAGGTGTCAACCAATCCCTGCTTGTTGTTGGCATTTGGTCTAATCCAGTCAAGGAGGCAGAATGGTGCAATGAGGGATGCACATTTCCTAATGTACTCGTTCACCCAGAGTGGGACTGTGGAGCTCTGTTTGGCTTAGTCTGAAAATCTGTGTCACACTTTCTCTTCTATAAAACAGCCATGTGATGATGGGTGTGCCTCATGTGTTGAGAGAACTTCCTCTGTAGATTCTCACGAAAGAGGAACAAACCAGCTTCTCCTGAAAAAGTAAAAAGA
>NC_139630.1:28301349-28346349 GCF_964638095.1 Poromitra crassiceps
AAGTTAGCCATCTTTTTGTGATTGACCACACCCATTAATTTGCCACGCCCCCTTTTGGCCCATGGGCATGGACATGTAATCAGTTCTAAGTTGGCTCATGACCTACGTTTCTACAAAGTTTACTTTAGTGCAAATCCATTCATAACATTTGGAGAGATCCTGCCAACAAACAGACAGACAAACGGGGGTGAAAAGACATGACCTCCAGGCCAACTCTGTTGGCGGAGCTAACAGCTCAAATACATCTGGCCCCAGGGTGGCATCCATGTTGCCAAAGTCTCTGCAATGTTAATGACAAACTTCACCTTACAGACCTTCACTACATGATATGGCAACTGGCAAGGTTATGAGTGTCATGGTAGTGCTATAAATATGCTATATTTGATCGGTTACAGTTATTATATCGCCAATTTAACATGATTAATTTATATAATCTGTGTCACAAATATTGTCCTTGCATTACATGCTACACTCATCACATAATGTTAATACTAATAACTTTACCCATTGGTTTAGTCATCCAGATTGGTGATAGAAGACTTATCACTGGTACAAGATAATGTATGAAATCTAGCCATATTGTAAAGAAATAGGAAGTGTTGATAGTAGAGTCTCTGTCTGTCTCTCCATGTCTCTCCAGCTGGAGGAGGAGATCAGCACATTGAGGCAGGTTCTGGCCTCTAAAGAGAAGCAGCACTCGGACCTCAAACAGAAACTGGGCATCTCTCCACTGAGCGAGCTGAAGAGCAACTTCTCCAGAGGCTGGCAAGACATGCAGACCTCCACCGCGTAAGTTCAGCTCTGAGAGAGAGAGAGAGACAGACGGAGAGAAGGTGTATGTGACTGTGTGTGTGTGTGTGTGTGTGTGTGTGTGGTAAATAAATATCAGCAGCACCACCTGACAGTATGGCTTTTGTCTTTGATTGCTGTCAACAGAGATGGCCTTTATAAGAGTGTATGCATGCATACATGCTCTCTCTCTCTCTCTCTCTCACTCACTCACTCACTCACTCACTCACTCTCACTCTCACTCTCACTCTCACACACACACACACACACACACACACACAAACAGCCTCGAACCATAATAAGAGATACATCTAGGGAGACAGAGAGAGAGGTTAAGATCTTCATAGCCGACGCAGAATAAAACCATACAGTACTTCAAAACAAGTATCACAGATATCACAAACCCAATTACAAAGACATAACCCTCTGCACCCAGCAGCTGTGTGTGTGTGTGTGTGTGTGTGTGTGTGTGTGTGTGTGTGTGTGTGTGTGTGTGTGTGTGTGTGTGTGTGTGTGTGTGTGTGTGTGTGTGTGTGTGTGTGTGTGTGTGTGTGTGTGTGTGTGTGTGTGTGTGTGTGTGAGATTTGTTATCTTTGCAGTGCACACTGTAACAGACGTGCTAAACCAGATTAAAAACACATAAAGCAGCCAACAGGGCTGTTAGTGTCCTGAACACACAATCAGGTGTACCGGTACACATCCTTTTCACTCTTTGTGTTTGAACCTCACTTGATACAAATGATACTCAAGATAATCTCGAGTGTCTGTCAGTGAGCCTAGAGAACACTTTAATGTGAGAGGCAAGTTCATTTGCAAACAAAACTGAACGGTGTATCTTGCAAATAGCCTTTACTGATTAATTCAAAAGCTATTAACTAATTTGTAAAAGAAGATTCACATAAAACTCAAAACTTTTAAATTACTCAATAGTTCTAAATGTTAATAAAATAAAGCTATGAAAGAAAAATAAATGCAATAATTGTTTTGGACTCATACAATCATGAAGCCAAAAAAAAAAAAATCTATAAATAAATCTACACAAAAAAACAGGCTTCGGTGGCTCACTGGGCTGGGGCGGATGGCAAGTGCTTGCAATGTTGTGAGGTCAGAGTTCAAGTCCTACTGACGGGTGTGGTTACATGCCATAACCTCCTTCCGTCTCATGTTGCTTCACCTGTGTGCGGTCACGGTGCAGTCAGATAATAATCTAAAAACCAACAAACAAAAAACAAAAAAACACATCATTATTCGGGTGTAGAAGAAGTCACCTTTTAAATGTGCGCACGGCATCTAACAGTGAAATACTGCTGTAATGTTCCTTGAAACCCAGATAGGATCTGTTTGTCGACTTGATATAGGAAACAAAAGCTAATTTATTGATTGGATGGTCAGTTCTGTGCTCTTACCCAGAGAGAGGGAGGTAGAGAGATAGGGAGAGAGGGAGAGAGGGAGAGAGAGAAAGGGAAAGAGAGTAGCAGAGTAGCAAGGGGATCGTCTCTAGAGGCCTCCCTGGTTATCCAGTTACACCTTAACTTGGCGATCAGGTTACACACACACACACACACACACACACACACACACAATGAGCCAGTGTGACCACAGGGCACAGAGATCAGCTAATGCTGATGTCTGATTGGCTAAGAGGGTAGAGTGATCAGGTTGAAAAATCATTGGCTTAGAGACCAAATGGACTCGGCACTTAACCGATTGGTTAAGTGGCTATTACATATACATATTCTGACAGCACCTTCTCCTTGTGTGTGTGTGTGTGTGTGTGTGTGTGTGTGTGTGTGTGTGTGTGTGTCTGTGTGTGTGTCTGTGCGTGCGCGTGTCAGCTATAAGAAGACATCAGAGACGCTGTCCACCGCAGGACAGAAAACCACCGCAGCCTTTAGCACCCTGGGCACCGCCATCACCAGGAAGTTCGGAGACATGAGGTATGATGTCACATGACATGAGGTATGATGTCACATGTTGTAAAATCGCTGTCACTCACTGCAGGCTTAAAGGGATTACCTCACTTTGTAGAACATGTTCATCTATCAGCACAGACACACCTCCACAGGAGCTACTAGCTGTCATATTTACATATATAGCTGACATGGCGTGAGAGTAATGTCACTTTTGTGGCGCTGCAGCTGAGATGGTCAAATGAGGATTTACTGAGTACTGAGTCTAATTTAGAGAAGGAATTTATTTAGAGAAAGAAAGAAAATATTGGTTTCATTTCATCCTTTGCAATCCTGTGACATGTTGTTTGAACATTTGAAAAGCCAGCGCTTGAAATCAACCTATAAAGGCCAAGATTTAAAAAAGGTTTCACCGGATTACAAAGAATAGAAGTAGATTCCCCATAATGAACAGAGAGCACGCTTGTTTGTGATCTCATTGATCTTAAACTACAAACATTCATTGATTGTAAAGCTGAACATTAGGCTACTTCCCATTTATTATGCACATTTCCCCCGTGATGTCTTCCGTGGTAAATGGACTGTATTTATAGAGCGCATTTTATATAGTCTATCGACTACCCAAAGCACTTTTACATGAATACCTCACATTCACCCATTCACACACCGACGGCGTCGCAAAACTAGTGGCAAAACTACAACAGGCGATGCTAATACCAATGTCAACAAAATGACCTCGCCAATATTGATATGAAGTCATGCGAATAGATATACAATCACCTACTACATTTGGTTGCAATAACCGAGACAGGAGAAAAGCCTGGTAACAGTACATTTCCACGGCAGCTAATGTTGGAGATGGACTGCTCCTGACCTTCTCTAGAGGAGTGTGTGTGTGTGCTCATAAGGCCGCTCCTGACCTTCTCTAGAGGAGTGTGTGTGCTCATAAGGTGAAAATGCTCAACCAAATTTAAATATCACTTCAAGCTCATTTCATCTTCATCAATCATATTTTCACTTGTGCTTTGTGAGTGTCTGTCTGCATCGTCCTCTGTCTCTCTGTGGCTTGACTCAGTGTCTCTGAGAACGCCAGGTGAGCTTGGAAGGGTGCCAAACGTCCATCATAAAGCCATTTGCAGTCACATGACCCGTCCCACAGGGCTGCCACCACTAATGCATTTCCACACTCGCCCAAAGTCTGTCAGGCCTGACTTTCCAGACAAACCCCTCCCACGTCTCTCTTTCTCACACAGACACACACACACACACACACACACACACACACACACACACACACACACATTTTTAGTCGCACACACTAGGGATGTCACGATACTAGAATTTCTACTTCAAATGTTTTATTTTTCATTAACACATTCACTGCCAGCTGTTTTTTTTTTTTACTGTAGGTAGCTTCTGCCAGAGGGGTTTTTTGAGGATTTTGGCTCATCTTTCAAGACCTGAGGATTCTTTTCTGCTAAGATTTTGTGAACACAAAATATCTAAAAAGAACTAATAGAATGTGTGCTTTCTCTGTCTAAAAGAGTTAGTTTGTAGAGTTAGTAGTTATGTAGGCATTAGCACTTGAATACAGCATGGTTTCAGCGTCTGAAAATTTATTCTGAGATAAATGGCTTTTTGTGAAATTCGATAGAACAGTCACTTTAACCATTCATTTTTGACATCAGTAAGACGTCAGACATCTAAACAATAGTTTTGAACAGTAATTTCCTCCATAACAGCAGGAAACACCCCTCTCCTTCAAACTCCTCCCTCCGTGTGTGTTCTTCTTGGCTGCAGCGGGCGTGTCACAAGCTCATTTCTGTTGCTGCTGTAACCTCGCGTCACCAGGCTCACTGCTTTGCTGCTGCTCCTGTCTGCTGGCGGCCGCTCGGCAAGTCTGGATGGGCTCGCTCGTTTCTTGGAGTTTCGGTTGAGAGCTTTGATGAAGCTTTTGCGATTCTGGTCTTATTTATGCTGCGTGTTTCAAAGTGTGTTCCACCCGTAATCTATTATGCAAATTTGCAATCCCTCACCGCCAGCAATCAGCGTGACAGCGAAAGCGTTTTCGCCAATCCATTCTACAGTATGAGAATGGTTTCATCGCGCGTTCCCCTGCAGTTTTGGCTCTGCTTTTTCTAGTCTGGGAGAGCACTGTCGCCACTTAGTGGGTCGGTGGAATGGGTTGTACACGTTCGGTGGCTCCAATATTTATATAAGAGATGTAAAAGGGTTAGATGCACATCCCACCGTCAAAAAAAAAAATTCATTTTTTTGACGTATTAACACATTGACTGCCAGACGTTTTTTTTTGCTGTAGGTAGCTTCTGCCAAGCCGTTTTTTGAGGATTATGGCTCATTTTATAAGAGCCGAGGATTCGTTTCAGCTTGGAGTTTGTGAACATACAATATCTCAAAAGTACTAATAGAATGTGTACTTTCTCTGTCTAAAAGAGTTAGTTTGTAGAGTTAGTAGTTATGTAAGCATTAGCAGTTGAATACAGCATGGTTTTAGCGTGAAAAAGAATATTCAGAGATAAACGGCTTTTTGTGAAATTGGATGGAACGGTCACTTTAACCATTCATTTTTGGCTCTCTCTCTCTCTCTCTCCCTCCCCCTCTCGCTCTCTCTCTCTCTCTCCCTCCCTCTCGCTCTCCCTCCCTCTCTCTCTCTCTCTCTCTCTCTCTCTCTCTCTCTCTCCCTCCCTCTCGAGTTGCTTCAACTCCGCCCTCCGTGGGCGGACAAGCTTGTCACCAGTCAGTGCTTTGCTGCTCTCCTGTGCCTGCATGTCTGGGCCGCTGTTTGAGGAAGTCGGGATGGACTCGCTCGTTTGGAGTTTTGGTTGAGAGAAGCTTTTGCGATTCTGGTCATATTTATGCTGCGTGTTTCAAAGTGTGTTCCTCCACCTGTAATCTATCACCCGATCATAGTAGATCGGCTGAATCTATTATGTAAATTTGCAATCCCGCATCGCCAGCAATCAGCGCGAAAAGGAGAATGGCTGGGCTGAGAATGGCTTGACAAGTTAAAAAAATGCTTTCCTTTCTCTAGCCAGGAGAGCACTGTTGCCACTTAGTGGGTCGGTGGAATGGGTTGTAAACGTTCGGTGGCTCCAATAATTATATAAGAGATGTAAAAGGCTTAGATGCACAACCCACCGTCAAAAAAAAAAAATCGATGCCAAAAACGTGTAAACACGTTGTTGGCAGGGAACAGCTGGATTCTGAAAACGTGTTCATACGTTGTTGGCAGTGAATGTGTTAACACGTCATTGGCAGTCAACCGTTGGATTTTTTTTTACGTATTAACACGTCATTGGCAGTGAACGTGTTAAGAGAAAGTACTGCTGATATTGATACTGTTGCAAATTAGTAATGTATCCGTTTCAAATGTTTAGTATTGATACATATCGATACTATCGATACCTGTTACAAATGAGTATTGTATCATTTTTCTTTTATTATTGAGTTTTATCAATACTATCGATAGTTTTGACAACCCTAGCACACACACACACACACACACACACACTATCTTGCTCCCACCTCCCCCCCACATACACTAATTACACAGGTTACTCTGTGTCTCTCTCGTCATCTCTGTCTCACATGTCGAGTTTTGACTGTTGCTCGAGTCAGGTAAGGGGAGGTCGGGATGATGTAAGCCCACAGTAAGCTGCTTTCTCTGGGGCAAGAGGTCTGGATGAAGGCTAGGAGAGTCTCTCTCTCTCTCGCTCTCATTTGGACTGTTTGAGACAGAGCATAGAGAGTGTTTGTATCTCTGTGTCTCTTGTTTGCGTGAGCAGAGAAAGTGTGTGTCTGTTTGTGGTGTTCTGTGTGTGACAAGAACAAAGAGCATTTGTGTGTGTGTGTGTGTGTGTGTGTGTGAGAGAGAGAGAGACACTCAGTTTGCCACCGTTCCTGATCGAGAGATGACAGAGGGAGAGAGAGAATGTGGGCCTATGGAACCTTATGTGCGTTCTTGCTACATGATATTATGTTTTTGGAATAATGGATAACAGAAGAGAAACAATGCATTATTTTTCATATATTCCAGCATGTTTGGTCTAGAGTTACTGTACCCTCGGAGGTATGTTCGTGTGTGTGTGTGTGTGTGTGTGTGTGTGTGTGTGTGTGTGTGTGTGTGTGCATGCATGCACAAGTTTGTGTGCTGTATTCACACGTGCATGTTTGTTTTTTCCTGCTGTGTGTGGATATGGTGCATGTCAAAGTTTGCTCTTGCATATCTAGTATGTAAAACCTCAAGCCATTTAAATATTTCACACCATCCCCAAAATGATTTTATTTTGTAAGTGTAATTCCCAAAGAGTGCTAACGGGTCACATCTTTGATTGAAAAAATATGGAAAGTCATGTATTGTATTCATGGTTGTATCACTGAGCATGTTAACATATAGTGCATCAATATATTGTTAATAGTCTAGCATATTGTTTTTGTGGTGGCACAATGCAATATGATGTTTACCAAACAAGCTATGATCCTCATTATATGAAAGCCAAACAAATATATATATAATGTAAAATATACATGATAGGCTATGCACAGGTTATCCTGTAGCACCTTATGAGCTATCCCCAGTGCTGTGCACAAGTTATCCTGTAGCACCTTATGAGCTATCTCCAGTGCTCTGCACATATTATTAAACTCACTGATTCAGCCGTACTGAGCTTCCTATTATGCAACATACCATAGGACCCAACTGACACATGACCAGAAAAGCTGACTTTGCGACTATTTTTCCCACATCAAATCAGCCATGAAAATATCTAGTTTCCATAGTGTGGGAAAATCCAATTTTCTAAATCTAGCCTTTGGATAGAAGTCTCTGCATCCACTGTGAATTCTCTGTTTTGCTCTCTTTCAACTAACAACTAACCCTTTATTCTCAGCTCTGGAGCATAACAAGCAGTTGGTAAATTGGTTTGGGTTTTTGAGTGCGTGAACAGGATTGTGTTTTTGGTCTTTTGCACTTTTGCAATGTTTTACTTTAGTAGAACATTTTCATTTTGTTAGTATGCATGCACGTGTACGTGTGCATCCATGTGAGTTAAGGAACAGTGTGTCCATAGTGATATTGTACATTTGCTTCCAGGCTCCAAATTGAAATTGCAGTCAAAGATGTTACTCTTCTATCACATAATAGGATTCATGTAAAAAAAATTAGCATTAAAAATTTAAATGTTCTACCAAAGTGAAACATTGCCTTAAGGGTGTGACTGTGAAGCTGTCTAGGCCTAAGCTTATTTTCTTAATGTTTTCCATCTCCTCCATGCTGCTCCCTAAGGTCCAACTCCATAGGGTAAGAATCATCTAGATGACTGTGATAAATCACTTACTCCTCCTGCATGTGGAGTGTTTAGGCGGCAGTTAGACTGGAAGGTGCAATAGGAAAGCAGACTATAACGATTATTGCTGTGCTACTGTGGAGAACCCAGTCAGAATATTGCATTTCACATTGAA
The DNA here is from genome assembly GCF_964638095.1 of Poromitra crassiceps. NCBI lineage: Eukaryota > Metazoa > Chordata > Actinopteri > Beryciformes > Melamphaidae > Poromitra > Poromitra crassiceps. Next base: position 28,309,530 of record NC_139630.1, read on the forward strand.
TTTCAGCCAAGTTCCACCTCAAATGCATGGGTTACGTACATACTGCAAACCTTCCAACACAAGCAGAGTGCTGTTACACTCCAAAACCCATAGCTTCCATAGAAACAGGCTCTTCATCTATGATATAGGCCATTTACACCTGGCACTAACATGTGTTTTCTGTGATCAGATTGCAATCAGATAGTGCTTGACCACATTAACCTGATTTCATTTATGGCTGGTATTAAATATGTCTCCAGTGTCCACATTGAGATCCGATTGCGATCCGGTCAGGCAAGCTCCATAGCGTAGAGCAGGAGGAAAAACAACAGTGACTGTTGTTGTATGTGGATTGAGAGGACACATTGCATTCACACTTGTGTTCAATGTGGTCACAGTGTGTACCTGACCACCTCCGGAGGTGGTTTGACCGATCAGATCGCAATCCGTCCTCAATGTGTCTTGGGGGCTGTACTTTCAAGTGGTCAAGCACTATCCCATTGCAATCTGATCACAGAAAACGCATGTTAGTGCCAGGTGTAAATGGCCAGAAGTGACAGGAGTACCAAACGGGTTTGGCTGCAAATGTAGTCACTCTTTTGTGAACACTGTCTGTTAGAATGTCTGTTTCTTTAAATCTGTCCAGTCCTAGCATGCAGGAAGTCTAACTCAACAGAGCTCCGGTCAGCTGTCAGATCATCTGATAGCTCTAACTGGATGGTACAGTATGGAATGCAGCTGATTCCAATACTGCAGCCATATTGGCCTGCAGTACCCAAGTCAGGTCTTAGTTTTGCACTAGGTCTTATACCAACACAAAGATAATGTCAAAGAATCCTGTGAGAAACGCAGCGTGCTCTAGCTTCATAGATCTGTTGTCGCTGTAGTTGTTTGTGATCAGAAAAAAAAACATGGTTCGATCACAATCCTAAAGCTGAGCTGATACAGGGAGAGATTTAGTTTTTCAGTTATGTATGATCAGAGTTTCACGTTTAGTCCCCTCTCTCCATGCCCGCCTCTATCAGTTTGTCTTCTGGATATGTAACAAAATCAAAAGGACAGAAGTAAAAACAAACAATGCTTTCCTTGTTGCTTTGTGTGTGCCGTCTGTCTGTGGCATGTTTGTAACCTGTGCTAATCATTAACTCCTCTCTCACCACGCTCTCTATGGACAGCTACAATATCCGACACTCCATGAGCATGCCCACCATGAGGTAACCTGTGTGTGTGTGTGTGTGTGTGTGTGTGTGTCTGTAATGAGTGATTGAGATATGTCTGTGTCCATGTACCTGTGCTTCCTTGCTTTTCTGTGCTTTTTCAAATCTTGTTGAGATGTCTTTTTTTGTGTCATTAACACAGAATTCAGAATGCAATACATGTAAACGCACTCACTTTCAACACGGCACAAAACACTGCAGGGTTTTCACACATCATCATTGCAGAGATGTTTTATTGAGAGAGAGGAAGAACGCACACCGGTAGTGGAGAGGGTGCCGCCCACGGTGTGGGGAGACAAGTGTGAAGAAAGGAAGTCACACACTCGTAGCCACAATGCAAACATATTTTCTAATGATAAATATTATCCTATTATAAAACGGAGCATGTGGGCAATGTTTGTTCAGAGGCATTGTGACATTGACATCACTGATGATGTCATCAGTGATGTAGAAAAAAAAAAAAACTGAAATTGTGTTTCAAAGGCCAACATCTGAAAATAGAGTGGATCATATCAAAAAACTGCCTCAGAGACCAAAAAAGGCAGGAGCCTAAACTAGGGTCCTATCAGGACAGAAAATAGCCAAATAGAAAAGACATAGCAACTAGGCCTACTGCTAAGGGAAAAGACCAATCACTATTGTGGGGAAAGAAAAACATCCCTGGCCCTGACTGGACACCTAAAAAGGACATCAAAGGATAGACATTACTTCTCAAAAGTAGGTTTAGAATTTAAATATTAGATTTTTTTTTTCTTAAGAAAAGATTTATTAGGATCCCCCCCCCAAAAATCTGAGAGGAACCCCCCCCCCCTCCCTAATAAAATAAATATTTATCTAATTTGTTTCTAATATTTACATTCTAAAACTACTTCTGAGACGTAATGTCTATGTTTTGATCTCCTTTTTAGGTGTCCAGTCAGGGGACAGGGATGTACCCCCCTACCCCTAATTTAGGCTCCTACCTTTTTGGTATTTGAGAGTTTTTAGATGCATTATATGATCCACTATTTTCAGATGTGGGCCTTTGAAAATATGTCTGTTTTTTGGGCTGTATTGATATTTTCTTCACTCCACAAAGTGTTTTGTCATTTTTTGCATTGAGATTTCAACAAAGTCACAAGTGGAATTTGCACATCCAATAGGCCTAAAATGTAATAGTAAACCATAATGTAGCCTACCTTTAAACACATTTAATGTGCAGCACCTCCAAAAAGTCTACTTTCGGCAACAATTTTCTCATTGATGTGTGGATAATCTATCTTTATTTACAGATTTCACCAAAATCAATCCCTTTTTATTTGTTTTACTAATTTGTTCAATTATTTCTCCTCCCTCTCTCCCTTCATTCTCTTTCCACCATTTCTTTCTTTCTTTCTAGAAACTCTCCCAGCTTTAAGTCTTTTGAGGAGAAGGTTGAGGAAACAGTGACCACTATCAAGGTAGTGTGTGTGTGTGTGTGTGTGTGTGTGTGTGTGTGTGTGTGTGTGTGTGTGTGTGTGTCCAATACAGTAAGTGTCATCCATTATATTAGTATACAGTATAATTTTAGTTACAACATTAATTCCTTTTTCCTCTCAATGTTTTGAGAAAAGCATGCACACATAGCCAAGAACTGAACAAGTTCAACCAGCATTAACTTTATGAATACCTGTATTGACACCATAGAGTTGACTGCAACTTTGAGTAAATGGATGAGGACTCAAAATGACCCATAGAGGGAGACACTGGGTAGATTGTATTGTTTATACAACATTGCTGGCTCTGGACATCATAACAGGTCAGTGGAGCAGAGAGAACAAAGCACCATTAGTCCAGTCTGATTGGTGGCTTACACTCTGACCTACCATCATATTGCCTACTGGCTATTTATATTCACACTGACCCTGCTAGGGGAGATACACCACACTGATACAGTCTTAGCCATGGTAGCACAGCCCTGAGCCTGCTGCTATCCTGCATTATTTAGTATTACAGTAGTAGCCACAGTAAAAGATGCATATGGCTACAGAGTGGCCTAGTGGTATTAATTAGTTACTAGAAATGTACCCGGCATTGCCCGAGTTAAATAGGCACAAATCAATACAACTGTGCCTTTTGCTTGGCCGGAAATGATGGTGGTGTCCACTGTCCAGATGGTTTTCCAGGAGTACACTAGCCTGGGTAAACCCAGCCTCCACGTGACCTCTATGTGCTATCAGTCACAAAGAAACTTACGCTGCAGGCATAGCCTGTGATGTCACGTTGGTTTACACACAACATGCCTATGACTGTACCTGGGTCATAACCGGGGTGGGGGTCATTTTAGGGGCAAGGCCATCTGCCCTTCGGCATTGCAAAAAAAAAGGGCACAAGGCCACATGCCAGGGCACAAAGGCCATTGCTCTATTGACATCATGAAGAGCGATTTTTCTGAACTGTGTGTTAAAATGAGCCAATGACACATCCTTTGCATAAGGCAGCTACATTAAACCGAGATCACTGACGCGTTTAAAGTAACTGACAGTAACAGGCTGGTAGCAGGGCACTGCTGCCAAGGTGGCCTTAGGGATGTCAGGGCATCCCGGCTAGAGGGAGGGGCAACGGAGGCCATGGCCTCCGTGTAATTCCCACCCTGGTCATCATAACCCACCGCCATGCAAATTTTCAGCCCAATCCCACCTGGGTTGTGGGAGACGTTTTCCTGCCCTTTCAAATTCTGACATTTTAACCTGTAACTATAGCGATGTCTCTGTGATATACCAGCTCACGGGAATTTGCGCCAACTCAGGAAGTGTTCCAGACTGACTGAATCACCCACATATGTGGTGTTATAACCACGTGGCAAAAGAGAGCACAATGAAAAAGAAAGAGCGAAACATTGCTTGAGACAACACAACCCAGGGAAAAGGAGAAACTATGAAGTCTTGACTGTTTCTGTGATGACAGCACATCTTATTTTCACTGTGGTTTGTGTGTCTTACCAGACCAAAGTGGGGGGGACGGGACCTGGAGGAAGCTTTGAGGAAGTCCTCTCCTCAACAGCGAACGCCAGCTCTCAGGACACGCCCACTAACAACTTGACGGACACCTCTGAGAGGCCCTGCTAGAGCTGCATTCACACCGAGAGGCGGGACTCAACCAGGACCTAAAGGACCCGGTGCTTTGTCCCATCTATTGGCTGAATATAATAGATGACATTGTGATTTGATGATAAGTGTTAAAGATGCTTTTTGAGAACAAAAGCGTCAGTATAAAGAATGTGATAAAGTCTCCTTCAAATGCCTTGCTCGAATCGGTTTCCTCCTTTGACCCCAGCTGAGCGCCGCTTGGCTTAGCCCCTCTTATCACCAGCGTTGTAAGTCAACAGATCTGCTGTGAAAGCACCGCTGGCATTCCCCAAGCACAAAAGAGAAAGGTCACTCACTTCATATGAAGGTCACAGTGTCTGTTGCTATGGAAACAGACATGTTGTACTTGCTAATCGTTCAGTTCTTTACTCATTACAGTCTCAATCAATACAGGCTGAATCTGCTCCACTTGGCATCAAAACACATACCACTGTTACCTTTTATACAAAAAAACCCAATACAAAACTATCATTACAGGTTATCTCTAGAAATGTTATCGTGTTTGATTTACTGTATATATATACACATACATACATGCATACATACAGCCTATGGTACTTTTTCAACTAAGGCTCAATCCTGTACAGAAAAAAAGTAGAGAGTACATACCCCAAGTTGACATGAACCCAGAGTTCCTGCAATGGGGCTTATTTAGGGGATATTTGTGTTTTGTGTAAATGGCTGGTTTTACACCGAAACAGGAAATCAAGTGTTGCCTTTTGTTGCTGTACAGATCTGATTGTTTCATGGCTGTCTAAACCTGGTCTAAACAGAAAACACTCAGATGCTGTTACTGTAAGTTTCTCCTTGTTTGGAGAAATATGAGAAAATGAACTGTGGCACACACAAAAATATTTTGCTCCTGTGGAAATCCAGCCTCTGTCATATCAATACTACTTTGAATTTGGTCTTTAAAGAAATAATCATTGTTGAACTTCAATACCCAGTGTCTCCTGCTGACAATTAGAATGAGGGCTGCTGGGATTTGGAGTTTGTAGGGGAAAGAGAGGAGAGAAAGGTGTCGTATTTATACGTTATTTGAATGCTGGATCATACTCACTGCACTAAATCTACACAGACATTGATGGTTTGATCAAAGACTATAATTCATTCACACTACAGGACAAAATCCAGTCTTCTGCAAATGGCAATGAAAACACCATATATATGCCACATGCAGTGAAATATAGGCAGATATTTTTCTGTAAATGCCACCTTTGTGGTGCAGTTTAGATTTTCTTGTGGCTTCCTAAACGGGGGAAATCTCATGGAATCTGATTTTCCTTGTTTAGTCTATGAAGCATTTTCTGTTCCTGTGTAAATGTTTTCATTTAGCTGTTTTACAGACTAGGGCTGTCGTGTACTGGACACTATAACAACTGAGACATAAATGTAATGATAAAATACTTGTAATACAAGCCTCATGTATGTGATCCTGAAATCCAATGCACAGCTAGTATTTAGATGGACTGCAGCCACACAAGGTCAGAAGTTTTTAACTTTTCTTGGTGCAGAATGTAACTTTTTATTGCCGAGAGATTGCATTGAATGTTACTTTTTACAGTTTAGATGGATGCCAGAAAGGATTAAAAATCAGATGTTTTTGTGTGAATGCACTTTTGTTTTTTGCTTTTGAAACCTGGTCTTTCTGGCCACTGCAAAACTTCCACATCAGTTACCTGCTTTCAGTATTTAATCAATTATTTTCAATTTCTGTTTTCTCATTTTGTCTTTTGTGTTTAGTTTTTTCTTTTTTCTTTGCTGTAGTTTGAAAACATGCCTGAGTTAATTTCACTTTCAATTCAGTCAGTCCATGAAGTTGACTTTACACAATATTCAAACACTGATAGACCTGGAGAAGCATGAGCAGTTTGTTTTTTTATTGATTGGGTGGAAACTGAATTGATCTGTGCTGTTTAAGAAATACATTAAAACACTTCAGGAATTTGAGATTTTTTTTACTAAAATCCTGAAACGTTCATAAAACCCAAAGACAACTGTGGCATTCAAATAAAATAGCATTGTTTTATCGTTTTCCTGTATTATTACAACTATACCTTATAAATGCATTATAAATAACTATTTATGGCTGATGTATCAATATTAAAGATTGTTTGAAACCAATTCACACATTTCAAGGATCACTGTTATTACACTTTGGGACTTAGTGGCATTATTGAAGATTGTGGATGCTCCGGAAACAAAATTGAACATACTAAAAGAAAATGTCAAACTGAACAGAAATGCCAACCAGACATACAGTAAATGGAATTGTGTGCAAATGAAATTCGGTACTATGAAATGATATGTAACAATTCTGAAATACATTTGAACATTTTGCTTATTAACAGAACCAACAACCAGCGATTTGGTAAACATCTTGGCCTCCAGCTGTGCAAGTAAGTTGCTAAATTGAGAAGCATGTTGCAAGTAACTTATAATGTAATAACTGGTGGATGGTATAATAAAATGTCCCTCTCAATGGGTTGAAAAATATAATAATTTCCCATATAGTAAAATAACATTACAACTCAGGTGGAACAAAATAACGTATCTTCTTTCCTAGACAATGTTGTTATGACATCAACTAAAATAAAAAATACATTAGAGCCATTATACAAATAATGGCTGGTTAGTTAATGTAATAATGTAGCATTATAACATTATCTGGGGATTTATTTAGGCTTCGACCCATTTACAGAGACAGACTTTTTTGCGGTTGTTGACTTAAAAACGTTTGAGAACCCCAATTCTCCACAGCCTCCCATAACATGCTAGGTCATGTGATGTGTGTGTTCTGCGCACATAAGCGTTATTGTCCAGTATCTCTCTCCCTCAGAACAGGAGGTGTGTGTGTGTGTGTGTGTTTTACAGTCAGGAAGTGTGTGAGGGGCTGTGTGGCTCTGCTGCAGACTCTGCGCTCTGGTCATGTCTGGTCTGTGACTTCCCAGAATGCTTTGTTGCATCAGCGTTGGTCATGTGATCTCTCCTCTCTTCGTTCAGAGAGCTGATGAATTGCAGCACATCTGGGTGGTGGAAACGACCTAATAGGAATAACAATTTAAAAAAATACAGTGATGGCAGCTTACTTGGATCCAACCTATTGATTCGCTAATTGTGGTTTACATTTTGCTTGATGACTACACATACAGTGGACATACGTAGTGTTTACTGCGTTGAAGCCCTTATTTGGATATCGTAAACTATAGCCGTACCGTCGGTGGAGTCGAAGAACTCCTGCAGCCTTCCTGGCGTTCCCTCCAGCTGTTCGTACTCGTGAGCCTGCAGGATCATCTCCAGAAGGTCAAACTGCTTCACCAGCCTGGCCTCTGCACTGCTCTGGGTCTCATACTCCTAAAGATTACATACAGTACACAGATTAGATGGCCTCTGACCTGCTCTGGCACACACACACACACACACACACACACACACACACACACACACACACACACACACACACACACACACACACACACACACACACACACACACACACACACACACACACACACACACACACACACACACACACACACACACACACACACACACACACAGCTGAGATCTGGTAACTATTAGACAGACACACACACCTCCCACAGTCCATAAATCTCCTGTTTGAGTCCGTCCTGCAGAAGACCTGTTAGATGTCTCATGGCTTCCTGAAAGGAGAGGAGAGGATAAAGGAGAAAAGTCCTTGAAAGTGCACAACTCGATAGCCTCAACATGAGATGATGACGAGTGATACCGAGCCATTTTTGTCATGCCATACATGTATCTCAAAACCAATTGAAAAAGGCTTCAGCTTCACCGCGGGGAAACAGCGCCCTCTCTGCCGTGGCTATAGGATTTACACACACCCGAAGAGAGAGAAATTGAGAGAAATGTATTTATTTGCAGGATAAAAGCCCTTGAGATGTACCATCTGGTTTTCGAGGGGGTCCTGACAGAGAGAAATGACAGGCTCTGGCACGGCAAAAAAGGCTTGGTATTGAAAACGACACAATATTTATGGAAACAAACAGCCAGTCTTGACGCACATCAACCGTGGCTTTATGGCAAGTACTGTTTTTGCATGATTGCTACATGTATGGGAAAGTAGGGTCGATATAAATGGAGGCGTCAGTGAATATCAGGGGTATCCGTGTGTTGAAAGTCCAGATATTGGAATCATTCGTAGTCTTATGTTGAGGTAGCCGCGACACGCAACTCTAAATGGATTCTCCAATCCATTTAGAGTTGCGTGTCGCGGCTAATGTTGAGGCTAACCACCACGACTCGACTGACCTTCCCCCTCTCATGTGTGTGTTCCATCCTCACTATAATGCTAGTCTCAACGGCAGACCCATGACAGTTCTTACGCTGATACTCCACGTTACTGCATGCTGCAGATCTCTCTTGGAGCGCAGCGCTTCAACGTCATATTTGAGTCTGGGGAGAGACTATAATACAACAGACTGCTGTGTGTGTGTGTTATATGCGAGTCACTTGCCTCCTCTCGTCTGTGTTTCTCTGCTTTGCTGACATTGTCTGCCGGTGCGATGTCTCCCACAATGCACTCTGCCATGTCGTGAACCAGGGCGAGCTTTATACACCTAAATAGATAAGACATCTTCCTTGGTAACCCCACTTCTTTGCTCCAACATGACTCCTAGGTTTATATCTACAAATGGATTATTGCATCAGATCCAGTGTATATTGGTAAATATCCGTAACAGAAGTACAGTAGCTGTTGCTTGGAAATCGGATTATTGTAGTTGTGTTAATCCCCAACTCAATAAATGACCAAGCAGACTCACCTGTCCTTGTCCACCGTGGGGTCTGTGATGGTCAGAGACATCATGGCCATGCGGTACATGTGGTCTGAAACACTCTCGGGCTGCTTCACCTTCCTGTACACCCACCCTGTCCGCGGGACCCTCTGGAGGTCAAATCAAACACACTTAAAGTCATCAGTGAGAAAGAGAGGATAATGGGGTCATCCCTATGTTCCCCGGGTCCTATGTTCCCCGTTTTTAGGTTAGGTTAGGTTTGGCGTGGGGGCTGGGAGAGGTTAGTGAAAAACGGGGAACATAGCCAAGGTGTAGTAGCGCTAGTGAAATGTTTTGTGGAGCAGGAGTGAGCACCTTTCATGCCCTGTTGAGAAACCTGATGTATAGGTTTATCTGTCGTCTGAATATGTCTCAGAATATGCTCATTATGTTGCTGTCTCAGCCTAATCTCAGTGACACTAGATACCTGTCTTCCATCTGGAAACATTGGTACAGTGCCTTATTGTAGTATTGTTGTTTTGCTAGTGTTCTTATTGTGTTGTTTACCTTGTTTTACATGTATTGTGTGTTTTTTATTGGACCTTGTGTCTGACAATAAAGTGATGATGATGATGATGATAGAACCCGGGGAACATAGACATGATCCCAGGATAATGATGTTACATTACCCATAATTGGTAGTAGGTAGTATTATCAATTTTAAAATGTTATATATGGCATTATAGGCATTTAACTGACATTCATTCAAGTGACTTCCAATGACTGCAACAGTAGAATAAGCTCCAAAGTTTACATGAGCAATATTACAAACAACCAATAATGAGTCATATATGGCAATATTATACTAACGTTATATCTCTATGGAATCATAGGTCTTCCTTGCCTCACACTGTTTAGTAACTAAATTAGACGAACGTTTAGTGTGCCAGGCTGTCTCACACAGCCAGCTTGCCCCTTTCGGAACTGCTAACATAGCTTACGCTACTACGCAGTCCCTTGTTAGTACACCGCCGATGTAGCCACCACAGGTCGCTCCGTCTGCTAAATTTTTCAAACTACTCGATAAAGTTTTGCAAATGAAATTTCAAATGTACTTACGGAGCGAAAAGGGTTGTGTGAACCTCGGCGCATGATGTAGAAACAATAGCGCCACTAATAAACATGTTTAATCCCTCACTGAAACCCGGGTCTAATTTCTTCAAAATGAATCAGCTACAAACACTCGTCTTCTTCTGCGCTGCTGTCATGGGTGGTGCGCATTTAGCAACCATAGCGCTCGCTATCACTTCCGGCCCCTGGCGGCCGAAGTGGCACTTTTGTAGTTTTTTGTAACTGCAAAAACAACTTGACGGATACCTCTGAGAGGCCCTGCTAGAGCTGCATTCACACCGAGAGGCGGGACTCAACCAGGACCTAAAGGATCCGGCGCTTTGTCCCATCTATTGGCTGAATATAATAGATGACATTGTGATTTGATGATAAGTGTTAAAGATGCTTTTTGAGAACAAAAGCATCAGTATAAAGAATGTGATAAAGTCTCCTTCAAATGCCTTGCTCGAATCGGTTTCCTCCTTTGACCCCAGCTGAGCGCCGCTTGGCTTAGCCCCTCTTATCACCAGCGTTGTAAGTCAACAGATCTGCTGTGAAAGCACCGCTGGCATTCCCCAAGCACAAAAGAGAAAGGTCACTCACTTCATATGAAGGTCACAGTGTCTGTTGCTATGGAAACAGACATGTTGTACTTGCTAATCGTTCAGTTCTTCACTCATTACAGTCTCAATCAATACAGGCTGAATCTGCTCCACTTGGCATCAAAACACATACCACTGTTACCTTTTATACAAAAAAAACCCAATACAAAACTATCATTACAGGTTATCTCTAGAAATGTTATCGTGTTTGATTTATATATATACACATACATGCATACATACAGCCTATGGTACTTTTTCAACTAAAAAAAAAAAAAAATACAAAAGTGCCACTTCGGCCGCCAGGGGCCGGAAGTGATAGCGAGCGCTATGGTTGCTAAATGCGCACCACCCATGACAGCAGCGCAGAAGAAGACGAGTGTTTGTAGCTGATTCATTTTGAAGAAATTAGACCCGGGTTTCAGTGAGGGATTAAACATGTTTATTAGTGGCGCTATTGTTTCTACATCATGCGCCGAGGTTCACACAACCCTTTTCGCTCCGTAACTACATTTGAAATTTCATTTGCGAAACTTTATCGAGTAGTTTGAAAAATTTAGCAGACGGAGCGACCTGTGGTGGCTACATCGGCGGTGTACTAACAAGGGACTGCGTAGTAGCGTAAGCTATGTTAGCAGTTCCGAAAGGGGCAAACAGCCAGCCTTACTTCGGTAGGACTAATATCGCCCTTTATGTCGTCAAGTAGCAGAAGTCTTACTTTGAGCTGTCCGATAAGTTTCATAAATTGTAGCATATTTATCATGCCGGTTGTGTTCATGGAGGCAGCCATTGGTGTCTGTGTGTTGACCCGGTAGTGGAAAATCACGCCGGGGTCAGAATGAAGGCAAATAACTTTTATGGAAAGAACTGAAAGCTCCATATTGCCCCATTGCAACATCAGCGCCCAGCAGCCTCCGCCATTTTTTATTTTTGGAAGCGTGACAGCGCCAAAAGAACCTCGCACAGGCTCGCAGTGGTCAGCTGCGGTAGCGCGGGCCCCTATAATCAGCCTCTCTAAACAGTAACTCAACGGGAGAACACTCTAAATTTCGTGGATTCACATCTTTTCTGGGCGTACTGCAAATCTTGACTGAAGTGGTGTAGTGCAGGGATGTAAAACAACAACCATATTGTGGAAACTAAGCAAAATGTTTCGTTTTCTTTGTTTAGTTTTTTCAAGATAAATAGCTAATGCGGCTGTCGTCCACTCCGTCAGAAGTGTGTTGCCGTGGTTTTAACCTCGGGTCCTTTGCATTTACTATTTATCTTGAAAAAACTAAAAGAAAAAAAAGAAAAATTTTGCTTAGTTTCCACAATATGGTTGTTGTTTTACATCCCTGCACTACACCACTTCAATCAAGATTTGCAGTACGCCCAGAAAAGATGTGAATCCACGAAATTTAGAGTGTTCTCCCGTTGAGTTACTGTTTAGAGAGGCTGATTATAGGGGCCAGCGCTACCGCAGCTGACCACTGCGAGGCGCATTCTGTTTCCAAAAATGGCCGGAGTTTCGTCTCTTTCCTTCCATGCTCTTTGATGAAGGAGTCTTCTTCTTCTTCTTCTGTTTGGTTTTACGGCGGTTGGCATCCAAAATGTTGCATTACCGCCATCTACTGAACTAAACCTAAACTGATCTTAATTGAACTAAAATAAACAAAATAACCCCATATCCATATCCACCCAAAGTACTCAGATTCATAATTACTTTCCAGATGCAGACGCCTGAGTTTGCACAAATGCATCTCTCAGTATTTTATCTATCTCTGCTCCAGATACATCAACCACATCCAGAAATCTCTTTGCAGCTTCAACCACCATTTCAGTCCTCTCTGTCTTCCCAGTCATACTAGCAGCACAGTTTATCACCATGGCGATGAATGCCAGGAATCGCTTCTTGTCCATACAGATATTACTGTGACTTGCTCTTTCCTTTTCCGGCTCCCTTTGTACAATCACCCTGCCCTCGTTTCTTTCCCCTTTCCACCTTTTAACAGCCTCAGCATATGACGTCCCCTGTTCTTCTCTGATTTTATTTACCTCCCTTTCCTTCTTTCTTCGTGGACAATCCACAGAACCTGCATCATGATTCCCCTCACAATGCAAACACCTGAGCTGTTAATGAAGGAGTCTGATAGTGTAGTTGCCTGATAGAGCGATGTTGGATAGAGCCGCTAGGTGGGAGCATATGTGGAAGAGTAAAACAAGAACAGGAGGAGTTATTTACTTTTGGTTTTGAACTTGTTTTTTTAAACGTATGGAAATATATTTAACAACAAATACGGGTAGATTTTTGTGCGTGTAATCAAACCACTGAATCAAACCTATACACGATGACACTGATGGCACTCCAGATTTTTTTTTACTTCAATAATTTTAATTAGCCACATGATGGCGCCAAATGACAAATGCCCTCAAATAATTTATTTACCCGTGACCTCATAACATGCGCCGGAAGTAGTCAACGCGGGACTACATTGAAAAACGCAAACAAACCGTTGCTGTCGACATTGTGCAAAATTTGACAAGATGATGAAGGCACCCAGAAGTAAAGTAAAATCTATGATTAGAACGAGAACTAAAACGAAGAAATTGGGGTCGAAGACAGACACGCTGGTAGGTAACGAGTGGCTCAATTGGCCAATTGGGCAGGAGTCGCACGACCCACAAACTTGCACCTGTGTTAACGTTAGCTAAACCTAACATATTAAACTTTTATTATTGTCCCAATTAACTAATTTTCTCCCCATTTCGCCTCAGGTTGGACTGATAATGTTGATGTTTTTGAAGAAGCTGGCAGAGGAGGCGAGGACCAAAGCTTTCGAAGAGAAATCCGCAACGATCCGAGCAAAACATGTCAGAGCATCCGCTATGGTCGGTTGGGGGGTGTTGTGGAGTTTTCCGTTCTAAAAAGTTGTACTACTTTTCTCAAATACCACCACCTGTAAATAAACTATTGTTTGATGTCTTTGGCGTCACTACTAACCACTAACGGTAATCCCTTAACCTTAATTTAACGCTACATCAATTCACCCTAGTCAATTCACCCTAAGTCATGCAAAATGCCTTTGTTTAATAAACACCCCCTTAATGTTTGACTATTCTAATAGTTTCCATTACTCAAATAGCCTAACCCTGTGAACCAAGCACAAAAACCCATTAAAAGCCCCCTAATTACTAGTGTCTCTCAATGAATGAACCCACAAATAGATCAAGCCTTACTTTTCAAAGCCATGTTGTTTTTATCTGATAATGAATGGTTATGTAATGGATAAATCAAGGACATCAGGGATACAATTAAGGGGTTTGGTTCCAGGTTGAGACATTGCAGTGGCCAGAGGCTTGCTGCACAACATAGCATGTTTTAGGCATGACGTTTTGAGGCGTATGAGTCTATGAGATAGATAAAGGCTTCTTGGCCAAGAAGCACTAAGCAAACATTTCCTTTATAGTGGTTTTGATCCAGAATTAGTATTGGTGTAATGTAAAATAACCCTTTTCTAATGAATCAGTATGCTACTGTATAAAACTAATAGCTAATATATATAACACCAGTGTTTATATGAATGCCTTTTCTTCAAGTTTAAACAAGAAATATTGTCATTGTGCCTATTAGTATTATAATAATTATTAGTAGTAGCCTAATAAGTGTGCTTCGATTGTATTTATTTTACACATTCTGAGAACTATTTACTCTTGTAAAAAAAATTTTTTATCCCCCCTCCCCTCTTATCTACAGAAAATGCTGAAAGAATCAAGAGGATGAAGAGAGAGTATTTCATCTTAGTGCCATCATAATCATTATGGTCACTATTATGGATGACGACAGCAATATTGTTTCTTTTCTGTGAAAGTTTTGTGACTTCAAGTCTGAAAAAATATTTTATTTGTTTATTATTTATATTATATATTTTTTATTATCATTATTGCTTGCGCCAACAAAGGCCCTGTATTTTCCTGTCAAAAGAGTTGATTTCCCTTTTATTAAATTCTTGTGAATCTGATGTTGACTGGCTGAAATTCTACATGGTGTGTAGATAGGTAGGTAGGAGTTTAATTATACAAGGAATTCACTTCCAGCGTCTTACACCTCAGTCCCCCAGCTTACAATGCAAAAGGTGACCCTCCCATTAGACTTGTAGTATGTTGTTCCAGCACAGATGATGTAGAAGCTGATGGATTACATTCATGTTTACTAAGAGACACCCTAAAATAGGGACCTTATAAATGATAGGCGTGGTCTCAAAGTAGCTGGTGAACTAATTATGGTGGTAGCCATAATAACGCTGGGAGTTGCTGCTACTCTTTAGCAATACTATAACATTCAACCTGTGAGAAATCATGGGTCTTGCAATTCAGTCGACTATTTTCAACTGACAATAAACTCACAAATAAGGCCAAAGTCCTAATTTGTGAATGGTGAGAGCTTTCCCCCCTCATTATAGAGATAAATGTTTGGTATACGGATAGGCCTATACTAGTAAGAAGACAATCTTTTATAACTTGCATTTTACTGTTTATAATACAGATCAATCTTACATTATTTTCAAATAATCAGAAATTGATTTGCCCAACAGAGGACACACAGTTTTCCACAGCAAATTGAAAATGTTTGCTGATTCACATTATGCTGTGAGATCTCGTGATTAGCTGTGTTATGTACGCATTTGATGGAATTTATTTAATTGCCTTGTGTCTGCAGGCTCTGCATGTTCAGTGTTATACAGGACAGGGTATTCTTTCATTTGGACTATAAACGGAAGTAGTTTTGTTCAGTGCGTATACTTGACGCTATGTGTGCCCCGGAGAGGAAAATCAACCTGGCGCCTGACTCGCTCAGTTACATTATACAGAGGGAGTCTCACTGAGAGCAATTCTGTCTTCTGGAAAACACCTTCAGCAGCTAGTTTACTGACACCTATGTCCTTACCACAGTAACCACATGCAGATAAGTTGGTGCTGTCTGGACACACAGATCCAACTTGAACAATTGCCCAAATTAGATTTGTGGCAGTGTGGACACACTCTGCCAAATCAGATTTGGGAAACTAATCAAGAATCTGACTTGAGAAACAAATCAGATTTGCCTCCAGTCTGAACGGGGCCTTAGTGACAACATAACCAGCCACTGGCAAAAGAGTATGGCGTCTCCTCAAGCAATGAGCGGTTATGTTAGTAGAGTACACTTACAGCACTCCTATCAGTCAGTCAGGGAATTAAAAATGTTTCCTATCCTACATGGGTTTTCTGTGGCTACCTTTGTATTTATGTGGGATGGTGTTACAGTATGTTTATTGCTATTGAGGTCATGAATAAAACTTGTGTTTTAAACTCAAAAGTTACCAGAAGTAAAATGTCAAAATTAGTTTCTAAAACTTCTACTGGGCAGCATGCCTTGGATCAGACCCAAGGAAGGACCCAGAAGTCTGCTGGTGATGGGCGATGTTTGGACAGGATCACAGGTTGGTAGAAGAGCAGCCATTAAAACACCAGAGAAGGAACATCCATGACCACCGTCCATCAGTTCTACCATATCGACCCTACAAAAACCGGTAATCAGATTGGACTTTATAGCCATGTAAAAAATATAAAAAAAATCATTGAAGTAGAAGCTCAATCATGGACAACCATGAGCCACATTCAAAAAGGGAACTACTTGGGCAACCAATAAAGGTTTTAACTTTTTTATATTACTTTCTTAGAATGTAAGAAGGATTGGGCAGGAGAATTTCTACAGAAGTGTTCTGAAGACATGTTGACCAGAAGCTTTGATCGCCCTGTTACAGGAAGCACGAAGCTACTGCAAACATCTCCACCGTCCATCTCCCTCTCTCGTAATTGGTCACGGTCAATGTTGTAAGCTGCATGCTCCACAGCTTCTTCACTGAGCAGACCAGGTTCGGCCTCCTCCCAAATTCCTCACTTCTTCACGCTTCATAGATTATGTCCGCATGTCGAGATGTTATCCCGCTCACTCCTTATCACGACATGGGTGCTTAAGAGCAAGACATTCGACTTGGTAGGTCGTCTGCGCACGGTGAAAAGGTCAAAGCTATCATGTTAAATTGTTCGATCGGTATCACAGGAAAGCCCTAAAGTGAAAGAATGGATGAATATTACGATGGATATATATAAGATGGAAAGACTAACTGCTGTTATCAATCATAAAGTAGAACAATTTACCTCAAGATGGGAATGCTGGGTTCAATATATAACACCCATTAGGCCAGATTTTATCTTTTTGGATCCAAGATGAATGTATAGTGAAAAGTCGACGCCCTGTTTTGTATGTTTGTCTTTTGTTTTTGTTTGTTTGTTTTGTTGCTGCTGTTGCGGTTTTGTCTTTTATTTTATTTGTCTATACAAAAAAAAAAATCTATGGCAGTACATATCTACAATGTATACAATGCAAGTATGTATAATAATCTGTCAATAAAAAGTAAAAAAAAAAAAATTGTTCGACCGGGCATTGTCTTGTGATTTATCATTGATCATTTATCTTAGTGTTCCGTTTTCAACCCGTCTTCAGAGTCCTGACAGCAGGTTTTCCACGGTTTTCCAACTAAAGGCTATTTATAGTGTTTTACAGTGGACTCGCACAAATGTTTATTGAACTAATTATGATCAAGGTCCTAACACTTGTAATGTGTTTGTTCTCATCCATATGGTTTAGATTGGTCCCTAAGTTTCTCCGTGTTCCTCCCTTCTTTCTCTTTTACTCCCTCACTTTTCTCTGCCTTCATCGTTCTGCTCTCTCCCTCATTCTTTCTTTCTGTCGGTGAAGATATCTCCTGGCCTTTGCCGCTTATTTTCCTCAAGAATCTGATCTGGCACCCCGACGAGCGTAGCCTTGTCATGTTTATGTTCACAGCCACTTGGGGCGGGGGGGGGGGGGGTCATTGGGTTTGTGCAGCCCCACCCTTCTGACCTTTGAACTCCTGACACTTCTCTCCGGGTATCCTGTCACTGATTCACATATTCTCATGACAGATCCCCCTACCATAAACAACACACACGCATAGACACTTTCTACAAAGCTGCTTTCACTCAAATCATCTTCCTGCTCTGTTACCCCCCCCGCTCCCCTCCCCAATCCATTGCATGTCAGCTGGCCTGGCAGGTACTTCTGTTCAGCACAAGAGAGGTCAAGTTCTCTCCAGTTGGAGGTACAATGTAGTCCATGAATCTATTCAATAGATTAATGGATTCATGCATGCAATAGATTCTATTGCATGCAGTTTGATGGATGATTATCTCCATCCAGCAGCTGGTCATACATCCAGAGGTTCCACTGAGCCGTTATTCTATCTATCTCCTCTCTAGGTTGACTCTTGTTCTTGAGGGAGTATAGAGCAACACTGTCTTTTTGCCTTTAGCAAAATAGAGAAGCAGCGCTGGCCTGGACGCGCCTCGCCTCGACCTTCCTGGTGTGTGTGTTCATGTCGGAGGAGCACCTGTTGACAATTTAAGTCATGCAGCGTAGCCCCTTCCCGCTCCCCTGTCTGGCAGTGTGTTTTAGCCCCGTCTCTCGCAGATAAATCAGCTCCAGGCTCAAATCCCACGGCTAAAGCTCCCGCTGATTCCTCTTTTGACACTTTTCCAGACAGGCCGAGCACTAAGAAAGCACCGCAGTCCATTTTTTTGGCAGAGAAGTTATTCTGATAACTTGCCCTGCCTTTCTTAATAAAGAGCACATGCTGCTGCAGGGTCACCATCTCTCCTCATGTCCTGTGAGGAACATTATGTCTGTGTAACAACGACAACATAAGAAATGATCCCACATGCCGTCTTTCCTAAATACAAAGAAATACCAAATTTGGTAATTGGCTAATAGAATATTTTTTTATTCGGTTGGTCGAAATCTGACGGGCGTTGAGGAGCGTATAGAGTCTATACGCTCCTCAACGCCCGTCAGATCTCTGTATCTAGGTCTATACTATAGACCTAGATACAGAATCGTGTACCGAAGAGCGAAACCAGTTATCGGTGGGAAAAAGAACGTTGCCATCTGTTTTTGGAAAAGCAAATGAAGAACCACAGCACAGTTCCCAAAACAGGCGATAATACACACCGAGATCCCAAACAACATTCCCTGCGGAAGACCAAACCTTTCACCACCTTTCAATATTTGTCAGGGAAATCACAGATGCGTCCTCTGACACCTCGAGCTCTGTTTGGTTTTCTTGTTGCATGTGATCAAATCAGCCTGCATCTTTGGTTTTGATTTGCTGAAAACTGTCCTAATGGAAAACACACAGGGTCCGAGCGTGACTTAAGTTGAGCTAAACAATTCAAATCATATCTAAACTATATATATATATATATATATATATATATATATATATATATATATATATATATATATATATATATATATATGTGTGTGTGTGTGTGTGTGTGTGTGTGTGTGTGTGTGTGTGTGTGTGTGTGTGTGTGTGTGGATTTGTAAGGCTGGCATTGATGTCGTGATGACATTACTTAAAAACATATTATGCTGCTCCAGTTTAATTGGAACAACATGAGGAGTATTTTGTATTCATAGTCACACACTCACCCTCTTTCCATTAAGCTGAGGAGAGGGTACGGTACATAAATGAATGTTATGACATGCTATGAGGGGAAGATAGGTTGGTGCACTGGGTCTGCTGCATTCAACTCGAAATAAAAATCCTCGCCGTCAAGGAATACAATTTTGGACAAATATGCTCTATGTTGTGCAAAATTGGTAGCAGTTCAAAACACTAAATACCAAAGTCTCAAAGGTGAAATTATTACCAAACTTCTTTGTCAGATAATAAGTTGATTAAATGGTTTATTTGCCAAACAGTGTATTCCGTGCACAATTCACTGTGCTGCTGACAACCTATTATTCTGTTTTAGAGGGATCAAAATAAAAGAATCTGCTCCGGCTTTATACGCTTTAGTTGGAAAATAAATACAGACGACGATGCAGATTTCCACTAAGTCCAAATTTTCAAACATAGACAATATTATTACTGTGTGACCACATTCTATAGTGGGGCAGAGCAAGAGACAGTGGGAGTGATAATGGATTGAGAGGAGGGTGGAGAAAGAGAGAGAGAGAGAGAGAGGTGTGTGTGGGAAACAGGGACAAGCCCACAGAAGCTAACCCAAACTTTACATTGGAGGAGATCTGGGTTGCGACTCTGATATGATGGTTTCTCGTATGTTTGCATTCTTCATGGCATTCTGCCGGCTTGAGTGAGCTCATGGAATGCACATGGGACTTTTCCTCAAGGAAACATCTTGCCTGACTCGACTCTGCTCTCTGTTGCTGTCTTGCCCAGGCTGGAGTCTCCTCATGGCTCCATAGGAATGAATTGCGTGGAACCATTCGGAGACTTTCATTTGATTCATGCCATGGGATTTGGGATGCAGTGCGAGGCGAGGCGACTTCTCTGATTGGATAAAAAAATAAAAAATAAAGAGCTCAATGCCATAACTGAAGGTGAAGGAAAATGCGGGTGTCATCGTTAATTTGGATCCTGAACTTCATGAGTCTGACAAAAGGCCAAGATAACGCAAAGATTCTGCGATACAGACGTAAGTATTCAAACAAGAACTTGTCATCCGCATCCCTTCTATCAGTGATTCTCAACCCTTTTCATGTCAAAGACCCCTTATTTAGTACACATTAGAGGCACGGACCCCCCATTTGATGAGTCTCTCAAACTCAAATCAGAGAATATCTTTTATTGTTAGATATGATTTTGTCCAGAATCCCATGACTGTCTGTATTGTACAGTAGGTAGAGAGATAACAGAGAAACTATGATCAAAACAGTCATTCTCCTACATTCTCTAATTCTTTTAACTTTTTGTAAAAAAATAAATAATAATAATATGAAGTTTAACAATGCATGAATTTGCTGCATGGAACCCGCTCAAGGGCCCCATGGTGGCCCCCGGACCTCACATTGTGAACCACTGCCTTACATAGGCCTAGTGGTCACTGGTCCATACGCTATTTGTGGAGTGCTTTTTTATCTCTCCCTCTTTTTCTAATAGTGGTAGATAGTAAATAGTAGACAGCCACATATGGAGACAATAAGCGTGTTGCCGTGTTCTTTCAGCTTCCAGGGAACACTGTGGTCATAGATTTCCATTATACCCACTTGCAACCTATAAATTAGGAAGCTTGGCACTGAGGATTGGCTCTGCTCTCCTGTTATTACAAAACCCAAAACTCAAGTCACTGGGTGTGTAATGCTTTTGGATGGACTGTAAATCCTGCACACAGCACTCCAGTCCATGTGTTCCCCTGTCCCATCCGTACGAGCGCGGGCACAACTCATAAATACTCAGTATCGCCGGAGTCACTCACACACAAGCTCACGTACCTGATCTACTCCATGACAGGCAGCTCCGCGGTGAGCCGGCTGTGTCAGGCGGGCTGCGCCACCTGCTCTGCCCTGAATGGCTGCCTGTCCTGCAAGCCCCGCCTCTTCTTCCACCTGGAGCATGATGGGATGAGGCAGCGGGGGGTCTGTCTGTCCTCCTGTCCCCGCGGTCACTATGGCCTGCGCTCGCCCAACATCAGTACCTGCACCAGTAGGTACCAATGAACCTCTGGAATGGTGAGAGAGAGAGAGAGAGAGAGAGAGAGAGAGAGAGAGAGAGAGAGTGCGAAAGTGAGGCACCATGGAATTAAATAGCTGTGATTTTGTTGAACCAATACTTGGGATTACAATGGTTTAGAATTTAGATGGCTAATTTGACCATTGTGTTTAGCTGCGTACAACTCGACTTCATCTCTGCTATTTTACTACAACGGATTAGAGGAATCAAAATGAGATTCACAAGGAACAACAAATGTCTTGGGTGTCCTGAAACTGTGCCCACTCTGTCCTCCTAACCAGTGCCAATCCCCCATGCTTGCAGGGTGCAAGGAGGACTGTGCATCCTGTTTCAACAGGAACTTCTGCACACGTTGCCGTCCTGGACACTTCCTCTTCCGGGGCAAATGTGAAGGCAGCTGTCCAGACGGGCTGACGGCAAACGCGGCGCTGCGAGAATGCATCGGTGAGACATCAACACAGCTCTGCTGTTCATATTATAGGGGTGTGTTTGCGTGCATCTTGGTGCATGCAGTGCACCACCATAACGAGATCTCCACCAGGATGTCAGGGAGATGATACAACACTGTAGGATCCTTGTGTCCTTGTGTTGCAGAGTGCCCAGTAGGCTGTGAGCTGTGTGTAAGGAGGAACATGTGTGTGAGTTGCAGAGCAGACCTGTACGCCCTCCATGGCCAGTGTCATCCCACCTGTCCAAAGGGATTTGAGCCCAATACACAGCTGATGCAATGCAACCCCCAAGGTAAGAGATTCTCAGTATTCCCTTCCACCAGATACCCTGAGCTTTCAGACACCATGAACTCATGAACTATTACAATATAGAAGTCTGATCATTTGCATCTCCATTATACATTAATAACCTAACATTTCTATCTGTTGCCTCCTGTGAGCCTCTCCCTCTCCTCGTAGTGCACTGTGAGGTCGGGGAGTGGGGGGAATGGGGTCCGTGCCTTCGGAAAGGGAGCCTCCTCCGGGCCAACAGGAGGGGAGAGGAGACGCGCACGCGGGACGTCCTGCGCTCTCCAAGTGTCTACGGTGACCCCTGCCCACAGGTCTCGGACCGGAGGAAGTGTGTCATCAAAAAGCGACAGAGTCCAAGTAGGCCACTATAAATACAAAGAGACGTTTAGATTACTTGGTATATCAGTGATGATCGACTCGTTGCACATTACAGTTGCTGATCATTTTGATATAAGTAGACTGCTTTTTACAATTTGCATTTGCCTTGTAAAAAATGGACCCGCGGAGTGTATCTAAATAAAATGTAGAAAAGAATTGTAGATTGTCAAAATGTAGGCTATTCATCTCAAATTAATATTGATCTTTCTACTCCTAGGATGATAGTAGTCCAACAGAAGATGATGTAAAGAAGAACAGCTGATAAGATGAAAGACTCCAATCATCTATAAATTCAACATCTTGCTGCTCGTACACCCGTACCACACATGGACATACCTGGACTTGAGGCAGACATTTCAAATGGATGATATGCTATTCTGTATAGTTGATGCCTGTGGTGGCCAGCTGGGATATACTAAAAACAAATGTTGAACTGACATATTTGCATAAACTGAAGGTAGTCCACTGTGTCTGAATACGACTACTGATATGAACCAGACAACATTTATGTCTATACTGAGAAAAAAGAAATAATAGTTTCCTAACTTCCCCCAAAGTGCTGGCTTTTCTTTATTATTACGGTAACAGGCCTGCATGGCTTCTTTTACCCTCACAGTTATTAAGTTTGACAGTTTAGTAGGTGCATAGATGTAGCTACGTCAAGTGCGCAGCTATTTTAGATCTGCGCAGCATGTACGTCGACATTGAACACGGCAAAGGTCGATCCAGATGCTGTGCAGTTAGTTGGACTTTAGCTGGAGGTGTGTTCTAAAAAGCAACGTAGTTGGCATCACATTTATCGAAATATAAATGCAGGCTTATAAATATCACCATCTGCTGTTCTACTGAGGCGGCCTGTAAAGGTATACTGGCGGTTAGGTGAGTAGTATTACACAATTTACACAATTTAACTTAGCAGCCAGGAAGCAGACTGCCATCTGGTCTAAAATTAGCTAACAGGCTAGCTTAGCTAACTACATAAGCAGCTGGAAGTAGCGTTAGCTTAGCTATGGTGCGTTAGATTTGTTTTACATATCATCAGACAACTGACCTGTCGCTGTCTGCCTGTCAAATAAAAGCTTTGTTCTCATTTTCACCGTTGCCCCTACCATTGTTGTAACGTTACGCGATAAAACCTTTCTTGATATACTTCAAACTATACGTTAACGCCTGGAAATAATTAGCGAGCGAGCTAATGTTTGCTAAGTAGCTGGGTGGGTGTGTCAGACAGCAGAAACAGCTGGGCCTCTGCTTTTTGTAAGTCATGATGAGAAACTGGGGAAATGCAGGGATACCAGCGGGCCAACTTCTTATGTCAGATACACATTATGTTAACAATATTAATTTCACCAGGAGGTTTTTTTTAGAGAGCATATTTGATGCTGCAGCCTGTGTGAATAGAGAATTCACTGTCACCAGGCCAGCGCATGTCACGTGACAAGAGCAGTCCCAGATCACATGCCTAATACGTGACCCAGTTAGCGTTTGCGAGTATGCAAGTTCATGACAGTTGACAGATCAGGTGTGATAGTGCTGTTCTCTCTCCCCCAGCATGGCAGGCTGTGAAGAAGTGGACCATTCAAAGAATCCCCTCGCTCCCTCTAAGCTGATCGAAGATGTAGGAGATGCTTGTGACTCTCCCTCCTCCTCCACCTCCGCTCTGGAGTGTGCCATCTGCCTGCAGAGCTGTGTCCACCCCGTGCGCCTCCCCTGCCGCCATGTCTTCTGTTTCCTGTGCGTGAAAGGCGCCTCCTGGCACAGCAAGCGCTGTGCCCTCTGCCGACAGGAGGTCCCGGAGGACTTCCTGGAGCGGCCGATGCTCCTCTCCCCCGACGAGCTGAAGGCGGCGGCGGCGGGCGTGAGCCGAGCGGGGGGGACGGGCGACGGTTCCCGCGGAGACCACGCCTGGTACTACGAGGGGCGCAACGGCTGGTGGCAGTACGACGAGAGGACCAGCCGCGAGCTGGAGGAGGCGTTCGCCAAGGGCAGGAAGAGCACTGAGATGCTGATCGCAGGTTTCCTGTACGTGGCCGACCTGGAGAACATGGTGCAGTATCGGCGTAACGAGCACGGCCGCAGACGCAAGATAAAGAGGGATGCCGTGGGTATCCCCAAGAAGGGGGTGGCGGGGCTGAGGCTGGACCCTGAACCTGCCCCCGTCCCCGCTTTACCAGTCGTTACCGCGGCAACAACGGAACGCGTAAGCTCAGCTGATGGAGCGGACACTGCCGGCCAATCGCAGTCGGCGGCGGGCTTTGGGATTCTGGTCTCTGTTCCCCCGGTGAGACCTCCGACTGTCCTGGGAGGTCATCTCGTCGCTCCTCGGCCCCCCGCCGCGCCCTCCTCCCTGGAAGAGTCTCTCTCCCAGCTGCTCATCAGCGAGCCAGAGGAGGACGAGGTGGAGGCGGACGCCGAGGGGATGGATGGCGGCCAGGCGTACGAGTCTGCGTCAGGCAGCAGTGAGAGTGAAGAGGAGAGGCAGGGAGCGATGCCGCGGCGCAGCAGGCACAGGCAAAGACTGTCAGGAAGGCAACTGAGGGAGCCTCAGCCAGACAGAATGCCTCCAGGCGGCGGGCCCTCCAGCTCGGCACTCAGTATCCGCTCGCGTAGCCCTGATGGACAGTGT
Organism: Poromitra crassiceps; assembly: GCF_964638095.1. Classification (NCBI taxonomy): domain Eukaryota; kingdom Metazoa; phylum Chordata; class Actinopteri; order Beryciformes; family Melamphaidae; genus Poromitra; species Poromitra crassiceps. The sequence continues at coordinate 28,334,638 of NC_139630.1, forward strand.
ACTGTGACCGAAGTCTGACTGTGCAAACTACAGACCACAGTTCCTAAACTCCTGGAAAGCGGACATGCCGCCACTCTCACATGTAATTAAAGTCTTTCGTTCATCAAAGGCTATTTCTTTAGCCAGCAATAGAGTTGCCCAAAAATCTCCTCTGTCACTGACTTTACTTCAGTTTGTGACATAGTGCAACATACCACTCTCTCATCTCTAATATTTTGAGCTAATTGATATGGCTTGATTGTTGATTGATTGTACAATGTATATATATATATATATATATATATATATATATATATATATATATATATATATATATATATATACACACACACACACAATATATATATTTTTTGAGTGATGGTGAAACAGTTTAGCTTGATTGTAGCATCTATGTTTAACAGTTACAGAGGGCTAAAATTGCTTACTTTTCCCTGCTTTGCTGATTAGATATTTGAACCAAGAAGAAATGGAGTGCTTCTGATTCAGCACTTTATTCTCTGTGTAAAACACACAGTTTGTTTGTGTGGTTAATTAATGTTTGTGAGTGTGTGAGCGGCTCTATTTTAATCTCAAAGCAAAAGTCTGTTTTAATAATGACATGTGTTTGTGTTGGGTGCTGAAAAGCTACTGGCAGAACCACTGGAAAGTATCAGGCTATATGTAGAGAGAGTGAGACACATTTGGATCTCTAGGTCTTCTCATAGTACTCTCGATAGGGCTATTCTCAAAGCACTGCGATTGACATGTACTTTACTTTCACTTGGAACAACTTGAGTTGTCCTCGCACAGTTTGAGTCTCTTTTGCTGCAGCTGGTCTTTATTTTAACTTGTCAACTTCTCATTGTCAGTGTCTCCTTACCTAAATGACCTAAAACTAACTTTCTCTGTATGTTGTTTACCCCTGTGGTATTTTGTCAAGTAATTAAAAGTGTTTATCATTTAAAATCATATGGTGGCAGATTTGTGCATATGTGCATGGTTGTGTGAAGTGTGGAATAGCTATGGACAATTCTGATATATATTGCAAATAATGCATACCAGAATTGTGGGAAGTTCTGTGGAAACAGAAGTGGCTCTGTTCGCCTGCTCGCAGTCATACAAAGATAGCGTACCTGTAAGAGTCCACCGGGTGGTGCTATTGCATAAACATTTTCAGTTTATTGTTGGTTCTATGGTCTTGATGGTCTACTGACATGACACTCCAGAGAGGTAAAGAGAGACTGAGAACTCAGGTAAAAAATACATTGCCTTTTGTATTGATTCCCATTAATTATAGATATTTCCTAGTGTAGAGAAACTAAAGCAAATGGCATGCTTCTCTATGACTTTGAATAGGCTTCTATAATCTCTTGGTTTCTTGCTGTAGCAACTGTGCCTCCATCACCTCCACCTATCTGCATGTCCGGATGGTGCATCGCAGAAACACAAGTGAGCAAAGCAGAGCATCGTTACAGAGGGAAGGAAATAAGGGGAAAGCAGTTTCTGATGTTGAGGAGTGATTGGTAATATCTTAATGGAAACCTCTGAACTATATATATATATATATAGTTTTTATTTCCGTGTCATGCCATTTCTGGCCCATCCCACATGGGATTACAAGACACTATCTCACACCAAATTATATATAAACATAACATCCGGCTGTACCTCAATATACAAACAAAAATAAACAAAGTATATAATATATACACATACGTATGTACATATACATACACATATACACACTTAGTGTACATACACTTTTTTTTTCATTTTCATTTTCATTTTTTCTTACATTGCCTTTTCCTGATAAAGAGTTTATTTTCCTCATGTCCCAAGCTTTTTCCAAGTAACAAGCCAGTCCAAAAGTTGCATACCTAAACAACCAGCTCAAATTATATGCATCATCATTATTAAGAAAATCAAAATCAGTTTTTATCTTACTGAACAAAATATTGCGCGGTTCACTGTAAAAAGGACAATAAAAAACAAAATGAAAATTTTCTATGTCATTTAAACAACACATTGGACACACCCGCTCTTCTTCCAATCTGACATACCGTCCAGTTTCGATCATAAGCGGTAAAATACCAGATCTCAGCTGGGCACATAAGGCTCTCTATACTATATATATATATATATAGTATTATTCAAAAAATTATTGAATAATTGATTCTCACAGAGCTATTACTGTAGCTTTACCGCTCATTTTCTTCCCTTTGCCTAGAGATGCAAGTGTGAGGGCAGATCCAATAATAATTAGGAAAACTTTATATAAACGTTTTATATTTAGTAAATGGTCTTAACTTGCAGATGATTTTTTTTTTTACGTCATTTTGTAATTTCGTTTTCTAGACTCGTTCCTTTTCTGACAACATAAACGATAAACTCTTTTTACAATTCTTGCAGGTGTCCACACAGTTATTGGTGACGACTATAAGTACAGAATATCGTATACTGTATGTGGTCTGGTCATGAATGTGCTGTTCCGGACATTTCTGGATAAGAGGAGACTGACGAAACTGTGTGAGCAGCACTGCTACCTCATGTAGCTGGCCTGCAGGATTCACCACAGGCTTTGGGACAGGAGTGGGATTGTGACTTGCATTAGAAACACTTTAATGAGCCAGACTTTGGCTGGTGTCCTGCTGTCAGTGGCTGAAACGGCTGTTTACCATTAACTCCAGGGAGGTGGGTGGAAAAATGTTGAGCGAAGATGTTTTTTTTAATGTAGATTATAACATTTCTTTATAGTTATATTAGAGCAGTTAAAACCTCTTTTGGAGGAAACATGCTCAGGCCCATCCACATCCATGGGACCATTCACACACAAAGAAAAAAATCACAACTACAACTAGTATATCTAAATTCCCTGTCTCTTCTTTACAACAGGGCTTGGTAGAAGTGGTGATTGAAATTGCCATCAAATTGACATCACTTTCGTCACAAAATCTTGACCACCCTTCGACACCGACCTCCTCCCCTCACACATCTCACCAGATGCCTGAGTGACATCACAGTTGGCCAATTGCATAACATCATTTTCAGTTGAGTGACATCATTTCTGTCATAAATCGTGACGGACACCGCCACAGACGGACAGACCACCATTTTTTTTAACTAAAGAAGAAGAAGACACTGTGGAAGTTAAAAACCGAGTGACATCATCACTGTTGACATCACAACTGACTGATGACATCACAGTCGAGCAATTGCGTGACATCACTTCCAGGTGAGTGACATCACTTCACACACACACCCTCTTCCACCCTCGATCCAGACCCAAATCTCGGGAATTCTCGCGATGAACAATTGGACGCGGTCCAGAGTGCCTTCCCCCCATTTGTAAAATACACACATAAGGTTATGAGGTCGCAAGGTAAATCTTTGTACTTTGGACAAACAAACAAACAAACTAAAACTCTCACTGCCACAATATTGAAATACAGAATCCCAAAATATTTTTCAGACAATGAAGCCATAATAAATAAAAGGCGGTGACAGAAACAATACAAATAAATTACCCCCCTCCCCCCTCACAAAAAAAAGTCAGTCAGTCAATGGGGTAGCTCTGTCAAAATTGAAGCCAATGCGGAAGTGCGACCCATTGGTCTGTGGACTTCTGTTTTTTGACACCTCATATGGCATTTTGACCTTTGCCATCTTGGATCTCGACACAAGTCCAGGGGTTTCCCACAGAGCACGGCCTGCTAATTGGTCCATGATCGGTGAGCTGTGTGATCAGTGGACAAGCGACCTGTCAGTCACGCCCAAAAACATAGTCTGCAACTACAACATAGTCTGAAACTAGCGATTGAGACCATAATAGAAAAGTCAAGTGTTTACTGAGGCCATACCTGAGGCTTCAAAACAGAAGTGCACAAACCAATGGGTCGCCCCTGCAGGCAAAGAGGACACTTCCGCATTGGCTTCAATTTTGACAAACAGAGCTACTCCCTTGTATGTAACACATTTATGTGTCATGAATGCTTTATACTTTAGATTAGGGGATGCAGAAAGCCTTGTCAATTAATAGAAAATTATTTGCACATCATTTACAACAGGTAACACTTCATTTACCAAAGGTTTATAGATGACTTACAACACAGTTGTATATGTTAACACAACATGTATTAATCATCTACAAATGTATATTCATGTTTTGTAAATGGTTAGTTCATCATTAACTTACGACTGAACGTTATTATAAAGTGTTACTTTTTTTTTTTTTACCACTGGGGGGGCCTGGCCCCCCCACTAACTCTGCCCATAAGGCTGAGGCTGGTACACAACAGCCAAAACACGTGTTGCCAATATGAAGGACAGCAACAAAGGAGAGCAGATAGATGGAGTGATGCTGAAAGAGGAAGAGTGACGTGTGTGTGTGTGTGTGTGTGTGTGTATGTGTGTGTGTGTGTGTGTGTGTGTGTGTGTGTGTGTGTGTGTGTGTGCGTGCGTATGTATGTATGTATGTATGTGTGTGTGTGTGTGTTGAGCCAGGTCTAAACCCAGCTCTCGTGAGGCGCGTGATGATGCGTGATGTGAGGTCAACGCCTGCTCTCGGCCTGGGTATGTGTGTGGTGGTATAGAGGCCACAGCCACACATAGTTCTCAGCCAAAGACACACAGACAGACAGGAGACATGGGTTCGCAGACATGTAGCTTCCCTTTTACTGCCCAGTACGTCCCATCGTATCCTGGTCAAATGCCTTCTGCACCCTCTCGCTTCACACCAGAGAAAATACACACACTCACACACACACACACACACACACACACACACACACACACACACACACACACACACACACACACACACACACAGCGTCTCCAATCCCTCCAGGAATAGTCCCGACAGACATACCCTCGTCTCTCACACCACCCGCGGATCACAGTAGAGAAATTGTTATTGTTGTTGTGTGCATTACTTATGACCTTGTTTTTGGCGAACAAGGTCGGTTGGTCATGTCAACGAAGCCTATGTGTACTTATAGATTAGTAGTAGTAGTCGTATTATTATTTGTATTTAATTCAACCGTGTTCATTTGTGTAAGAAAACAAAGATATCTACCGGTAGGCTGGTTTTCATAGATGTTTTCACCTGTCAAACTTGTCATGCTGTTTATATCTGTGTCTGTGTCGGTGCATAGTGCTGACTGATGTAGCCATCATAGAGGTGTTGTGTCTCCCTATACATTCACGCACGCCATGTGTATTTGCAGCCATAATGCTGAGATTCACAGACGAGGAGGTATCTCACACTGCCGTGGTGCAGGAGCCAGCACTGACCTCACCCCTACTGTAACCATCATCGGCCTTACACCATTAGAGCCTATCGTATGACACGCCGCGCTAAGCCGCGCTCCTGCTACTGAACCATTAATAACACTTGCATGTCACTTCATCGCCACGATGACTCCTGAAATCGTACAGTTTGTAGTCTTAGGTATTTACCATTTCCAAATGCAGCAGCACCATATGATTCCCATCGTCTCCTTTATTTTTAGTCTGCATGCAATTGCCACTTTATCAAGCTGGCTAGTAAGCTACTGGGTATAGGAACCTATGGAAGCTTATACCGCCACTCAATAAAATAAAATAAAAAACTCAATTGTGAGGTTTTTCCCTCTCGTAATTGTGAGTTTATTTATCTAAATTCAGGACCACCCCCCCCCCCCCCCCCCACCCACCCCCACACACACACACACACACACACACACACACACACACACACACACACACACACACACACACACACACACACACACACACACACACACACACACACACACACACACAATTCTGACTGTTACAGTATATCTCACAATTCTCACTTTATTGATCAGAATTCTGAATACCTCAGTTATGAGAAGTAAAGATCTCAGAATTCTGAGATATAAAGATACAATTGTGAAAAAAAAGTCGGTATTCGGAGAAAAAACAAGTCGCAATTGAAACCACGGTGGCTCAGTGGTTAGCGCTGCTGCCTCACAGCAAGAAGGTCCCGCCGGGTTCTAACCTTTTGTCAGCCCCAGTTCCTTTCTGTGTGGAGTTTGTTCTCCCCGTGCTCGTGTGGGTTTCCTCCGGGGGTGATCCGGTTGATCTTCCCACCATCAAAGACACATGGATGTTGGGGTTAATACTCCTGTCAGTGTGTCTGAGGCACTGTTCCAAGGCACAGCAGTTGAAAATAAACCACCTGGCTATCATTGGCACATTTACCGTAATGTTCATTAATGTGCATTGTGAACATCCTCTTCCACCTCATCCTATTGGGTTGAGATGTGGGGACTGAATTCTGAAGTCACTGTTACCATCTTGAGATGGTGCGTGCTTTGTGACATGAGGTATTGTCCATGCTGGAAGTATTTGTTTCACTTCTTGTTCTTCGCTGACAGGAGCTGCAACCCAGCATGGTCTCCCGCTGTTGTCGCCCATCCGCTTCAAGGCCGACGAGCTTTGTGTTCTGAGATGCCCTTTCTTTGTTGTACCAAGATGTTTTTTTGCTTACTTGTGTCCCACCTGTTGGCTGGAACAAGTCTCGCCATTCTCCTCTGACCTCTGACCTCTGTCATCAACAAGGCCATTAGGCCCTCAGGCTGGCAGCTGACTGGATGTAACATCTGAGCACTGAAGTGTGCAGACATCTCAGGAGGTTGACTGGCCCCTCTGGCACCGACCATCATACCACGTTCAAAGTCACTGTTAAAACCACACATTTCCCATTCTAGTCTTTAGTCCAACAGTAAATTAACCTCTACTAATGTAACTCACTGTTTGGAGCAGCGAGCTGTTTGCACAAGGAATTGCACCTAAAAAAAATTAAACAGTAAAAAGTTTTTTTTAATTTGTCAAAAGTTTAATTTCCTTACTAAAATGTCAGTGAAGCTTAAGAAATCAATCTGTTTGGTTACCTATTGTGTTTTTGGCTTCTTCTGCATCATAGAAAGGACTTTTGGCTTTCTTTTTTTCTGACATCTTCGTCTCTGTGGTAATTACAGTTCTAAGTTAAGTTATCCTCTATTGTCCCCATGGGGAAATTCATCCTCTGCATTTGACCCATCCTCTACTAGGAACCTTCCTAGAACTAGGAGCAGTGGGCAGCCACAGGGCCTTGGTCAGAGTCACTGACAGGAGTCTTAACCCTAACATACATGTCCTTTGGTGGTGGGAGGAAACCAGAGCACCCGGAGAAAACCCACACAAACACGGGGAGAACATGCAAACTCCACACAGAAAGGACCTGGGACGGACCGGGGTTCGAACCCGGGACCTTCTTGCTGTGACAGTGCTAACCACTGAGTCCAAGTTCTATGTGCAATAGTGATGTTGAACAAAATGAGCAGAAACATAAAGAGAAAGAAAAAGTTAACGTATAATTGGTGGCTAGAGGAGGAAAAGAAGAAAAAAGTGAGAGTGACATCGTTACTTTGCTGTCAGGACCATTGAGTTATAATAGGTCCATGGTCAGGACCCCCACAGGCCTGGGTGGTCTCACTTTTCCCTTTTCGGGCAATGTCCCTCCTTCACTTTCTCCCTCTGTTGCAGGCAAACTGTGTTATAGTGGACAATAATATTAATATTGTCACCAAACAATTGGTCCTTGACCTGACTTTTAGTGCATTATGGAAAAAATGCTTTAGTTTTTTGTGACAGACTACTTTATGATAAGTGGGTCAAAGCATCCACAACATCATTATATGCTAATGCATCAGCAGCATCATAATCATAATCATAATGGTAACATAAATAAAAGCATTTTGATTGGTCACAGCAACAAAAAATGTCTCGGAACATTTGCCAGCAACCACCTATACATATTGTATAGAGAGCCAAATTGAGCGTCACTTCCTGCTTCAGCACTATTGAGATTTTCATCCGCCATTTATTTTCCCATAGACATTTCATAAAATGCTTATAAAAATAGTTTTACTTGTTCAAACCAAACGTTTCAGATATATTTAGAAACAGGAGAGACCGCATAACATTTCACTCGGACCAGCTTGTAAAAAAAAATGCGTATTTAAAGAAAATATTTTTTTCTGTGTTGTTGTTTTTTGTTTTGGTCCGAGTTAAATGTTCTATGGTCTCTCTTGATTGTAAATATAGCTGAACCGTTTCGTTTCACGAAGTGCAACTATTTTTTATAAGCATTTTACGAAATGTCGACATTCACTTTGGCTCTCTATAGGAGTTGGTATATGGGGGGCTGCAGTATATACTAACTCCTAGTGGACGGGAGAGGAGATGTCCTTTAGCTTTTGGGTCATTACTCAGCCGCCAGTGTCATTCCAGGCTGTCATTCCTCCTGCAGAGCTCAGACACTCAGGAAACATCTGTCCCTCTATATCTCCCAGCATGCCACAGTTCCTCCCAGCATGCCACAGTTCCTCCCAGCATGCCACAGTTCCTCCCAGCATGCCACAGTTCCTCCCAGCATGCCACAGTTCCTCCCAGCATGCCACAGTTCCTCCCAGCCACAGTTCCTCCCAGCATGCCACAGTTCCTCCCAGCATGCCACAGTTCCTCCCAGCATGCCACAGTGAAAGCAACCCACTGACCCCAGCTTCATCTTGCCTTTATTATTCCAGATTTCTTTTTGTAAAACCATCCTGGTCACGTGACCTGTTTCTGTTTCGCTCCATGGATCAGTCTGGACTTCCACCCGCCAGAACTTAAGAATGTAACCGGGCCAACCAGGGACCTGCGCCGTAGTTGACAACGTAACCGGCCAATCAGGGACGCCGTTGGCAAAACATTATGCCGTCTCACGAAACAACGAGCGGTAACGTTAACGTTAGCAGAGTAAACAGCCGTAAATGCAGTCATTACAGAAATAGACTCAATAATAACAAGAGTATGCCCCAGCTACGTTTCTCAGCGGAAAATACATTTTTGCCGTTCTTCTGAGTGGATTTGGTGACGCTGATTGGCTGAAGGAGTTGTCTGTCAAGGAATACTCCCGCCCACTGTGAGCGGCTGGAGGTCCAGACTGATAACCTTCGAGTGAAACAGGATGTGAGATCACATTATCAGGATGTTTTTGTTACCAGGCTATAACTTTTCTGCCTTAACGTCTGAACGTGTCTGTTCCCCTCCAGCCCTCCTCCACCATAAGCGACGAAACGCTTCTTCTGCTTTTGTGTAAGCTGAGCTCGTTTGCGTGTAGACGACGGGACCATGAGGCCAGACGGGCTAGCCATGTTGTCGCTCCCAGGCGGCCGCTCCAACGAAACCAAATTGGACCGCCATTCGTCACACGGCGTTAAGTAGTCCACTATAGTCACCTCTGCCGGGCAACACCAGCTCATCCCACGAGAGCACCCTGCTCTTGTTTTGAAAGGCGAGCACCAGCAGGCAGGCGGCTCGCCTTTCAAAGGGGAGATTTTTGGGCCCCCCTGTTCTATTTTAATGGACAGGGCTGAAATTCTCAAGGACCCTTTAGGGGCCCTCCTGACTTGCCCTTGATGGGTTCCACCGCTTGTAGCTACTGGATCCTGCTGCACTCATCATCATGACGGGCATTTGAGATGGTCATTTTCAATGCGGCGGACACGGACACGCCGACAGTTCGGACAGGCGGACGAAGATAGAGCGAGTTCGATCGTGACACTAGCCCCGAGTCTCCAGCAGACGGGGACTTTTTGTACTTTGTAACACAAAGTGGGTGAAAAGTTGAGGTGTGGAGAGGTGGGTTTCAAAAGTACACCTGTGGTCTATAAGGCGTGACCCCTCAGTTCATCATTTAAGCCGTCAACACGCAGGTCGAAGATACACAGCATGAAACATGTCCTGCACAAGACTACGCAGGTGTTCACAAGAGTGGGCCTGGCAAATATGTCAATTCAACAGGATGAGTTTTCTGAAATCTTTTAATGTGAGAGACAGAAGAAAAATTGTTTTCTCCCTAGTCAGAAGGTGTTGACAGGACACTGACTGAATGGACAACTAAATGATGCTTTTACGATCTGCACGGTTTTCTTTTGGTTCTAAATCACATATAAAGTAGCCCAATATGCAGCAACAAAAGGTCACGAGAAGGCCCGCAAAACCGGGCGGCCATATCTTCCCGACTTGTTTACGAAACCCCGAACTCACATGATGTCCAGCACAGGTGGATGCCAAACGGGGACATCCTCCTAAAATAAAAGATATGCAAACACCGTAGAACTGGAAAGCATCCTAAAATGCTTGCTGTTTCAAACATGCAAACTTCTGCGGTCTCTTAAAGTTTAACAGGAGAAAACATTCCATATAACGCACACATGTGCGGTGAACCCCGGTCATGTGTAAAGTATCTCAGGTTCAGGACATCATGTTTAACCTCTGAAACAGGGTGGTCCTGTCACTCTCCTGTTCGTGAACACACACACACACACACGCACACACACACGCTCGCTCTCTTCTCTCTCTCTCCCTCCCTCCCTCCCTCGCTCTCTGTCTCTCTCCCTCCCTCGCTCTCTCTCTCTCTCTCTCTCCCTCTCTCTCAAGTGGCAGTTAGATGTCTATTTTGAGTGTCCCGCAGTAGCAACTGACACATGCTAAGGATGTCAGTGTAGACGGCCTAGGCCGGCTCCAATGAATGAGAGGCTTGGCAAGACGCAGATAGGAGGGCAGAGGTCACGTGACAGGTGTTACGAGGGCAAAGAGAAGGCAGGAAGGAGCGTGAGATTCACACGTGCCTCAGACCAACCGGCAAGAACCCTCTTCATTGTCGCCTCGGTCGCCATGAGGCGTATTCAGCTCCATGTAATGCTCATAATCATATAGAAAGACGCATGAGAACTTGTCTGCGGACACGGCTCTGAGATTTGCCTGGCAACCGATCCAGACAGTCTGTCTCCGTTGGTGAATTTTGGCTCCCTCTGGTCTAAGATTAGGTTTCAAATGCATTAATAGCGTGCGTACGTTTTTGCAACGTTATGTTGGATTATGTTTACGTTTGATCAATATTCAGTACTACATTCTCGAACTGTAAAATTGCGCATCAACTTGAATAAAAGAAAGCAAACACTTTTGATGAGGTAATGATTTCAAACAGGGGCAGTGATATAGACAGAGGGGCAGGCAGTGCGGTTGCAATGGAGCCCGTGGGGTAAGAGGGGCCCATGGAGAGAGCAGGCTCTCCAACAACAAACTGGGCGGAGAACGGGCCCTTGCAAATGATTCAAATTGCCACCACAGAAAAACACCCGTGTTCAAACAAGAACACACATTCGATTTAAAGTGGTGCCAGCTATATGCCCTTGAAAGGCCAAACCATCTCATGTCAGTTTTTCGGGTAAAATAGTCGGTAACAATCTATAACAAAATGATATGCTTATTCAACATAAAATCAACGTTCGTCAACACAACCACAGTGGAGTAGACAGCTCCTCTGCTCTCAGGTGCTGCTGAAATACTTTGACTGTCTGTTAGCAGGTGTCAGAGCGCTGTCCATGGTCCTGATAGCTTGCTCTATCACCTATATATATATATATATATATATATCTGCACACACCGGCATATAGCCTATGCCTAATGGTGTGTGTGTGTGTGTGTGTGTGTGTGTGTGTGTGTTGCTTTTATGTGCGTACTTTGTAACTAGCGTGTAGCCTACTGGGGGCCCTGTCAGACTTGCTTGCACTGGGGCCCGTCATGACAACCCTACGCCACTGATTTCAAATGATTTATTTGTAAGTGTTACAACCAAAAGAGGAGTCATACGCAAAAGTGAAAGTTAAAACTGATCTA
>NC_139630.1:28348849-28378849 GCF_964638095.1 Poromitra crassiceps
TGAGTTACTGCTAAAAGTAATATATGTAATATAGTACTTTTGTAATGAGTTACCCCCAACACTGGAGGGGACACACCCCCGTCCGCTCGTTATTTATACCACTCTGGACAGCGGGCTAGGATTTCTGGCACCAAAACAACGTCACGCTTGCTATTTGCGTCGGAGGTGCAACATAGCGCCGGCAGCTTGGGTGACAGCAGCGAGGCATCGTGGGGCCAAGGGACTTCCGTACATCCACACAGCTTTTACATGACACTTCACACTCCGCAGAAGTGTGTGTGTGAGACTCGGAGCATGTGTGCAAAATCAAAATACAAGTCTCTGTGTACACGTTAAATATGAGTGAGAATCGTGTAGGATGTCTTTGCGCATGCTTGTAATATACTCTTGTACCGTGTGTGTGTGTGTGTGTGTGTGTGATTTCCCACCTGCTAAGAGTGCAGCAGATGAGGTGGCACCGAAGCCAAGGGTTTGGCCGTGCAGTTTTTTGAGGCCTCACTACTGAGGCCGCCATGGTATATAGACTCTGAGCCAACACTAGTAGACTGATGTGCGTTTGATATATTCCAGGCCGCTCCAGTGTGAAGGAAACATTCATGTGATGAACTCTAAAAAGAAAATTGGCGTAGTGTAATTGTGAAAGTATCGTGTCATCATATGGGCCCCTCAGAGATCGACGTATAAATCCTTTAACGCGCAAGTTATTAAAGTAATGCTCGGAGCGGTTAATGTGTTGAAGTGAATGGCTAGTTAGCCGATTTGCAACAGCACTTGCTGAAGCGGGGGGCCGAAATGCTAGCCATCGCTTTGGCATGCAGAGAGCTGCTGGTGTCGGATGTCCACAAGCTTGACACGCACTAAATCATCGCCACCCTGATGCAATCTGAACCAATATCAATCAACCACAGCGGCGCTGCAGTGGAGACAGAGAGACTCTTCTTCATGTCAAATCACTGTCATGTTTATTATCAAGAAGAAGAAGAAGAAGAAGAAGAAGAAAAAAAAATACAATAAAGGCGTGTCATAGTCATTTGTCACCGTTGTTATCCGAACATCTTAAATACGTCACTTTGACAATATGATACAGTCAAACACACTATAGACAGTTCGCATGTTGCTGCAGTCAAACACACTATAGACAGTTAGCATGTTGCTGCCGGGAGCACAGGTGCAACTTTTAACTGCTCCTACTGGTGGCCACGTTGAATTTGATTCAAAATGGTAACCACGAGGATTAGATTAAACACAGGAACATGCACCCTCAAATTGGATAGGAAAGGGGGGGGGGGGGAGGAGGAGGAGGAGGAGGAGGAGGGGGCATGCTAAATCTCATTATACATAACCACCTGAAATTCAATAGAAAAAAGAGAAAAGCGGAGAAGTCAATTAAATAATGAAGGGGACGGAAACAGAGGAAAACGTCGATGTGGTAGTAAGAAGGTTTTGGCACAGGAGAAGCATAAAGCCACGGCAACACTGGAGAACGTTGTTGATGTTTTTTTTCTCTCTTGAACACACGGCATTAAGATTAAAGTGAAACATTTCTTACAAAATCTCTTCAAGCACTTCGTTTTTTAAAAGAACGGTCCTCGCTATTTGGTGAGGGTGAACTGAGGACCACAGGAGGGCTTTCCCGGGGGGGGGGGGGGTGAGGCGCCGTAAGATGAAGGGAGCAGGCATCGGTGGAAAGGCAAAGGTGTCACATGATCACAGTCTCCGTAACGAGAGAGCGCTGCTTGAGGGCGGGACTCGTGGTCGGTGCCATGGGGCTGGGAGGGCGCGTGAGGGGACTCGGCGGGCGGCACAGGGGCCCTGACGGGGCGGTGATCCTGGCAGTAGGGGTGCGGCTCGCCCACCTGGAAGGAGGCCGCTGGTTGGCCGGCCGGGCGGGACGCGAGAAACTCCCGTTCGACGTCTCTGGGGACAACTCGGCCGGGTTCACCTGGAGGGAGATGTTCAGACTGAGTGACGTGTGGCAATGTATGCATGCGTTTGATGGGTTTCTTTTTATAGATGTTTCTTCTAAAGTTCATTCAAGTGTAAAATACATTCGTGTGGGCGTGGGTGTAACTGACCTGCTGCTGTGGATCCTGTCTGTAAGGCGTGTGTGCAGCTCTGGGGCTGGAGCTGTACTCGTGTTGGATCTGCAGCGTGTCCAGCAGCTCAATAAGTCCTTCATCCCTCCCTCGGCCACAACTTGGCAACTCTGAGTGACCTGGCAACCCACCCCGCTGGATCCTCTGAGCTCCAGAGGGACCACTTAAGACCCTGTGGTCCATTCTCGGCTCCACAAGCTGGGGTGCAGTCCTCCTGGTCCTCTCCCCCTGACCCAGGCCCGTGTCTCTGTCCGCCCCACTGTTGGCCCTGGGTCTGAGCTTGGGGCTCCCCGCCACATGGGCCCTCCTCTGGGCCTGCTGGGGAGGACTAGGGTGGGACGCTTTAGAGCTGCCGTGGCCTCCTCGCTGATCCGTGTGGCTCTGCCTTCTCGAGTCCGATACTAACCCCCGTTCTTGGCCGGGCTCCATCTCTGCTGTCAGCACGTCGGAATCTGCCTGGCATTTCTGGGTAGGCACACGCACGGGCGCCCTGCCGGCGGCGGCCGCGCTGGCTCCGAGGGCCCTGCGTTGACAGCCGGGGGCGGGGCACTTGGGCTCCGGGACCGCTCCCTGATGATGGGTCACCACCCCCGTTTCGGTGAGCATCTTTCCTTCGTTTTCCTGGAGCATGGCTCCAAACTTCCTGAGGACAGAGGGGCTGCCGGACTTCCTGTCTACCAGGACGCCCGGGCTAAAGGTCTTCCTGTCCAGAGCGGGAGAGTCAGGGGCCACAGGGTGGAGCTGGGGGCCCGAGCGATGCGGCGCAGCGGGGGCATCTCTCTGTCTGAGAGGGGGCTTGGCACCTGTGTTTTCTTTGTTGGGGGAGCCCTCTTTGCAGGGGGCGCTCTTCATGTGTGACGACACTCGGTTCTTCCTGTTCTCAGATTCCTCAAAACTGCCTAAATAATGCTCTTGACCAAACCTGGTGGAAGATTGATAATAAAACAAAAGAGAAACAAACAAAAATAAGCTTGACAGGTATTTCACTTGTGCTGTATCATCATATCGTGGCGTATCATATCAGATCAGATCAGATCAGATCAGATCATTACATAATAAAATACAGGATGTGGCCCCAGTAAGTCACTTACCTTTCATTTCCAGATCTTCTTTTGATCTCCTGGCATTCAGGAAGATCCTGGCTCACCTTGATTGTGTCGTTGAAGTGCTAAGGGACATGGGGGGGAGAGAATATTTAAGAAAAATGTCCCAAGTCAATCTGAACCTATACATATATTTAAAAGTTGGGGTGTACTTTCACTGGATCACAGACAAGGTCCCCTTTACTGCACCGTTACCAAAAATCAACTGAACCTTGATCAACACTCAACACCGGCCCTGTCTTAAGAGCCAAAAGTATTCTGGTCTGCTTCAAAGTTGGCAAAGACACATGGCCGTCCACGTGGACCGGGGAACACAGAGTAACACAGCAGGTGAAAGTATCTGAAAGTAGCTGCTATCTGGTAACCCGTCTGTAAGCAGACATGAAGGAACCAGCTCAGTGTAATCAATATGTTGGTGACTCAATCCAGCCTTGACTCATCTCACATACACCTATCTGCTTTCCTTAGATCGGCAAATGCCGACAGTATGAGGCAAATTTCAAGAATCGCCCTGTTACTTACCACATGGCGAGCTCCGTTGTTCTTTCGGCTCATTTCTGTCCCCTGTCCCAAATAATCCTGCAATAAGTCTCCGATCTTGGACACTCCGTCGGCGTGGCAATAACCGTAGCCGCTCTGATGACTGGCAGGGTAGCCGTAGCCATTGGAGCTATAGTCACAGCCGCTACTATGGTGATTTGGCACAGTCACAGCTCCGGGGTGGTCCTTACTGTGATGGTCAGGCCCGTCGAAAAAGCCATTGCCATTGTGCCCCAGGCCAAACTCCATCGCGTCGCCATTTTTCTGGTTGTCAGTGATATCGCTTCCTCCTCTGCGGGCCTGAACTTCATTGTACAGCTGAAATAGGAGAAGAGAAGAATGAAACATCAACAAACAATACTGAAAAACATAATGACAGTATGCTTCCATGTCAGATACTTTGGTTATTCTTCAGATATTTTGGGCCTTATTGCTACTCAACTACGTTGACACAGTTAACACCGTTCGGTATGCACTATGTGTGTATAATAGTCAACAACACAGACTGTTTACACAACAAACAAGTCTTATAATTATCACAGAATTGTTGCACAACCCAACTATATTTATGATAAGCACATGTAATTTCACTTTGCACGAGCATCTCTTTCCAATCCTATAACAGCCTTTAATGCTTTCATTGGTATCCAATTACACACTGTGTGTGTGTACTATATGTGTGTGTGTGTGTGTGTGTGTGTGTGTGTGTGTGTTCAGCATGTCTGTCAGCACATCAGACTTTAATTAGCTTGTTAACATTTGTCTGTATCATTGCTCCAGCAGGAGACAGTGAGTGTGCTGCCAACAGCTTATTATGGAACACAGGCACGCACACACACACGTGCACACACACACACACACACGCACGCACGCACGCACGCAAGCACGCACGCACACACACACACACACACACACACACACACACACACACACACACACACGCACGCACGCACGCACGCGCACGCACGCACGCACGCACACACACACGCACGCACACACACACACACGTGCGTACACACACAAAATATACCACCAATTATCACACTCTCTAGGGCCCTAGCTAGAGTCTAGGGACTAGGAAGGGTCACGATTAACCTGGAAACAAAACCATTACATGTCCACACACTCCAGTATCACATTTCGTAGACAAAACATTGTAACAATTGAGTCAATTGCAACCATATTTGAATCACCGCTCATCCTATTTAAACCTGTTTGACATGAAGCTGAGTGATTGAATGGAGCGTATAACTCGTTTGGCCTACGGTTGTGGTGTTTGTGGTGATATTTTGGCCAAAAGACCAGAGTTTCGTCCCCTCCCGTGAAAAGGCCATCTTATTTTTTTCTAAATAGCATTTCTACTTCATTGGCTAGTATTTACAGTTGTGACAATTGTTTATCAGATTCAAACATTTCAAACCCATTTTCATCCAGTAGGAGTAAAATGCCTCTTTAGTCTTCTTTACTAGTCCTAACTGCAGATCCAGCAACTGTAGCAGCAAAGATGAGCTTGATGTTAAGATGCTCAGACCTATTAGCTCTGTCTCCAATCTCCATTGGTTTGATTTGTTCCATTGTCACACGAGCGCTCACCTCCTCTATTTTCCTCTGCATGTCCTGCAGCTGCTCCTCCCACTCCTGCATCTCGGAGTCAAAGCTGTCCACCAGCTCCGGCCTCTCTTGCCCCCAGCCGCGGCCATCTTGCCCCCAGCCGCGGCCGCTGTGCTCCAGGCTGCGCTGCAAATCAATGGCTGCCATGACGCAGGCCTCTCAATCACCACAGGCTTCCGAAACGGCAATTTCTCCTTCCTGCTGTGTTGCTTTCCTGTCAGAGGTCACTTCAGGGTCGCCGGTGAGGGGAAGGAAGGATCGATGGACTGGAAACACTATAAAGACAAATATATGGGAGAGGAGAGAGAGAAGGGAGGTTGTTATGGTTAGAAAAGTTTGCAAAGTACAAAAAAACAAATCCTGGATTCAGCTTCTGGCTCCCCCAATGCTCATATAATAATGGATTGTGTGGAGCAATAACTGTTGACTAAGATTTAGTCTTAACGCCTTCCACGCTTGTTTACTGAGTTTTCTATAAACAACTGTCAAATATATGAAGTAGGTCAGATAATTTTAGTCTTCCTCTTCAACATTCTTTTCCAAAATTCACGGCATGTAGGCTACAGTAAGTCTACCTATAGGGGCACATGTGGACAAGAGTGTTGCATGCCAGCATCAGTGTTTAGTCTCTTGGTCACTCTGACCTCCAGCCTGCTCCTTCACACCTCGCCCTGCCTGTGTTTTGCAATGGAACATGTGAAGAGAAAATGTCAAGCGCGCACAGGGATGGCCTAACGTTACTTTGGAACTTGACCCATTCCCCACAGGGCCATCAGTTCAGTAGCTATGCGGTATGGCAAAGGCCTTGCATCCATTTGCCACCAAAACGTCAAAATCCGGACTGATGACAGATAACTGACAAGATATTGATCGATGTGATTAATTATTATATATTTTTCAGTTATTATGTTGGATCACATTGCTCCTGGATTTAGCTCTTTTTTTTTTTAAAGATGTGGCCCGTTGAGCCACACAAACCTGCACAAATGCAGGTTTAGTTAAAAAGGCCTCTTTTATGTCATGTTTCTCAGAAGCGTTCACAAGGGCATTTCTGCGTCACCTTTCTCTGCGCGCTGTGGCGCAACAACCTCCATCAAACATCTAAATTGTAATAGGATGGCGAAGTCCTGTGTCACATTATAGGCACGTTGCACTAATAAATAGCCTACTGGCGTAGCCTAAATCGTATCCAGTAGTCTAAATCCAGAGTTGTTGTTGTTGCCATTAACGAATATGATAAGCATCCCAGTCGAAAGTACCCGAACCTACCAGCCGCTTCCCTCCCACCAATGATGTAAGAGCGAGAGATATTTATAAACATGTAACTATGCATCGTAAACTAATAGTTGTCCCTGTGCTTTTGGCTGAGGACAGAGAGAGAGAGAGCGAGAGATATGCGTGCGTCTGTGTGCGCGCATGTGTCAGGGAGAGACTTGGGTGATAGATAGAACACACGGCACGCTGAATATTAATGGCTAGCCTATATAAGCCGATATTTAAATGAACCATAATAACATAAAAGACAACAGAACAGCGTTGGAGTGGACTCACCAACGTTTTGCAACTAAGAATTTTGAAAAAAAAAAAAAAAGTAAAATATTCACACAACAGCAACTCTGTAACTATATTGGTTGGTGCACAAAAAGTGAATCGATTTCGGAAATTCCCATATGGTCGCAGGTGCAGCTATTGCGAATTGGCCCCTGCTTTTTTTTATTTGGCTACTCCACCATGGCCTACTATCACACTTTAACGTTTCATTTAGTGTTGCATCGTTGCATCATTGTAGCCTACTGCTGCTGACGCTGTATACCTGTAGCTCTAGCCCAATAGATTTCAAGAAATGGACAATACAAATCTGCCTTCCTTCCTTTTTTCATTAATTAGCCTACACAGTGTAACTTCTCGTGCCATTTTACGCGCTAATTGACGCTTACCGTCCTCAGAAACGGAGTTCTCTCTGACTTCCAGTATAAATCCTTCGGCCTGGTCTAGTCCTGCGCTGTGCGCTGTGCGCTCTCTCCCCTGCAGCAGAGATAGTATTCAGTCTCCTGGTCGTCGCCGGTGCTTCCCCTCGCTTTTCCTCCACTGTGTTACGTAAAGCTGCTGCTGCTGCGGTTGGATTTAAAGGGCTCCCTCCCCCCCTATCACGCCTCGGTGTCGAGGTAAAGTCCGGAGCAGGGGTAAACAACTCCCGTTCCAGCCGCGGTACCCGGGCTTTATAGTGCGCCCCACTGTTTACGTGCGTCGTGGGCTCGCCGTTGGAGCCCGGATCAAATGTCATAAATGTCAAATTTATTCCAGCATTTGAAGTCCCGATGGGACAACTGTCGTCACCAGCAGCATCCTGGCTATAATTACAGGAGCACGGAGAGAGGGAAAGTGTTTGCATAGCTATTTCAGCTGCTTGCAATCTCTTTAGCCAATAGGATTCTCTGTTGCTACTCCGCTTTTAGGATGCTCGGGCAGATTTTGTCCTGTGACCAACCCCGGTGACAATTCATTTTTCCAAAGGATGCCAAACGGGTGTCTATGTGACGGTGACACCATGCGTAATAATGTCACACTCAATACATATCTCTATTTAAGAGTGTTTCATGACTTTCAATGTCATTTGTGGTGAGTGAGCTTGCCATGATGGCCCCCAGGTTTGTTGAAGGTTTTGCTATTAGGCTAAGTCATTATAGACAACATGGGGCAAACATTAAAACCTACTAGTGACACATTTATCAAAGAGTGTTGCAAAGGAGGCACATCAGATGTGTGCTGGAAATTGAGCAAAGGAACCAAATGTGTGAAATCTCAGACTTAACCTACCGTAACCTGAACCTGCGGAAAACAGATGACTGTGTTCTTGACGCATCTCTGCACTGACTGCAGTGAGGGATGAGTGTCTGCAAGACAGTTGCCACTGTTCATCTACCACACACCATCAATTACTAATGCCTGCATCTAATCAGGGGCACTGTGAGGAATTTGGGGGCCCCCGGACAAGATCTGACATTTGGCACTTGAGATGATCGTCAGGGCCCCTTCCAGCTTCAAACCCTGGATCATCACCACCACCATTCCTCCACCTGTTGTGTTCCCTTATAATGACAAATACAGTCTATCAGCTGATGAGAGGGGGGGGGGGGGGGGTTTCTTACCGTACGTTGTTGCAACAAAAGCAGCACAGTAAACAGATGTGTAGTTCTGAAAAATAAATAAGAAATGACTGCTGTCATAACCCTTTATAAAAGACAATATATTAGTAGCAAGGTTAAAGCAGGTCCTGAAGCAGCGCTCTGAATAATCCTCTAGTTTCCTTCCCTTGAGCACAGCACTGATATAAGCAATGCTGCTACATTTAAAGCCTATTCACCTCATGCAGAAGATACAGTCTGGCTTGAGAGACTAACAGGAAGGGTAAACACAATTGGAAGTTCTGATTGTGTTTACACTTCCTGTGACTCATAAGCCTAGTCTGACTCATATGTGAGTCAAACTAGGTTTGACCAGGTTGAGTCAGACTAGTCTGAGCAGGTCAAACAGCCGGCGTTTTGAACAGGAAGTCGTGACACAATGGGTCAA
Source organism: Poromitra crassiceps (assembly GCF_964638095.1). NCBI lineage: Eukaryota > Metazoa > Chordata > Actinopteri > Beryciformes > Melamphaidae > Poromitra > Poromitra crassiceps. The sequence goes on from NC_139630.1 coordinate 28,357,773, forward strand.
GTGGGCGGAGCTACATAAGGTGAATATGACCTCTATGATAAAAATCTATAGTTGGTTATTAAGGAAGGGCTGTGCAATTTACGTAGGCAGCGTCTCAAATCACATAGCACAACGGGGTGAGAGAGAGCAAGAGACAGAGAGAGAGAGAGAGAGAGAGAGACAGAGAGAGAGAGAGGGAGAGAGACAGAGATGGAGTGAGCAAGCAAGCAGGAACGCCACAAACTAGCTGTTTATTCGGCATAGTTACAGCAAACGGGAGATGTTGGATGAATAAAATAACATTTCAGCAAGTAGAGAAAGTCTTCATAATTCAATGACTCCAAAATTAGTAATCAGCACCATGGACAGCGCATGTAAAAATGCAGATTAACCTGCAAATACACACACAGACCCCTCCCCTCCCTACCAATTAGCATGAATTGTCAGCCCTAACCTGGACCTACCCGACAGGATTTCTAGGGCCCGGGCTCGGGCTGAACCTGAGAACTCTAACCTGCATACACAAAGAAGAATGGAAGTCATCGAAATGATGGTCCAAAAAGGACAAAATATGCACCTCTTGATTTTTTTTTAAGTTCTGTTGATGTCTAACTCAATGTATCAAACACTGATATGAATGTGGCCCAACATCAGAAATGAAAAGATCAGATTCCATCACATCAGAGTTTGTGTTTTGTTTTTGTTTACACTGCACTAAAAACATCAGATGTGGGTCACATGGGAGAGAACATTTTGAATTAAGATATATACCGCTGCAGTGTGAACACAGTAAGTACCGGTTTCTATTTGGCCCGCAGAGAGCGGGTTCTAACCTGTTTCGGAAGCTCATAGAGAGAGGGCACGGTGGCCATGTAAGTTAACTCACCTTCACAAAGGGTTGATAGGGAGAGCAATGTGTTGTAGGTGATGTAGACTCCAGTGTTGAACATAGCCATACTTCCTTCCTTGAAAGCAACTGTGGCATGGGAGGGGTGGGGCTTTTTCCTGTGTTTTCAGTAACCGTGGCAACGAATGATGTGGGAGGGGGGAAAAATCAACAGAGCAAAACAAACAAGGGATGATGCTAATTAAGGGAGGTGTACATCACAGAACAAAGAAGAGGGTAAAGAGAAAGACTAGTTTAAAGATGGTGGCGTAGGAAAGGGATGAGAATAACACAAGTATGAGGATGAGCAAAATGATGGGCTGGAACATCTGGAGGGAGGAATGACAAACCATAACAGATGGCAAACAAGAGGGTGGATTAAGTGAGGACAAGAGAAACATAATTAGCATTGACCTGTTCCATTTCACATTTCACGTCTTCCATCATGTGACATTATGCTCCTACAGTGTTGTGAGTCTCACCGACAGCGGCTCGTCTGTGTCCCTGTCCTCCAGCTTGGGCACCTCCAGTTTGTCTATGAACGCCTGCAGTTCTTTCCGGAAGGCCTTCAACTGGGCGTTAATGCGATACAGCAGCTCGTGTTCCCTCACCCTGCCCCCCTCCTCCTCTCCACCCTCCTCCCCGGCGCGCCCAAACATCAGGTCGCCGTTGGAGACGAAGATCCGCGCCTCGGAGATGATGGTGGCCGTGTCGGCGATGAGCCGGTCGACGGTCCGCACGAGCCTCTCCGCCTCTATGCGGATGTCGATCATCTGCTGCCGGTCGCGCAGGCTGCACCGCCCGCCGGGCAGGAAGCGGGCCATGGCGGAGCAGGCGGAGGAGGAGGAGGCGGCGCCCTCGGGCCCCCCCGCGGGGCTGTAGAGGGCGCGCGTCGGCGTCAGGCAGCGTCCGCCCCCGTTGTTGTTCCTGACCTCGTCCGAGTCGCTCTCCCCGCCCACGGGGCCCTCGCGCTTGCGGTGGGGCGGCAGCAGGCGAGAGGAGGCGGACTCGTCGTCGCTTCCGCGCCGGCCGCTCGCCACGCCGCCGCCGCCGCCGGCGTCGCTCTCCGCGTCGCTGTCCCGCGGGCTGGGCCTCAGGGAGAGGTGGGAGGCCAGGTCGTACCGCTGCATGTTGGAGAGCAGCACGCGGTTCTCATACTGAAGCTGCATTACCTAAAGGGAGAGAGAGAGAGAGAGGCGGGGCTGAGTGGGAAATAGAACAGTTTCTATCCTTCCTCGGTACTTGATCAAAATATGCAGGATAGGACATACTAGCAATACAAAGGTCAACGATTTATCGTAAGAGACAAAAGAAAGGTAGGACAGAAAAATACAGTCAAAAGATTTAATTTGTCATTTTTGCTTCAAAAATCAAATGAAATAGGGATGCACGATATTTGTTTTTTTTGTTGCCAATATCAGATATGCCGATATTTCCCAATTCTTTTGGCTGATTTCCACCTAATTTCAGAGAACAGGTCTCTCCTGTAGTCGAATTAACACATTATTATGCCTACTCTTATCGTGATGGTCCACTGGCAGATGCAGACATAAATACGTTTTTCAAAATGCACACATTCACTGTGCAAAATAAGAAAGAAAACTATTTACATATATTTATCAGAAATGTTCGTTTTGGGCTGATGCCGATATTTCATTTGAAAGCTTTATCGGCCGACACCGATGACAGCGTCAACATAATCAATCAGTACCTTGCCGCTCAGGTCGTTAATCTGTAGCCTGGCTGTCTTCAGCTCCTCCTGCAGGCTCTCTGCCTTCGCCGCATCGATCCCTCCCCCTCCTCCGTGCCTGGCTCCCCCCTCGTAGGTGCCGGCTTTGAAGCGCATCTTGTTGAGCTCGGCGGTCACCCTCTTGCTGTGGTCCTCGGCGTCGGCCAGGTTCCTCCTCAGGAGCTCCGCCTCGTCCTCCACCAGCTGCAGCTGCTGCCGGAGCTCGGTCAGGTCGTCGCCCAGGCCTCGCCCCGAGCGGCCCGTCCCCCCCGCTCCCTCCCCCTCGCCACGGAGGTCGTCCAGCTCAGCCCTCAGGCCGCGGTTCTCAACCTGAGGTGAGAAGAGGGAGACAGGCTGGTCAGCAGTGACCACTGGCTCAAGTATAGTACGTTCAGAAGCTTGGTCAAATCTGCCACCATATTTTATATCGAGGTTTCCCCACACTCACTCACTCACTCACTCACTCACTCACTCACTCACTCACTCACTCACTCACTCACTCACTCACTCACTCACTTTTGTTTGGAAGGGAAGACATGACAATGGTCAAAATTCAGAGATCATTGAGGCGGGGCGGAGTATTTGCAGGGAGACGAACATGGATTTCTCGACGGAGAAAACATATACACAAGGTAAACACTGTCCATCTGCTTATATTACCGAGATTATAATGATACAAGTTGAAAATCTGCAAAGCCTTCCTTTAATTAATATCTAAAACAAAGTAGTTATTTCAAGGGCATCCATTCATTTTGAAAAACGTGTAAGGCCTTATTTCAGTTTTCTCAAATCCAAAAACAAGGCTTTTTAAGGACCATGGGAAACCTGAATAGTCCATAATGTGTTGACAGCCAAGCAATCTGATTCCAACAATGTGGATGGTTGCTATGGCAACTCTTGTGATAACCAGGCAGCTAGACTGTGATATTTATTTTTCCCCCCTTATAACTCTTTCAACAGAACCTTTCAGACAGTACAAATGGAAACCACTTTATAACACCCTTGAAAATGTACTGTGATTATGGGTGTTATACCTGTGTGTGTACCTCATGTAGGATTGTACTCTAAGTAGTACTCTTACCTCTAACTCCACAATCTTCCTTCCCAGGATGTTGGCCTCCTCCTCCACCAGACGCAGGCGTAGCTTCAGCTCCGACTCGCGGGTGGTGGGCGGCCCGCCAGCCTCGCCTTTGGGATGGGGGCTGTCCAGGTCGCCGTAGAAGGAGTGGTACTTCTGCAGCTCTTGCTCGAGGCGGTCCTTCTCTTTGTCAATCTTGGCTGTCTTCTTCCTCATCAGGACCGCTTCCTCTTTGATGAAGGCTAGCTGGCACTTAAGGTCATCGTTGTCGTCCTAGAATGATAGAGGAGATACAGATTGTATTTGCGGGGAAATACTAATGTGCATCTGAGTAGAAAGTGGTCAAACTAAATGAATTGAATCCCGAACTCCGGAACAGTGAACTTCTGTGGGTGGGCGATCTCTGTTCTAAGACGCATATAAGGAAGGGATTCGGTTTTTTGTGCGTGTTACCATCTCACCTCAGTAGGAGTCTGCGCTGCTTTCTTGTCTGTCTTCGGGATGTCCTTGCTTCCTCTTCTCTTTTGAGACTATTGTAAGGAAATGAATTGAGTGATTATTATTGGATGTTGTCATTTTTATTGCATTTTTAAGAGTCGAGATTCAAGGTTCACTTTAATAGCCACAGTAAGTACAAAAGAGGAGTTTGACTTGGTGCAAGTATGCAGCGCAGCGGTCACATAGTAGAAGACAAGCAGTACAGAAAAACAATCACAAATTATAAAGTGCAAAATATAAAGTCCTTTAAAATGACATCATGTATGATGATATATGATGGATATTTATGAATGTGTGTGTGAGTGTGTGAGAGAGAGAGAAAGAGAGAGAGGGAGAGAGAGAGAGAGAGAGAGAGAGAGACAGAGAGAGTGAGAGAGAGAGAGAGTGTCCCTGTGCATGTGTTATGTGTCTCTCCTTACCTCTTTGGTTTTCTCTAGTTCATTCTGCAGGGCTTGTTTTGTCACCTCCACCTGGATGAGTTTCTGTCTCAGTTTCTCATTCTCGTCCTCGGTCTTTGTGCGCTTCTCTTCTACGTTCTCCAGCTCATGGTGCAGCCTCACAGATACATCCTTGGCTACCTGCATTGGTTCATCATTTCACATGATTCCATTGAGAAAATGCACTCATAAAAACATCACTAAGTTAATCATTAAGTTTCTTTGATGATGCAACTTTAGTCACTGAAAACCTTATAACTCAAATTTTGGTGATTTTGAAGTGATGATTCCTGATTTAACTTCAATTTAAGGATGAGATGTTTTTCTATAGGTTGAGAAAACACTACAATCCTTGGGTTTATTCAACCTTTTTCAAAGCCAATTAGATAAAAACGTTGACATCGGAGACAAAAGGTTTTCACCTGACAACAGCGATATCCCAACCATATCCACACACGCACGCACGCACGCACGCACGCACGCACGCACGCACGCACGCACGCACGCACACACACACACACACACACACACACACACACACACACACACACACACACACACACACACACAACAAAAACAGCTTTGGGACAGAAACATTTCACATACAGTATAGGCTACCGGTAGTCCTGCTAGCCAGACATACACACAGGCGCCCTCCCCTCCCTTCCCTCCCTTCCCCACCTTCAGGTCCTGCTCCAGGCTCCTGAGCAGATCTTCATCGATCTCTCCTGTCTGGGCGTAGCGCAGCCTCTTCCTCTCGGCCTTCCGCAGACGGTACTGCAGGATCCGACAGTTCTTATTGGCTCTCTCGAGCTCACGCCTCATGTCCTGCAGCTGGCAAGTGTCTTCTTCGTAGAACGTGTCTCGCATCTCATCCATCTCGCTCCTCATCTCTTCAATCTCACACTGGTGGGTCCACACACACACACAGCACAGATTATGAGGCAGGATCGCCACATGGTAGTCATTAAGATGCAGAACATTTTAGAATCTGGCATTTGGCTCCACAGATGGAGATAACCGACATTTTGGACACGAGCCAAGAGTCAGCTTCAGACAAGGGCACATGATGAGATCACATCTCAACAACACCAAATCTGACCAAATGATTTGTAAACTATTATTTCACTTGCCAGTGTATGTGAGCTGCTTGGATTTCATTTGACCTAGGCCGGTAAATTGCCAACATGGCACTTATAGTGAATTCAAATCCCAGTGTTTGGTTCTTTTGTGGGTCCCTTGTCTGAACAAAAAGACGATAGGCTAATTGATCCTGCCAGATCAATGTAAGTGTGATCGATAACCAATCAGATATCTATTAGCAGTGTAATTTAAGTTCAAGCCTTAGCCCTTTTGGCTTTGTCTTGGCGCAGCTCAGCTTCTGTGGACATGCAGGATGTTCGATATCAGATAAATCAATCTCTGCTTACTTCTCTCACTCAGTCAATTAATGACACTGCAATCACAGCATGCAATGTGAAGGTTTGGTACGGGCCTATTTTGCTTAGTAGGCTGTAAATGAGCCTGAGTAAAATAGCTAGATGAGTATTTTCTATAAGCCTAAAATGAAAAACAAAACTTAGCATGCAGATAGACAGCTAGGCCTATAGCCTACACAGACTGTTTTGCAGGGGCCTACAGTGAAACTGAAAATGATGGTGATACCACTTTTAAACTATGGTTTAATCTAGACATTGTATATTAATTTAGCGGTTCAAACTAGCCCTTGCCTACACAGAAAACTGATATCACAGCAGCATCACACCTTGAGATCCTCGTTTTCCTCCAGCAGCCTCTCCATCTCGTCTTGCAGGGCCTGGTCTTGCTGTGTCACGGACCCCGCCTCGGTCGCCTCTGAAGCGGGCTCGGGCTCTGCCTGATGAGCCGCCTCCCCAGCGCCGGGGCTGCCTGCCTGGGCTTGCATCCTCTTTTCGCCGCTTCTTTTCAGCCTCTTCTGCAGATGGAAGTGGATCAGTTCAGTCTGTAAGCATCCTCCGCGCCACAGACCCAAACCCAGGCCCGGTCCGCAGCCCAATAAAGCCCCGCGGCTGTTTCCTTCCTCTCCTTCTTGCTGCCTCCCCTTCTCTTTGGCCGAGGAGGATGGCGATGGCGATGGCGATGGCGAGGCTCTCGACGAGTCACCTTTCAGGCAGGGCAAGCGTAAAGAGGAGCGGCGGGGCGCTGAATCTGCGCTGCTGCCCTGCTCTTCTCCGACAGCATCCGCCCTGTTTGGTCTGACGGGAGCAGCTTCAGCACCATCCGGGTGAACAGCTGCCACGTTGCGACTCTCGGGCTCCCTCTCCCTTCCGTCAGCGACTCCCAGGCTCTCGTTTCCCCCGATAATACTTCTTCCACTCCCGCCAGCAGCAGCAGAGAGAGGAGCTCTGGGCCTGGCAGAGGGTCTCGGAGCTCGTTTTGAGGCCCCGGCGTCCTGGGCTCTGGCCGGCGAGGGAGCGCGGTGCTGCCTCCTCCCTGCGCTATTGTCTGCCGCTGATGGTGATGATGATGACGATGCTGCCGCTAGCGGTGATGGAGGATCCGCAGCGCCGCGTGCGGCAGCAGGGTCCATCATCCTCTTCTTGTTGTTGTCCATTGATATAAACTCCAGACAGCTCTATGGTTTCTAAAGAGGTTACCCGTTCAAAGTGTGCACATAGAGGGAAGTGAGGAAAAATCATTTCAGCATGTGCACATGGGCAAACTGTATTCAGTGGCCTAGATTTATTTGACATTGTCTATATGATATCGGCTGTATTTGAATTACAAACAATATCCTGATTGTAGGCTAATCACCTGCATACGGAACAGGATTTCTACCGTCTTGATCACTAGTCACAGTAGCTACTACTGTACTAGGACTTTTTCAAAGTAGCCTATGCTATGCAGCAGTCATGAGGCCTGCTGTCTGATACGCTACACACGCGAGCCTTGCAAGCCGCTAGATGTCGCTGTTCAGATGGCCTGTCGAAGCGCTCTCATCCGGGCCCACAACTTTAGCCTACTTGGCATTTGGCCTCCTCTGTCCAGGAATAAGATGGACTGTAATGGGCCAACCGCCCATCCATCAGAAATGAAAAATAAAGAATAAAAAAACAACAACATCCAAATAAAGCCAGGAAAACGAAATTAAAGCAGCAAAATTCATATAGGCCTATACTTCAATTCTGACAATTTAAGTCAGACCAAAACTGATTTTATTTGTAGACATAGCTTTGTTATACAGTACACAGACAAAACAAATGCAGTTTTCCAAAGTCTATCCTATTCACATCATGTCTGAAGTGATGCTTACCGCAGAGAGTCACTGACACGGGGCACCACCAGGCACTGCAGGGCCGGACAGGACAGGCAGAAAAACAATGACGTGACAATGTAGCTGTATAGGCTACGTCAAACCAGGAAGCAGGGAAACACATCCTTCACAGTCTCCCTCCCTCCCCCTCTCACTCTCTCTCCCTCCCCTCTCTCTGTCTCTCTCCCTCCCCATCTCCCCCCTCTCTCTCTCTCATCAGTAGGCTACAATTCAACATTGGAATTTGAATGTGAAGAAATCAATCAATCTGTGAAATTCCACTTTTTTTATTACCTTATCACACATCCAAAATTACACGTTAGCTTAGGCTATTAGCAATTCTGAATAGCCTATCATAAACGGTTGATGCATAATATATATATATATGCTATGTGATGACTGATGAGGAATACACACTCATTTATTTGAATGATGAATAGGCTACACCTTATTTATTTATTTACATATTTACACAGAGAGAAATATAACTCCGTATCTTGGTTCTCGCTTGGTGATGTCGAGTCTATAACATGAAAACACTTACAGATATTCAGATCATGTGGCCTTCTCTTGTCACCAGCCTCGTCATTTGACCCTATGATTTGACCCCTCATCTACATGTAATACTGCTCGGCGCCACTAGAGGGTGATCTACACGCATAAACCGACTCAACGGGGCCTTGAAGGCAACCATCTGCCTATCACACAGAGCCAATAAAACGCTGACTGTTTCGACTCTGTTAGACTAGAATGAGCTCCTTAGTCATAATTGCTAATGCGATGAGTGAATGACGGGTCGTAGACTTAACCCCATGCAAACTGTCCCATATTCTCTCTCCAACAGACTACAGACTACAGTCTATGGTGCCCTGGGTGATGGGGTTAATTGATATAAGCCATATTGGATGTGTGCCACATCATGTGCCACTACTCTTATTATCGTATTAAGCATGAGAATGCTGTGTGTGTTCGCAGCATTTGACACTGTGAGAGACCAGAGGGGAAGGGAGGTGTGTGTCTACTTACAGTAAAAGGCGACTATACAACGCTATAGTCAAGTGTACTAACATATTAATTAATCTGGTCGTTACATCTGTGCCAAAGGGCACTTCCACTCATTGACCTGTGCTAAATGCCTGATAGAAAAGCCTAGGTCTCCTTCAATCCTCTTCGTCCTTGGCATAGATCCTTCCCAAGGAGGACTAACACACCTCTCCACACTCATCTCACTCCACCCCCTGTCTATCTCTTGCTCATACATCATTAGTCCTCCCTACACCCTTTCCTCCACCCTGGGTGCAAGGAGAGAGATGGTGGTGATGCTGATCCAGGATGGAGATGGAGGAGTGCAGTGGGTGGGGTGGAGGGAGTGCAAAAGTGTGTGTGTGTGTGTGTGTGTGTGTGTGTGTGTGTGTGTGTGTGTGTGTGTGTGTGTGTGTGTGTGTGTGTGTGTGAGAGAGAGAGAGAGAGAGAGCGAGCGCTGGTGAGAAGAAGGAACTATGAGGGGGAAATTACTGTTTGTATGAGAGGAAGAAATACAAAAGGCAAAACTCTAATTGAATGGATGCCATTAGTTAATCAAATATGTGTTGTGGTGAAAGAACGACGAGTGAAGGGCATGAAGAAATGGATGTATTGTGTGTGCAAAAAAGATATCAAGTTAGGAGCGTTGATGTCACTTGGGTACTTCCTGTGAAAATCCTCCTGTATATGTGGTGCCAGAAAGTACAGATGATGTGACATGTGATGTACGTTTTCTTGTCTTCTAACAGCCAGCCAATCATGAGAGCTCAAGATTTGCATGGAACTCCTATAATGCATATAGGCCTATGGAAGAACATCCACACACTATCTACACAGTATATTTTAGGCAAATGTTTCAAGTTCTCCATACAGTTTGAGAGCTACAGCAGCAAGCTGATGGCAGATTAGTGAAGGCTCCTCTTGCAGTGACCTGATTTTCCTGGCTAACTAGTGGAGTGACGTGGAAATAAGCTCTTTTGCAGCTAAAGCCAATTTGCACCCAAAGATTAGGGCAGATCTGTCTGGACAGGCCAAAGGCACAGGCCACCTCTTCCCCTCTCACACACACACTGAGCCTATAGCAGGAGCCTTCACCATCCTGGATCCAGGGATGGAAGGGATAGGGGGGATGATTATAGAGAAGGAACTGGGAAGATGGGGGTGGGGAAGGCTTCAGCTCCTTATGGCCACAGAGTAGATCTAGCTCTTGATGGGTAACATCTTGATCCCATATAGGGCACTCCATTGTTTTAGCAGTTTAGTAGCAGGACTACACACACAGACACAAGCACACACACACAATTAGGGGTGGTGGCATCCTCTTTATTTCTGTTATATCTGCAGCCAGAAGCTCCATGGGTTTCATAAAAATAAAAAATAAAGTTTTTCTTAAAAAAGCACTTTCCAGGATAAGTTTTCCCTTCAGTCCTATACGACAGTGAGACGATATTGAGCTGAACCTCCCATCTCTGACAGCAGGGTTGGGGTAAATGGTAAATTGTATGGTATATTCCAATTCAATTCCTGGAGTTGGACTGGCGCCCGACTCTAAGAACAGAATTGGAATTGAAATAACAGGAAACATAATTGAATTCTGTGAAATGCCGCTTCTAAAGAAGTGAGGTGGGTGTTGTCTTGACGAAACAGTATGGATCAAATATAAAGACAGTTCAACAAATCAAATACATTAAATCATAATATCAGATAACATCAGAAAAATAAAAAACACAGAATTTCACAGAATGTATATTCTAATTTAATTCCAATTGGGTTTCCTGTAGTTCAAGGCAATTCATTTGTGAACTGACCTCAACCCTGTGTCTGACATTTGCACCTCGGCTTGATTGCACAGCAAAAAGAAATAAATGATGAGGACCCACAAATATATATTATATATATTATAACAAAGATACCCACAAACCTGCTTAAGTACTAAACAAATCTATTGCCCCTCCCCCCCATATTTTGAAACAAGTATTTAATTCATCACAAATACAAATAAAACAATGTGGTGTTATTCCTGAACTGCAGCACAGTTAAGTCAGTTTGAGACAGTAAAAGAGGGAAAGTGCACGAACGACATATTTGAATAGGTAGGTGGTGTAGATGGAGGAGAACTGTTTTTAAACCTTAGTGTTCTGGGTAGTCAAAAACCGTAATGGCAGTGTTGAGAACTGGTCATATCTTCTTGCCTACAGCCATATTCAACTCTAAGTATTTGGTCAACAAGAATGTTCCCCAGCCAACCACCACGAAAAAAAAGATCCATCTTTGGTATAAACCTCTGCGTACTCTTTTGCTGTTAAATAGTTAAATTCATAAAAACTGGAAACTAGGAAATAAATGAGCATATCAATGACTATTTAAGCTTTTAGTTCAAACAATACTGGAATCCATAGTACAAAAAATGGGAGGTGAAGTTTGGTTGATAACGGTAGTGGATACTGAGGAGTTTGTGTTTTTGGTCCTTGTGGGTTTTTGGTATTATGGTCCAGAACACCGTTGGACAGAACAGTATGAAGATTGCGCGATCAGCATTTCAGGTTTCTTGTTGTAAAAAAAGAACTGTTATGGAGACAACCAACACCCGTGTCCCGTGCCCCTCCCTAACTAAACCCCATTACAGACACACCAACAAAATACACACTGCTACCCCTTCACCTTTTCAAGTTGGTCACAAATCACTCCCTCCTGCATTCGTTGCAGGAACGGTAGAGGTTTGCACTTTTCTCTGTCCTTAACACAACTGTCTTCCTGTCGTCTGTCGAGGGGCGGACCCTCTTCCGCCATCACTCCATTTTCGCTCTTCCCTTCTTTTGCCTCTTACCGTTGTCCTCCACTTCCTCCACTTTGCTGTGGTGGCCGTTGGTCGCCGGAGAGACGCCGTTTGTGACGGGCTTGCCTGCCTTGTGGGCGGAGGACGGCTTGCCTCGGTAAGCGTGGTAGTAGAAGTTGGCGAACAGGATGATGAAGGTGACGGCGTAGCCAATCAGAGCCCACTGCATCCAGGCGGGGAAAGGACAGCCCGTGTAGAGGGAGTGGCCAGCGTGGCCGATGGTCACGTGGAACTGGATCTGTTGAACACACAAAATGCCTTTAGTTCACAGCAATTAACGATGTGGAAAGATAGCGAGGAGGATCCCGCTGACCTTTAGAATATACAAGGAAACGAAAAGGCACACCTGTATTACAGTACATGGTTAAGAGTGGCATACTTTTAAAGGACCATAATACAACTAATACAGTACGATTACGTGCTTACATGTATACTTCTGCCACATTAAAAGGTATCTTTGGAGCAAATATGCGTTACTTAAACTTCTTGACACATAAGGAGGATCCTAGTTTGTGTTTCTAAAAAAGATTCATGATCCTACAAGTGAGAGTGTGACAGACACAAGAAACAAGGAAATATCACTAAACTAATATAAGCATTTTCTGAATAGAACATCTGTCTATCTGACCAATGGAAATGTTAACGCTTTGATGAAATGGTAATATCTCACTTTGTTTCAAAGACCCTACTGAATATGACCTGGTGACTAGTGACACTACAAGTCACCGTGCATTTCATAGCAGTATAATAGTGCAATAGTATTAGTAGCAATATTATATCCTCCCAATATAGTCTGATAGGCAACAGTGCTTTGAAAAGTGTCATCTTGTCAGAAGAGGTTTCGTGACTTCCTCTCCAACTTCTGCATTAATGCAACCCCCCCATATATACAGTATATCTAATATAATATAACCATACAAATATTCTCACCATCTGAATGATGGTGAGGTATTTCTTCCACCAGAGGTACTTCTGCATCTGAGGTCCCAATGCTGCCAGGCCGTAGTACCCATACATGAGGACGTGGATGGAAGAGTTGATGCCCGCACCAAAAAAGGCTGTGGAAAGATGAAAGGGGTTAAATCTGAGACGTGACCGGGATGGTGTCACTTATGAAAGGCTAGCATGCTTTATGGCACTGCTTCAGGAGTAAAATGAAGATGATATCCTATTATACTATACAGTCTATGAACCACACACACACAAACACACACACACACACACACACACACACACACACACACACACACACACACACAATCCCACGTGTAAACTCTCCATCCCCCAGCCGTTTACTCACACTGTCCACCAGGGACCCATTTGATGCCGATCCACCAGAGGATGAACATGGTGCAGTGGTGGTAGACGTGGAGGAAGCTGACCTGGTTGAACTTCTTCCGCAGGATGAAGAAGACTGTATCTAGGAATTCCACTCCCTTGGAGATGTAGTACCACCAAAGAGCCGATGCTATCTGAAGACACAAAAGGGGGATGGAGTGAGTTATCTGTAGATGTCGATCTTTGACACTAACACTGCCACATAGACTGGGCGGGGTATCGCCACTGATTTCCCAAATTGATTGGATTCCGATTCACAAGGTCCTCCCGATTCCATTTGATTTCTGATTTTGTTTGATTTGATTCAATATCGATTTGATTAGGGATATTTCAGATATGATACCAATTTTGCTTCGGTATGAAAGAGATTCTCAGACAACAAATGCTGTAAACTGTACAAGGAACCATCTAACCTGGTGCAGTATTAAAATATTAATGTTTATATTAAGAATAGAAGACAAAAGCAGTTTAATGTACTTTTTATTTAACATGATGACCAACACAAAATGCACAATTAAAAGATTGAAAATTGGATTTTATGAATCGATATCGGATCATTTTCAAAAAAGCACTTAAAACACTGGATCAAAAGCCCAACAGCTACCACCACTGCCACATTGTACAGAAATGTAATCTTTTTAATTTTGATAGTTTTAAACATTTTTCAGATGCCTGTCTATTTTTTTAAATCTTACATGAACTTGCTCCTCCCCCACTCTCTGAGTTCATAACTCAAGGACAGAGCAACGGCAGAGCAACAAGGGCGGCGTCCAGAGGAGACTGTCTGGACTTATGGAGTGTCTGTCTTGTGCTGTCTTGCAATGTTGTATGGTTTTAGCTTCATCCTATCCTGCTTTGTTTACTTTTTAGTATGAACCCTTGACCCTAGTTCTTTTACCATCATGCTCAGGGACTACAGATGAAAATTAGCTCTCTTGCTAACTCTGGTACATTTACATGGATGTGCAAACTGACATGTTGATTAATGTACACCATCCCTGGTAAATAAATGCTTAAATAAATAAATTCAAATGAAGATACATTTGGAATCTGACCAGCCCTATTGCCACATGAAGATCTTTCTTAGCTTGAGATCGTGGATGCACAGTTGAGCTGGTTAGGGAGTCATTTTATAAAATGCACAGAAACACACACACCACTCTCTCCATCACACACCCTCACAAACACATACACGCACGCACACACGCACGCACGCACGCACGCACGCACGCACGCACGCACGCACGCACGCACGCACGCACGCACACACACACACACACACACACACACACACACACACACTCACAAATGCATACATAGCAGAACACACTCCTACAACAGGCTGCAATCCCTAAGGTCCTGCAGAGGGCATGACCCACCTTTGGCTCATTCCCATTCATTGCTAAACCAATCACAGTTTGCCACATCTTTCCATTCAGCCAATCTCCTTAGCGGCAACCCTTAAAGGCTGTTCTATCCTCATACACTGTCTGCTGTCATTTCAGTGCGATGCTGCATCCCTCCGCCACCCCATTCTCCTCCAGGTCTGAGATCTTCAGACACTGGGATTTGAATTCACTATAAGTGCCATGTTGGCAATTTACCGGCCTAGGTCAAATGAAATCCAAGCAGCTCACATACATTGGCAAGTGAAATAATAGTTTACAAATCATTTGGTCAGATTTGGTGTTGTTGAGATGGTCTCATCATGTGCCCTTGTCTGAAGCTGACTCTTGGCTCGTGTCCAAAATGTCCGTGCAGATAAAGATATTTGTGGATTTGGGAGCCAAACACAACAATGTAGTTGTAGGCATTGCAGAAATAAGACTCTTAGAAGATACCCCACTGTCGCTATCCCACAAATCCCTCTCTGTGTGTTATCCCCTCGAACCATTTGTTATTTCTGCTTGTCTAACACATGTACATATCATTATTTCTATACTGTAGGTCAGTGGTAGATACAGTCGGTCTGCGTGGGAACGACCACAAAATGTTACTAGGCTGGCGCGCGAGTGGGGTAAAAAAAACTACATATATCTCAATGGGCTGACTCACCAAAGGACGGTGCTGCGGCTTTACACTACAGGATTGGGGATTCTAGAGCAGGTACATAGACCTCTGTTCAGATGTGCGTTTTACTGCGGGGGTAATCCTCGATCGTGTCTGCCTGGGCTGGGCTAGCAGCTAAATGCTAACTATGCTGAATGGGGAGAACGGGGGGGATTTTACCCCACCCTGACCACGCTACCCCAGCGTCTATGACGAGACATCGACTCAACCTATACATGCATTCGGCACACACCCAGTTGCTCTCTAAGCCATGGTGCTGTGGTATCTCTTATCCCTTAAGTCAAGTCAAGTCAAGTCAAGTTTATTTGTATAGCACATTTCATACACAGATGCAGTTCAAAGTGCTTCACATAAAATGGATGACATTAGTAGTGCATGAAAGCAAAGCCAGAAGGTGGAGATAAGGGCGGCGTTTTAGAGTGGTCAGACCAATTATGCCCCGCCTCTCTGAGTTCAGGCCACACCCTCTAGGTCCTAAAACTGCTAAGATAGAGAGGAACTTCTCTCACTACTCTTTCTCGTCATTTCTTTCTTCCTCTAACCCCACCCCCTCCAAAACTACATCCACACATGCACGCACACACACACACACGCACACGCACGCACGCACGCGCACGCGCATACACGCACACGCATACACGCACACACACACACACACACACACACACACACACACACACACACACACACACACACACACATGCACACACACACACACACGCACCAGCCTACAGAATTACTGATCTTCTTAACCTCAACAATAGGATTATGGCACCGTTCCTGCCTGTGGACATCAAAGCTTTGACAATGTAAGAAGGATCTAGACCAGCGCTTCCCAACCTTTTTTCTCTTATGTGCTCCTTGAGCTGTTCTGCCATGCCAATAGCACCCCCTCACTCATGATGATTCCTCCTAAATGTGTTCTACTAGGAATAGGGTGGAGACTCTGGAGATGACATCACAATTGCTCGAGTGATGATATCACTGATGATATCACTTCCGTCACAAATCGTGACGGACATACCGATACCCATAGACACCACCCACGTAGCCAATTTTAACTACGAGGATTGAACTCATTAGTGTCCTCTAGAGAGTGGCGTCAGCGGAGGACCAAAATGCGAGACTCATTAGCCAATGAACAGCCAGGAATGGGTCTTGCGCTACTTTTGCATGCTAAAATAAAGCTGATAATGTACAATTTGATTCAAGGGATGAAAACCCTTTCAGAGTACAACACAAACTGTCTATTTTGCTGCAACTCGACAGTGCTGCTTAATCCAGGACCTATACTTCCTGGAACTCTTGAGAGTAAAAAACTGGTCCATTGGAGTGAACGGAGATGTCGGGACTCTTCTATCTAAACGGCTCTGGAACTCATGAAACTTTTAGTATCTAACACAATTACCCTGAAGACGCCTCCGGTGCTTTGCTTGACACACTTGTGGCTGTCTTCAGTGTAGTCTGACTTGACTTGAATTCTTTTCAATTTCAATTGAAAAAGTTGTCAGTTTTACCAAGACTTCCTGGGTGTTTGGTGCTTTGGTGCCGCTGTAGATGGGCTTGCTTCATTCATTGAAATATTTGTCAAATCCATATTTCATATACCGGTAGTTGTTTGTGCAGGTGTGTGTGTGTGTGTGTGTGCGTGTGTGTGGTGGACGTGTGTGTTGTGAGGGATGGTGTGTGTGTGTGTGTGTGTTGGAGGGGACTCACCCTGACTTCATTGACATCATTGGAGTAGCTGACGGGCTGACAAAGATAGTTGTAGCCGGCTGCTCTAGAGGCTATTAGGAGCTGAGGAGGAGAAGGACACCAAGAGAGACATTTTTGAGATTTCTTCACTAGAACAACGTTGCAGTGAATACAAGCAATACCTGTTCACTCTCTTTCAAACAAAGATGGTGCAAAACTGGAGAGGATACTTGCTTCTGATAAGAAGTGAAGAACAAGATGAAAGTATCCAAGTTCTCTTCAGAGATTTCACTAGCGAGGACCACACCATCAACCAAGAACGCTTAACAGATTTATTACAATAAGCCAGTGATCGACGACGATCGAATGTGCAAAAATGAATGACATAGTTTATTGGATGTACACGATGAATGCCGTCTGCGGTGTGGGGAGGCTTCGTGGGGATCGGTCGCAGCGCTACGACAGACCCCCATTCTTATAGTGTCCGGTAAAGGAGGAGAGGAGAGAGATTGAGATAGGAGATGGGAAGAGAGAAGAGGGTGCGTGGGAGGGGTGCTGAATGCGAGAGCCAAGAGAGGGTAGAGGGTTAGGTCAGTATATACAGGTAAATGAGATTGGTCACACCTGGGGGAGGCATAGCTGTGGGAGGCATGGTTGAAGTGTGGCCCTGCTCCTGAAACTCGCTTGATAAGCCTTGACTTGACTGTGATGTTTGAGGACGGCTTCTGTCAAACGAGTCCTTTGTTCCCAGGAACTGTGTGTGTATATTTTATATATATATATATATATATATATATATATATATATATATATATATATATATATATATATATATATATATATATATATATATATATACTGTATATATACTGTATATATAATTATGTAATACTATTCTGCAGCAGCTTAATTATTCTTCCTTAGATGCTGTGAAGTATAATATTTTTTTATCGAGTTTTTTCATCTTTTCTTTATTTCCATTTTCCTCTCCCAGACAGGTGCTCCAACCGACCAGAGGAGGCGCTAGCTCGTGCAACGACCAGGACTCATACCCCACCGGCTTCCCACCCGCAGACACGGCCAATTGTGTCTGTAGGAACATCTGACCAAGCCGGAAGTAGTGAACCCGGCTCTCCGCGGTGGTAGGCGAGTGCTTTTACCTCGACACTACCCAGACGCCATTGTGACGTATAACTGAGTAGTTGTGAAGCACATCTCCTCTCTCAATGAAGTGGTTGTCCAGTCATTCCTTTAGCCTTCTGACAGATGACAACTACAGTATACGATGTCCGTGTCTGTGTGAGGATGCATGCATGTACATTGTGTATGCCTGTATCTACTTCCTGTGTGTCCTTCCAAGGCTGAATCTGCCGTGCCACCTACCTCTTTGGCGATGTAGAAGTTGAGCACCACCATGCTGAAGTTGTAGACTATGAGGGTCTTCCTGAGCGTATAGGGCTGGCGGTCCTGCATGTATCTAGGCCCCGCCCACAGGAAGAGCAGGTACAGGCAGCTGATGGCCAGAGTGGGGGAGGGAGATGACATCATTGGCCAGTTCTCTACCCGCTTGTCTGGAGGACAGAGGGTTCATGTCAGCGGGGGTGGGTACGAAAGTGGGTACGTCTTATGGGTCGAGTATTGAGAAAAAATGAGAGAAATATTGAGAAAGAAAATGCCTACTACGCTTCACATCTCATGCACACCCACTCACACACACATTGTCAAGTAGTAGACACTTTGGTGGTGTAATATTAGTACATCAAGTACCTAAGGCATATTAATTGATATCACTCAGATAAATAGAGTGAAAGTTTATACTGCTATAGGGCGCATTCACCAGCCATTAACCAATAATGCTGCTGACTCAATTATAAGAAGCTGACTCACTGACAAGAAAACAATGCTATATATTCATAATTGGGAGCAGCACACTGCTCTTTTGTGATACTAGACATCTGGCACGCTACGCGCGCTCGATTCCGAAGCTACATCGGCCGCTGCATGGCCTCGCCCGTCCTGCAGCTCGCCGAGCTGGCCCTGCTGCTCACATTCGCAGCTCGGCTGCTGTGCGGCCTTGTCTGCCCTATTGGCACGTGTCTCCCTCAGTCTCTCTCTCCCTCTGTCTCTCCACCCTCTCTCTTCCTCTCCTCTCTCTCTCTCCCTGCCTGTGTGTGTGTGTGTGTGTGTGTGTGTGTGTGTGTGTGTGTGTATATGTACATAATATATATATGTATATATATAGCCTATTTATATATAGATATAGCCTATATATATAGCCTATATATATATAGCCTATATATATATATATATACTGTATATACTGTATATAGATATATATAGATATAGATATAGATATAGATATACTGTATATAGATCGATGGATAGATAGATAGATAGATAGATAGATAGATAGATAGATAGAAAGATAGATAGTTGGATAGATAGATAGATAGATCGATGATAGATAGCTAGATAGATAGAAAGATAGATAGATAGATAGATAGATAGAAAGATAGATAGATAGATAGATAGATAGATAGAAACAAACTACCATAAGATCCCAGCTTACCTGCTATAGTAAGGCCCCATTTGTAGAATTCTACAGTGTCGTTCACAAAATGAGTAACAGCCTCCATGGCTCTGCCTCTGGTCTTGATTATACTGCAGAGAGATAAAGCAGAGAGGTTATAGCGACATAGAGAGATGACATCAAGCTCAGTTAAGAACAGCCTCCCCAACATTCAATTAGAGACCGTACATATCGTATCAGCGTAACTAGTAGCATGCGGCTCAACACTCTCTGTAATCATTCTGTGCTCTTTTATGTGGCATTTTCAACAAATTCTCTTGAAGTCCTCAATCTGAACCATTGGTAGCCAATGTTTCTGTCATGATCAGTCGTGTTGCAATGTCGCACTCGCCTGGCAAGGATGCCCCTAGTGTCTGGATGTGTGACCAACACCCTGACTGGCTTCACAAGACGTTGCAAGATGATATGCTTGATATGCTGCTGCATATCAGCAGCTACCACACGAGATGAGTTCCAGCTGATCAACAAATAAATAATGCAACCATTTTCCACGACAGCCTTTTTCCACGAGAAACATCCTAAAACAGCACATCAGGCATCCCATCATCGCTGGCGCTCATTTGAAATATTATGCTAAACGTTACCTCCACAAGTTGCTAATGGACCTTCCATTGATCCTTGCGACTGCTGGTCAGTTACAGCAGTTTAATATAATTGTAGGAGGATATTGGGTCATACAGACGCCCCCCTTCTCTCTGTTCCTGTCTCTGTCTCTCATTCAGTACTGTCTGTGATCTGGGCATACTCGGCTGACTGTATAGGCATAAATGCATAGCAGGCCTAGCTAGCTTATATTGAGACATGTTCGCTTGCACACACACGTGTGCAAATTAAGATGGAAATCCTTAATTAACTGCTTCAGCTACAAATCCATTCAGAACCAATTACATACAATCAGGATAAGCAGCAGCTTATATATCGACACCATAACTCAAACAAAAAACCTTGAGTAGCCTATTGTAAAAATCAAAAGGTCAGTGAGAGTGCCATTGAGTGTCATCGTCCAACATAGGCTAGCTAGGGCCTAGGCCTACGCCGCCAACAAAGACTAAGCTAACGCTTAAGTGCAGCATGTGCCCCATTCAGTCTATAAGTACTGTAGCATAATGAACAGCTCTTATCCACATGAGATCAGCTGTCCGTTTATTAATCTATTATTAATTGCATCAGATCATTTGTCCCCTAAATAATGAATTGCTCTTTCTGTGTAGGTCTACAGTAACTACCGCCCAGCTATTAGTCATTGAAGAGAGACAGGCGAGTCCTGAGTGGAGATTGTGTTTCAATGCAATATTGAAACAATTTTTTTTTTTTTACTTCTGCGGGACATTGAAATAACACACCCTCTCACTGTCAACAACAGGGGTTTTAGTTTTGTTTTTAGTAGCCCGCAGAGGGAAAGGAGGTATATAGGGAGGGTAACGCGGGTATGTGCGCACACAAAGACCCGGGGCGCATGTGTCAGCAGGTTTCGCTCGGCCCGGTCAAGAGGCTTAAATTCAATTGATCTACGAGCTTAGATGTAAGTACCAATGTCGAGCGAGCGACCCACATTCGCACCAGTGGCGTGTCCCGGCCATTTGGACTGGGGTGGCCCAGGTGAGGCACAGACTCAAGCAAGGATGA
>NC_139630.1:28391349-28418849 GCF_964638095.1 Poromitra crassiceps
GCTCCCCCAACTCCCCCGCAGAGACGAGTGACCTAAATTGACCGCAAGTGACCGCAGAGTGACCTAAACTGTCATAATACACACTGAATGATGAGCCTTGTGTAAGGATGTGAGTTATTTCCCCCTCGAGGCAAGCTGCTGTGCTCACCGGGGGCCAAACCGGGGGCCAAACTCCCTCATCAGTCACGAATCAGTCAGGCACATAGCCCTCCCTCACCTCTTACTGAGCGTTTTTGAATCTTTTGCTAGCAGATATTTTAGTGCAACTAGATTGAGCAAGCAAAGCTGTTTTTTGTACAACAGGTGTAGCAATCTGTTAAGTTTGTCCAATGATAACAAAATATTTTGGCAAACAGGAATGAGCTGTTCGAACTCCTCCTCTCTCGTATAGGAATGAGTCCGGAAGTATACTTCCGGGTTCGTGAGAGGAAAAGTCTATGGGGATTTAACATGGAGGTTTCGCTTAAATGCATAAAATAAGGTCTGTGGTTAACAAAAGTTTATGGGAACACGACTTTGGGTTCAACATGATAATCTTCACAAACATGAATAACTTTGATGACTTTTGGAACCTAAATGCGTTTTTTTAACACGGTTTTTATGAATGAAAAAAGGAGCGTCCGCACACTCAAATCTGTGCAAATATCTTGTTTATTGCAAGCTTTCAGTCATAGACCTTCTTCAGGCATAAGACAGGTAACAAGTGAATACAGCCTATAAAGGTTCAGACAATCATCACTTGATTAGCCAATGTACAACACCTGTGTCAAAAAAAAACACACTTCCTGGTGGCTAAACATCAAGGGAATTGTCCTATAGATTTTCAGGACTACAACCCAAAGACAACCTCTGGGTCTAAATGAGGATTTTGACTGTTGTGCTCTGAATAAATTACAATAGATTGTATATGTTATATGTTATATGATGGCTACTGCCTGATGTTTACATTATTGTAACATTCTCTATTGTTTTTTTGTTCTGTTGTATATATGTAAATTATATTTGATGTACTACTATAGTGCTTCTTGTCTCAGTGGACACTTGTGTCTTTGGGTTGTAGTCCTGAAAATCTATAGGACTACAATTCCCTTGATGTTTAGCCACCAGGAAGTGTTTTTTTTTGACACAGGTGTTGTACATTGGCTAATCAAGTGATGATTGTCTGAACCGTTACCTGTCTTATGCCTGAAGAAGGTCTATGACCGAAAGCTTGCAATAAACAAGATATTTGTACAGATTTGAGTGTGCGGACGCTCCTTTTTTCATTCATTTTGATACTTTTAAGCTCCAGCACCTCAGCAAAGTCTGATACCGGATGAGCGGTGGTAATTTTACTATTTTAACACGATTTTTATAAAATGCTTCAAGCGCTTCTTCTTTTGGCAATACTTTGGTGAATAATGTGATTACGGTATTCTGAATATTCCAGGAGTGCAGTAACTTCAACTTCGGCATCAGCGCACTCTGCACAGAGCACTTCACAGTGACGTCCGCTTTCTGTCTTGAAAGTTTTCGTGCCACAAATCAGTCTCGCAGCCATTCTATTCTGCTATCCAGATTGACTTGAGATGACATATTGCTGTAAATATTCGACACACGGGGACTTCGAGTCTCCAGACAGTTGGAGAGAAGACAGCGGGGCAGTATATGAAGCTGAAGCACATGGGGAAAAGCTCAGGCAGGATTTGTATAGGCCAGTACGGGCCAGAGGCCAGTTGGCAGCCTGAGCTAGTGTACAGTACGATCGAGGCGCACGCTAATATACATTTAATACTGTAAAAATCCCTTTTCCTCCAGCAGAGTTTGGATCATCCTACTGTAATGTGTTACTGTCTTATGAAGTCAGAGAGGTATTAATCATACTTCTAGCTGTCAGCTTCAACTCAACAATGCTTTGGTCACGACTCAGTAGCTGCCAAGCAACAGACAGACAGACAGACAGACAGACAGACAGACAGACAGACAGACATGCACATACAGCCTCAGACATTCTCTCTCTCTCTCTCTCTCTCTCTCACACACACACACACACACACACACACACACACAGACGACTAGAAAATCTCTACTCACGAGGAGCAATGCACCTCTTATTCTCTTGTAAATACTTGTTATCTCTGTAAACTCTAAATACATTATAGTGTAGTGTTTGATGGAAGAACCCTATCTCCCCAGAGGAGTTACTAGTCTCTAATAGCAGCCAGCTAATGCCATTCATTTGGCTGCCGGCGAGTCCCAGCTGTTGCGTGATGTTTTTCTCCGGCCTGACCGATGGGCCAAACGTCTGAGATGATGTCCCCGGGCAGCTGGTAGACCGCCCTGCTTCGGATCACTCATCGCAACCACACCTTCCAGGCTTAAATGACTGGACAGAACTGCATGTTCTCCTTTGTGTGTGTGTGTGTGTGTGTGTGTGTGTGCGCGTGCGTGCGTGCGCGTGCGTGGGCGTGCGTGCGTGTGCGTGCGCGTGTGTGTGTGTCTTGCATACCTGTGAGTGTGTTTGTAGGCGCTTGTGTGCACACTCGTGGTGTATGCATAATGCATTGTGTGTTTGACAGAGCACATATTGAGTATCAGGATTGGAGCTGTTGTTTCCTCTCTGGCGTTTCTTCTGAAGATCCTGCTGACACGACGACGCCCAGCAGCTTTATCTCGCTTGCATCTGCCAAAGCATGTGGCTCTGTGTAATGTCACGTAATGTGCTGCCACATTGAAAAGGTCAGCTCTGTTTCAGATTTGACACCGACCGACATCCCGGGCAGACTCTGGGTTCTCCTTGGTACTGTGCAAGTGTTCCCTTCTTGTCTGGGTCTCAGTTTATGGGTCTTGAATTTGTCAAAATCCTTGAGTCTCTTTTGTTCTTTTATGCCTTTTTGTGGTAAGCAATATTCCCTAATCATTCCCTGGATGATATCGCTATATTCTCACGGTCCCCTGGCTTTGATGTGCTGTGCGTCTGGTCTATCACAACAATAACCGTACCGGCTCACTCGTTTTTTAGGGTCTATATCATTCAACACCGTCAAAACCGGATACCATTACATCAGACTGGAACGAGTGTTTGGGCTAACCATTAGCGTCTCAATAGCCATGGCTTAACGGAGAAGACAAAGCTACCTACCTACCTTGACTCAGCTTCTGCTTGTACCAGTCTCTCTGGGTTGATCCGCGGTGTCTCTCTCAAGGGTCCCCCTGGTTGTCGAGTCACGGGCCATCGCGGTCCGAGCCATGGCTTTTTGCATTTGTGTTGTGATTTTTATCATTTGTGTTGTGATTTTTATCATTTGTGTTGTGATTTTTATCATGTGTTTTCCGTTAATGTGCTTGTTTTTCAAATTTGCAAAGCGTTTTGGATCTGCAGTTCGTTCGACACGTCTCGGCCACCGTAAAAAATGGGTCAAGTGTACCAAGCCTAATGCCAGTTCAAAAAAGACAGGAAGAAAGAGGAATCAAAAGGGACGACTCCTGGGCCAAACCACACCTTCCAAGGCTGAATCTGCTGTGCCACCTACCTCTTTAGCGATGTAGAAGTTGAGCACCACCATGCTGAAGTTGTAGACTATGAGGGTCTTCCTGAGCGTATAGGGCTGGCGGTCCTGCATGTATCTAGGCCCCGCCCACAGGAAGAGCAGGTACAGGCAGCTGATGGCCAGAGTGGGGGAGGGAGATGACATCATTGGCCAGTTCTCTACCCGCTTGTCTGGAGGACAGAGGGCTCATGTCAGCGGTGGTGGGTACGAAAGTGTACGTCTTATGGGTCGAGTATTGAGAAAAAATGAGAGAAATATTGAGAAAGAAAATGCCTATTACGCTTACTTTCTACAGTGTCACACACACACACACACACACACACACACACACACACACACACACACACACACACACACAAAACAAAACTTTTTCTCGAGGCTTGGACCCTAGTGGCAAGCTTCAAAACTGTTCCACACAGTATCTGACCATGGGCAATTTTGCATGCATAGCCTCCCATCATGAAGTATTTCACATATTTAGAGCCACATACCATCTGTCTGCCTGCACTGATATGGGAACCACATTCATGCTTATCATCCACAGGGAGAAGCTTCAGCTGGGAAGAAGGCTGTTTGTATGTCAGCCTGGGGATTTTGCTGAAGAATTAAACGATAAGGGCTAGTCTGGCTAGTTTGCTAACTTTTGGAGAATGTCTCGATTGATTTAGGTCCGGCATGAGTATACACTAATAATCAGGCCCGTAGCCAGGGTTTGAGAAATACCGAGGTCATTTTAGGGCAGCGTGGGGGGCCCAGGGGGGGCTGTGCATGCCTGGTTAGAAATGTTTGTCCATTTTAAAGTAAAATGCTTCAATCTGGTGCACTTTGAGAGCAAAATTAAGAGGCTAGATCTATAAAGAACTACAGACATCATGTTAGATTAATATCCTCTTTACTGTGCTGTTGCTTTAAAATGATACAAAAAATAAATGTCTCCCCATATAATATAATTTATATTCTGCATACAGGTCACATGGCAGAATACTGCTCAATTAAATACAATGGCCCATCTACACAAACATCACTTACAGGGGAGTTACTTATCCATTCACTTCAATAGAACTGTCCCCAAAGTCTAGCCCCAATCTAGCAACAATGCAAAATTTGAATATTGTGGTGAGTTACAGTATGTCTCTTCCTTCTATAGCACACAGAGAGGAAGCACATTGTTGCATTTCTGATCAACTGTCATATATCATGTTAATTTATGAGGGCTTTAAAACATCAATGACAGATGAATAGATCTGGGGGCCAGGGCTATTTAAAAAAAAAAAAAAAAAAAAAAAAATTGTGTGGTGAAAATACCGAGGTCATTACCTCGGTGTCCTCAATGGTAGCTACGGGCCTGCTAATAATGCTTCCTTAGCACTATAGCTTGGATTGTTTGTGTTTCTCTATCTGTGTGAGTTACTTACTGTAAGACAGAAATACAATGAGCCAAGTCACCAAGGATGATCAGATTTGATGGAAGATCTTATCTACACAGGTAAAAGATTCAGTAAGGTGTATGTTACAAAAAGGCTTAAATGTGGACACGAAAGCCCAATTTATGCTTGGTCTGGCGACACTTTTGAAACCGTCGCCGACAGAAACGAGGACTTGAGTCGACACGAGGAGCGGTGTCTGCTACCTAGTGACATTTCTAGTGTCGCTGACTACGTCACATAGTCGCGCAATTCTGATTGGCTCCGACGTGGTTTCACTGTGCATTCCCTCTCTTCTCTTGGCTGTCTGCAGCTGCTTATAGCGTTCGAGTGTCACCTGACCGTTGAACCGAGGCGAACGTCCTCTGAAGTATAAATGCAACACCATGAGCGACACTTTCTTTTTCGTCGGCGACCATGTGCTGAGCGACACTTTCTAATAAGTATAAATTAGGCTTAACTGTTATGAAATCCTGTATCGTAAATCAATGTCTAGCAACTGTTATTGAGAGCGCTACTCGGCCTATAGCTACAACTAGCGTCCTACGTTAGTTCCCGCCTTCTTTCCCTATATGAGTGTATGCCTCATGTGTTCGTGAGTTTAACTCTGTCTCTGTCTCTAGGGGTAAAGGATTAACTCACAGTTCTTCAAGGTTTTCCCGCTGTCGGGCCTTGTGGGACCCAAACTCTTGCATGGGACGTGGGGATGGTACCCTCTGCGTTGGTCTCCAGACTGTAGTAGGACTTGGCCAGTCCCAACCTCGTCGTGTGCTGGCTTGTACGTTCATAATGGCGTTTGAGAATCCCCCTCCTCAAACGATGATAATGACGCATGTATCTTGTTATGGAAATCCAGCGAGAATATTGGTCAACATGTATCAGAGTCACTTGTTGCTTACTTTCTTTAGCTAACGTTAGCCGCTCCCAGCTAACGCTAGCCACCATTAGTTCAGATAGCAGCTAGTAACGATGCCGTCAGTTGCGCTACTCTCCGGTGTGCGTGTCTTATAGTTGTCTTATAATCAGCCGACTAGCTGCTTGGCTCATATATATAGCAGCCTGCCCCATCTTGTCTCTGCCTTTTTCTTCTCTTCCCTGCCCCCCCGGTGTGACCCGGAAGCTCAATCGAGAAGCGTCAACCTTCACCCCGGATGTGGTTGTGTCAGTCTCTCTCCCTGCAGCTCTCTACCTCCACCTAGTGTGCACCTAAATCTATATAAGTAAAATCCTAATAAATACTGAAAATACATGGGAAAATATATTGTAAATATTAAGGAAATCCTCTCAGACTGACGCCATGTCTATGATCTTCTGCCTGAACCATAACAGTGCATCATTGCTTTGAGTCTCATTCTCTTGCTAGATGCCAAATTCTCACTTTCCCCCCTTCTTTCTTCTCACTCTTAATCCATCTTGGAGGAATTTCCGAAGCAGTTGACCTTTTCCCACAGAAAGTCTTTGTTGCCACGAGGTTTCTAGTGAAATTTAAAATGACTTTGTCATAAGGTTTGACTTTAATTAGGAAAGGACCTTATCCTGTTTACTGATTGGGTTGGTGTGGCCTCTTCCTCTTGCATTCAAGATTGGTCAGATGTTCCATAAACACATCATTACTGCCCGTTTGATGCTGTTAGCAGTGACATCCTTGTCAATAAGTGTGTGTCTGTGTGTGTGTGTGTGTGTGTGTGTGTGCGTGTGCGTGCGTGCGAGTGTGTGTGTGTGTGTGTGTGTGTGTGTGTGTGTGTGCGTGTATGTATGCGTGCGTGTGTTGTGGAGTACTAGCTGCCTAACCCCACTCTTCAATAAATTGTATCCAAATCTGTCGTATAACATTTAATGAGAGACTAAGTCATTCTAATTACTCATTTCAATTAGACCAAAAACCCACGTTAATTGATCCTTCCCAGCCCAATAAAACAAATCCCTCATATGATTATGTGATTATGGATGGGTAAAACGTAGTTCGCATTCCTTAGGAGGTTGGATCACACGATTAGCAACAGAGGAGAAGTGCTGCATGGGACAGCTGCAGACATCCTCCATTTCTTATCACTGAGTACATTTACAGTACATGCACAGCAGTAACCTGGGGAACGCATCGGTTATTTTATTTTAATTTTTTTCTCTAACCTCTGGGGGCAGCAGCCCCGTGTCAACGTGGTGCAACAGGAACTCAAGAGGCGCGGTCAACAGCGGAAGAAAATCCCTTTCCACTCCCTGTAAGCTCTACCATTGGCTCCAACATACCGGCTCTTTCCATTAATGGATTTCTTTTCCGCTCCCTGGGTGTCGCTCTCAAATCCGTCCGTCGCTATGAAACAACAATAACAGCTCTAGCTCGTTGCTAGTAGCAAGTAGCAACTTGCTACACGCTGAAAATGGTAAGTGTTGACTACACACCGGTCACGTTGACTTCATTTTGATCGGGTAAAGTGCAGCATGCGTGCGAGCGCTGTTACACCCCTTTTGACGGAGCCTGCCGACAGATTTTCGATGCAAGTCGAAAGTCTGTCTCGAGAGATTAGTGTTTATGGCTTATGGACTAGGTTGCAGACTTGCTATTGGTACTGCAAGTGTGGTGAGTGTTACTCACCCTAACCCTAACCCTACTGACACAGCTCTTCTTGCAGTCACAGAGGCCCTTCACACTGCTAAGGCCTCATCCCTCTCCTCTGTCCTTGTCCTCCTTGACCTGTCCGCTGCGTTCGATACAGTCAACCACCAAATCATTCTTTCCACTCTGTCTGACCTCGGCATCTCAGGTTGTGCACACTCCTGGTTTGCTTCCTATCTCTCTAACCGCTCATACCAGGTCTTATGCCCCCAGGGCTCAGTCCTGGGCCCCTTACTTTTCCTTCTCTATATCAGATCTCTTGCCCATGTGATCTCATCTCATGGCTTTTCTTATCACTGCTATGCTGATGACACCCAGCTTTTCCTTTCCTTCCCCCCCCCTCCGACACCCAAATCGAGGCTCGCATCTCTGCATGCCTCAAAGACATTAGTGACTGGATGTCTGCCCACCACCTCAAGCTCAATCTTGGTACAACAGAGCTACTCTTCCTCCCAGGGAAAGATTTCCCTCTCGCAGATCTCTCCATCTCCATTGACAATACCACTGTGCTTCCCTCCAAAACAGCTAAGAACCTTGGGGTGATCCTTGACAACCAGCTGTCTTGCTCGGCCAACATGAAGCAACTCAACTCCTGGTCCAGTCACTTATCATCTCCCGCCTGGACTACTGCAACGTGCTCCTGGCCGGCCTACCTGCCACCGACATCCGACCGCTTCAGCTCATTCAGAACGCTGCAGCCCGTCTGGTATTCAACCAACCCAAATTCTCTCATGTCACTCCCCTCTTCCGGGACCTCCACTGGCTTCCCATCTCGGCACGCATCAAATTCAAGACACTGGTACTGGCCTACAGGGCAGTACACCAGACAGCTCCTCTGTACCTGCAATCTATGGTCAGGTTCCAAACCTCTCACACCGCTCCCTTCGCTCCTCCACTAGTGCAGGACGCCTCGCCCCTCCTTTACTACGGGGGCTAAAAAGTCGCTCATCCCGATCGCGACTCTCCTCGTCCCTGGCACCTCAATGGTGGAATGAGCTTCCACCTTCAGTCAGGACGGCTGAATCACTGCCGATCTTTCGGAAAAGACTAAAGACACACCTTTTCATGCTCCATCTGGGCCCTTCTTGAACTAACTTCTTTCTCTCTCTAAAAAAAAAAAAAAGAAAAGAAAAAAAAATACCACTATTCCTTCAGATGTTGTAGTTGTCATAAGCTGTGTTTCCATTACAGTTTTTCGCAAAATAATTGCGATATTTCTACAACTTCGACAATGTACAATTGCGACTTGTAGGCGTTTCCATTGAAGTTGAGTTTGAGTGACGGCGCACACACCTGAACGCAATTCCCCGTTGCAGCAGCTGCCACAGTGATTACGCACGGGGATCTGCCCCAAATCCCGTCCCCTGCATGCTCAAATCCAACCAATGGTCAATGCAAATCACAACATGAAGTTACAACGCATATAAACGAGCCTGATTATCAATTCAAAAGAAAATGAGTGTCAACATGTTGCTGGCTGCAGTGAATGCAGTGAGCGCGAGAGGCAGAGGAAAAAAGGTAGCCTACAACTGCGCGCACACAGACAGGCAGCCTGTCACCATGGACCGATTTCTGTCATTAAACATGATCTATTTTCCCCAGCTCCGCTTTTGCACAACACTCGTCTTTCTGCTAGGTAGCGTTGCTTAAAAGTTTTCCACTTGCTGCGGAGGTTTTGCCACGGTTTATCGAACCCTTTCTCCCTAATTTTCCTTTCATTTTCCGCTCCGTTTCCAAAGGAGAAGATGGGTCACATGACATGCAAATGCGAAAAATGTGTTTCCATTACACTTTTGCGATAAACTGCTATATCGACACGTCTGAAAAACCACCTCATGAGAGCGCAAAAACTTTTTGCGATATTTGGGAGGTTTTTCTAAATTTACGTGTTTCCATTACCCACTTTCTATTGCGATATATAGCATTTCTGAGGGTAATGGAAACATGACTATAGACTGTGTTGCATAGTTGATTGCTCTATTGCTGACAAAAATGTGTTATTGTAAGTCGCTTTGGATAAAAGCGTCTGCCAAATGTCGTAATGTAATGTAATGTAATGTTGATAGATATAGATTGATAGATGGATGGATGGATGGATGATGGATGATGGATGGATGATGGATGGATGGATGGCGTCACTGCAAAAGAGGATGGGGGAGAAGTCTGAGGGCAGAAGATAGTTGGCAATGGCCGTGGCATATTTCCTACCCCAAGGTCTCCGCTAGAAGCCACCAAGGACATACATGCCTGTTAATGAGGAAGACATAAAACCACACACCCATACCACCCAAACACACACACACTCACGCACGCACGCACGCACACACACACACACACACACACACACACACACACACACACACACACACACACACACACACACACACACACACACACACACACACAATGAACTCCCTACTACTCTGTGTGTGTGTGTGTGTGTGTGTGTGTGTGTGTTTGTGTGTGTGTGTGCGCGTTCGTGCACATGTGTGTGTGTGTGTGTGTGTGTGTGTGTGTTTTTCAAGTCTCTCCAGTCTCTGAGTCTATGTTCTATGATTGTGTCTTCAGTTACACACCAACCAGAGTCTAATGTTAGAATGACACGAATAGGCCAGATTAAACCAGCCCGAAGTAACCCACATGGAAAGAATCTATATGAACATATATGCAACTATATGCAACATATATGCAACCTATATGCAGCATATATGAGCATATAGGCCATATATATGCCGCATATAGGTTGCATATAGGCCAGATTTAGGTGCATATATGCGCATATAGGAGCATATAGGCCATATATATGCCGCATATAGGTTGCATATAGGCCAGATTTAGGTGCATATATGCGCATATAGGAGCATATAGGCCATATATATGCCGCATATAGGTTGCATATAGGCCAGATTTAGGTGCATATATGCGCATATAGGAGCATATAGGCCATATATATGCCGCATATAGGTTGCATATAGGCCAGATTTAGGTGCATATATGCGCATATAGGAGCATATAGGCCATATATATGCCGCATATAGGTTGCATATAGGCCAGATTTAGGTGCATATATGCGCATATAGGCCACATTTATGCCGCATATAGGTTGCATATAGGCCAGATTCAGGTGCATATAAGTGCATATACCGGGCATATAGGTCTCCTATAGCTTCTTTATATCCACATATAGGTACTATATGTGCACATACAGGGCATATATGTCTCCTATATAGCTTCTTTATATACACATAAAGGCCCTATATGTTCATAATACAGGTCATATAGGTCTCACTTCTTTATATCCACATATAGGCCATATATGTACACAATACAAGGTATATGCCTCCTATATAGGTCATTTACAAATCTGTTTGTATGCACTGTGTCATAATCCATATATACCCAGCGAGCACAAAACGTTTTTTCAACGTTGATTTTTAGTTTAAATCTGGGTGATATTGGGTTTGAACGTCTAAGACCTAATTTCACCCTCTTTTCAACCGGCTAAAATGCGGTTACAACGTAAACGTGTAAAAAAACACAATTTGGTTCATCATATTGTTAAAACATTTGTTGTAGTTTGGAATAGAGACAATATTGATAGTGTGTGAATTGGCATTTTATTGTCTTTTATTGTGTAACTGAGAGTTGAAATCTGATCTACACGAAAACTACATTTCAACGCATTTTATGTCACATGAAATATCATAAATATGGGACTATAGGCTATGTGGTGCCAGCAAAAAGCTTCCAGGACACAACTATGGTTAATAGTTTAGCGCAATACTATAAAATAATGAATTCAGTTCCTGCAGCAACGAGCATGCGCAAGTACTTACTAGCTGTGACTGACTAGACCAAAGCAAGTCTGCACCGGTCTGCACCAAGTGCGGAACGAGGTGCTCTGGGCACACTATGTTATTGTAACAGACTATACGAGGCTCTGTGTAGGCCTACCTCCTGAGTCTCTGGTGTTAAATGAAGTTAACCTCTGAAGCCGTACAGCCTACAGACTATAGATGCACACACACACACAACATCATTTTAGTCTGTTACGATCGTACGCATCACATAAAATAACTTCCCGATCGCTGACAATTGTGGTCTACGTTGTGTGCGAGAGAGTATATAATGTGCCCGGCTCTCTGGTTAGTATAAGAAAATGTATAGCTCAGCACTAGAGCGCACGGCTTGAACGGGGTTCGAATCCCGTGTGCGCTGCTATTTTTTTTTATTTAAAACCCTACATATAGGTACATATATGTACATATAGGTTTCCCATATATGGTGCATACATAAAATTGGCCGATTTCCTATATTATATGTACATATAGGTACATATATGTACCTATACATATAGGTACATATATGTACATATAATATAGGAAAACGGCCAATTTTATGTATGCACCATATATGGGAAAACTATATGTGGCCCTATATTAAAACATATAGGGTACATATAGATTATTTCCATGTGGGAAGAGCAGGCCTGCCTGTTCACACACACACACACACACACACACACACACACACACACACACACACACACACACACACACACACACACACACACACACACACACACACACACACACACACACACACACACACACACACACACACACACACTTCCCTCTCATCCCCTTGGAGATGAATCATCCAGTGTGTGATGTGGTTAAAAACGACCAGTGTTTCCTTGGTCACTCAGACCCTGCCCTTGTTCACTGACCCCGCCCTTCACTTAGACCCCGCCCTTGTTCACTGACCCTGCGCTTGCGGCCAGATGTGACTTGATAGGCTGAGAAGCTGCTCCTAGCTGAGTCATCACAAAGTTGTATTCATTTCCATGATTTTTGCGGTGGTTCCTGACTCACTGAAATAAGGCGTCTTTCTAAACTGGAATAGAACAATAGAGTTTGACTCGCTATCATATTTGATTCTAACATAGAATTTATGTTAAGCAGTTACATAATAGTGTAACTGGATGAATGTGAGTCCTCGTGAGTCCCGATCGTGGTAGCGAGTAGGTTGGTTAAACTCACTCCCCCAGTATAAAGAATGGCACGTTAATCAGCTCCACCAAGACATCGCAATTGCTCAAGTGACATCGCTGATGACATCACTGACACCACCACAGACAGAGCCCAGACTCTGGAGAACATCTACATTTCAATAATGGCCTCATATCTATTTTTTTTGGCTTAGCCTCCTGGCTTGTTCTAGCCTGATATTCAAACTGCATTGTCAATTCATAAACTCATTGCCTCTTCAAGAAGAGCCAAATTCACAACTGTGGAGTGGGCGTGGCTTTGAAGGTCTGGAGCCAGGCTAGGCTCTTTCACCACTGGTAACCTCTCTCTCTCTCTCTCTCTCTCTCTCTCTCTCCTCTCTCTCTCTCTCTCTCTCTCTCTCTCTCTCTCTCTCACACACACACACACACACACACACACACACACACACACACACACACACACACACACACACACACACACACAGACGCACGTGCACACACGCATGTCTGGAAGAGATTGTGCTAAAAAAAGAGATGATTGAAGGAATCACAGGCGCCTGATGTCATTGAAATTCCTTCATTCGTTTTGGTAATTTAACAGGTCAATGGCGGTATGCACAGCTCTTCTGCTGTACAAATATCTAGTCAACACTGTGATTTATGAGGCAGCAGATTTGGAGAGTCTGTTGAAAATGTGTTGTGTCGATCCAGACTGTGACTGCTTCACTGTGTTTTGTCAGAAACACACTGCAAAACCCAATGATCCCAAATAAAGGCCAATGTGTTTGATCAGTTGGTGGCTGAAGGGTCGATTGTACAGTATGTACACATGTCTGCTACAACAGTTCAGATTAAATGTACAGGAAGTCATCTTCTGTTTAGCATGACATATGGCAAGCAGTTGGATGACATATCCGCTCTCCACCGAGGTAACTTTGCTAAACACATATGGTTTGTCCCTTAGTTAAGGTCATTCTGCCCTGCTGCTTGCAGGTCACAGTATCAGTGTGACACGGGGCTCTTGCCAGGTGGGCAGGCTGGCACCTAGCATGGAGGTCACCTAGCATGGAGGTCACCTAGCATGGAGGTCACCGTCTGATCAAAAGCCACATACGGACCCACATGCAGAGTCACTCACAACAAGCATTCACCTTGAGAACCAGATGGAGCGTACTAAAGAAAATAAAATGCTATTATACTCTATAATCTTTTGCATTGTGGTTTTATAAAATGGCTATCCTGAAGCCTTAAAGGGACAGCTCACACTAAAATCCAAAAGACATATCTTTACTCTCTCCTGTAGTGCTATTTATCCATCTACATCGTTTTGTGTTAGTTGCCTGAGTTTTGGAGATATCGGCCCTAGAGATGTCTGCCTTATTCTCTCCAATACAATGGAACTGGATGGCACTCGGCTTGTGCTACTCAAAGCAAAATATATATATATATACATTTGAAAAACTCAACAGCATTGTCTCTTTCCAGAAATCATGACCTGGTTATTCAAGATAATCCACAAACCTTGTTGTGAGCAGTTGCATGCAGGAACTATTTTCTTTAGACCCAACTACACCCACTAGCTGCTAGCTAGATCCTACATGAAACTGCAGCTATAGCTAGCAGCTGTGGGATTAGTTTAGTTGAAAGAAAATAGTTCCTACGTGAAGCTGCTCATAACTAGATATGTGGATTATCTTGAGTAACCGGGCCATTATTTCTGGAAAGAGACATTGCTGTTTTTCAAACGTATGTTTTTGCCATTTTGAGCACCACAAGCCGAGTGCCATATCCAGTTCCATTGTATTGGAGAGAAGGCAGACATCACTATGCCCGATATCTCCAAAACTCAGGCAAGTAACACAAAACAATGTAGATGGATAAAGCACTACAGGTGAGAAGAAAAATATGTAATTTTGATTTTGGGGTGAGCTGTTCCTTTAAGTCACACAGGTTTATTGTAGTCTTTGCACCAACCATTTTGATTCTGGATATGTCAGTGTAACTTAAGAGCCCCCCCCCGACTAAAAAGTTGGCGCCGTGCCAGGAAAAGGAATCCTTATATAAGGACTATAGTGTTTCAGTCTCCCCTCCGCCCGCCCAAGTTAGCTTGACGACACATTTCTCAACGCTCAATCTGTTTCTCCATAAGCTCATAAATGTAAGGAACAAAAGTAACATTTTGGCTAAGCCATTAATAACTGTCTGTGTATTGATAGATGACAGCACGGGTCATCGCGCGCTGAAGGAACGACTACGCTGTAATTTAGAAGAGGAGCGGAATCACGCCGCTAGTTTTATGACGGCACCATTATTTATGTGCTGTCAGTGTAGGGTACATATAGGAGGAGTTGGGATATTCTTCTTGGGGATGTGAAAAGGAATTTTTGAAGTGTTCATACCAGTTGACATGGGATGGGCCATATAGTATATCATCACGTGGAAGAGAAGAGGAAGACATAATATGAGAAAAAAGAAAGCAAAACAGACAGAGGATAATGAAGTGCATCTTAGAGTCAATCTTAATTTCATATAAAAGATGATAGTACAGCTTAAATTTGTGTGTCGTAGTATAGCCTATCAATATTCCACATGATATGTACAACTGTTGCGGTAGGCTACTGCTCCAGACATAATTCCACATTTGCAGAAATTGTATTTTTTCGTTCCCTTAATTAGCTAGAAAAGTCCAAATAAATGCAGTCCTCCAGCTTCAATGTTTTCCTTATTTCTTTTTTAGCCTTTCTATCTGTTATGTGTGCATTTAAGACTGTATAGGGCGGTTGAGACTTGATGGGATGACTGCAAATACTTTCCACTTATAAAGCAAAGATAAATTTGATTTATGTGCATGTTCCTCTATCATCTATCATCTCTTGTTTTTCAGGTGATGGAGGAATGTTCTTCTTATGCACATACAAATATAACGCGCCGTCTGACGATGCAAAAAAAAAAAAAAAAGCTGAAATCCTGTGGGAGTGTTGTAGCTTGTGATCTTCTTTGGAAATGCATTCACAACTCATGCACTGTGCTTAATAATATTGGACTGAAATAGAAGTGTCGGTATATATTGACATTCACATTTATCTCAATCTTTGTATTTGTGCAAGTTTCACTAAGCAGGGGACCACAGTGGAAAGACGCTTCTGGACTTTATTGTGTTTGTCTGACATTTCCTTTATGCACTCATTGCCTCAGCAGAAGTAATGTTTTCTAATGAAACTGTCAAAATAAAATCACTCAATCATGCACTGTGGTATAGCATTGGATTGAAATAAAAGTGTCATTGTATATTGAGATTCACATGTTTCTCACTCACGTTTTGTAGTTGTATGTTTATGGAGTGTCCTGTTCCATTTGATTTCATTTTAAAACTGTATTTTCCATGAAAGTAAATTATTGCAGACAAGTAAATATGTTTTGCTGCACTGGCTCATCGCACCTGTCTTCACTTATCTTGGGACAAAACAATACAATTTCATTGGTTTTTCTCTAGAGGTGCCAAAATCATACATGTCACCACAAGACTATTTTCTAACGATGTCTTTATTGGTGCACTTATAATATAATATTGGGTTGAAATAAAAGTGTCCTTGTATATTGACATTCACATTAATCTCAATTTTTGTAGTTGCACGTTTATGGGTCATCCTGTTGTAGGGTCAATTTTATTTCATTTTGAAACTCTATTTTCCATGAAAGTAAATGACTGCAGACAACACTGTAATATGTTTTGCTGCATTGGCTCATCGCACCTGTCTTCACTTATCAATGCCACACAAATAACGCAATCCCATTGCTTTTCCTCTAGAGGTGCCAACATCATATACATGTCAGTGATGTCACCACATGTCTAGTTTTATAACTAGAAGAAGGACACTCGCAGTGCAGACCTCCGCCAAGGCCAATAGTCCAGTCTGCTATGATATATCTGGTGAGTGGGCTCGGATCCATCCGCTCCAACATTTAATGGGTTCTTCCTTGGCCCGTGCTTCACCCCACGTTCCATCAAGTTGCATGAAAACTGGCCCGGTAGTGTTTCCCTAATCCTGCTAACAGACAAACGACACCGCAAACATAACCTTCCTTGGCGGAGGTAATAATGATGTCTTTATCGCTATAATACAAGATGGGATTGACATAAAAAGTGTCAGTGTATATTCCTTCACATTTATCTCAATCTAATTACCGCAGACGACACTGTAAATTGACTAATCACACCTGTCTTCTTCACTTATCAATGGGACACAAACAACGCAATTTCATCGTTTTTTTTCTAGAGGTGCCAAAATCATAATAACCACCACAAGACTGTCTTTATTTTTTATAGTTATGAAACTTGGTATCATGTTTATTTTTTGATCTCTTGTGGGATGGCATCATACATTTTTGACATGCCGTATATTATCTGCAAGGGATTTGGTTTGGGCCGTGTCGTGATTTCAGTGTGTTTCAGATAGTATGTAATTTTGTTTTTACTGCTTCAAAAATGAAGATGGGGGAAAAAAACGGTCCCTGCCTTACAGACCGTGAATCATCTTTTATGTGGCCCCCTTTTTTTTATGATCAACTGTCAAGTAGGTGAAACCTGCTCTATCTTCCTCCTTCCTGCTTAGGACAGTAATTAGTCAACCAACACTGAAGAAAGGATCTCCTTCCCGTCTCTTCCCAGCTTTTCCAAAATGTACTTTTGGATGTGGGTTTGAAGTTTTCCATGGCCCGTTGGAACGGCGCTCTAACCACACACTAGATCCATAACAAACCCGCCATGGCCAGAGCAGCTCGCTGCAGAGGAGGTGTGTACATGCGAGCGTATATTATGTGTGCTCGTGCGTGTGTGGTTTTTGTGACTTCATCAAGAAAGCGCTGCGTGTCCTTGGACTTGGGTCGACGCAGCTGGTCCAGAAATTGGTTGCTGGTTGGTGCGATCGTCTGCGTGTGTCTGTCATCTTGGTGAATTGGCGAAATATGCAACGTTGCCACTCACTTTAGCCGTCGGATTGATTTAACATGCACAAAAACAAACCCTTTTAGGAGAGAGAATGATTGAAAGTGACTGAGGAGACGGCAGATGAGACTGGAAAGATCCGTGTGTGTCGACCGACTTCTGTAGGCTATAGACGTGTGAAGGAGAATGAGTGGGTGAGAGACAGAGACAGTCAGTGAGACAAAACACTAACAATTATAATGAAAGTTATCCATCTGTGCTGTATTATGTCTGCCTTCACATCGGCCCATGCAAAGTAAACAGCTTCCCATGGACATCGACAAGAAATCCAACTCCAGCCCCCTCCCAGACCTGAGGATCTCCTTCTCCATTTCCTGCCAGACCTACAGCAGAGAAGGACAGACGCTACAGTAACACTTTCAGCCATAAGATGGTGAATTATAAGCACTGAGCACGTTGCCACGGAAGCTTTCATCTGTCCCCGAGAAAGGAAACCGAACTCGCAAACACAGCTGGATCCTGTGCCAGATGATGTCATGGTGGCCATGCTGCCGCGTCTCTATATGCTATACTGTATCTTACGAGTCCGTATAGGGTGAGGGGTTAGGTCCACTATTTTTCGTGTTAACTTCAGCCAGACTCACCCCGGATTACCTTTGTCCTTCGTATCACCCGCTCTCTCTCTCTCTCTCTCTCTCTCTCTCTCTCTCTCTCTCTCTCTCTCTCTCTCTCCCTCTCTCTCTTTCTTTCTTTGTCTCTCTCTCTCCTCTGTCTCTCCCCAGATGTCTGCTCACCAGCTGTGCGCAGATGGCTGAGAGGAGCAGACAAGATGGGTTTTTATAGGCACATGCGCGCACGTGCACGCACGCGCACGCGCGCGCGCGCACACACACACACACACACACACACACACACACACACACACACACACACACACACACATGCGCGCGTCACACACACACGTAGGTACACAGTGTGAGTTGACCAGCAGGGATCCATGGCTAAGTCCCTAAGTTTAAAGATTTTGCTCCGTTGTCGTCTTTCCACATCTTCTCATTGTCCATAGACCACATCATATGAAACAGATGCCTCAAACTCACAAGAGACCGCAGACAAACACATAGGCCACATGGCCAGAGAAGGTCAGGAATTTGGCTGTTTCTCTACTTTAATTGGATTATGTGTTTTTTTTATATGCTAATATGAAAGTTATTAGACCGCAGCTATTTTGGCCCGCAGTCTGAGAGAGGTTGTGGTCCAAAACCAACGGGGCCATTTGAATAATCATCAGTAATGGTTTCCGATTACACTTTAATCTTTGGGATGACATAATTATGACCTACAAGCAATAACACAAGGAGCACAGAGCTTTCCTCTGTGCTCATCTGAAAGAATTATCATCATTTAGAATGATCACCGGGCAGTTGAAAAAGTATAAGAAGAAGGGCCCTCTAGCCCCCCCCCCCCCCCCCCCCCCCCACACACACACACACACGCACATGCACACGCACACACACACACACACACACACACACACCGCGTACTCGCCTATCCCCTAGAATACATCTTCATCAAAGTATACAGTATCTCAGAACTGCACTGTGCAGTTTTTCCACAGCGATAGGAACTTCGGGGACCTCCCTCCCCCACTGATAGTGTTTCAACATCACATAGCAAAAAGAGCAACGCTCGGGTTCACTGGATGTTTACGCCCGGGGTACACTGTCATAAGCACCATCAGAGACCGAACGAGACCGGGAGACAGCGCTGGCTCAGCTGGACTCGACCAAAACAAAACAAAACAAAAAAACACTTCTGAATACTTGCTCTGTGTTATCCAGACTGTGTTGTTGCCACGGGCGACAGGGGATGGCGTGATGATGATGCCGGGCCGGCCCCCTCGGACCCGCGGGGGTAAACGGTGACCGGGGCTTCTGGTGGGATGGCATAACGGGTCGCTTCTTGACCTCCGGAAAGATGTGGGGGGGGGGGGGGAATGGAGAGAGAGGCGGGAGGAAGAGGAGAGGGGATGAAGGAGAGGAAGGGAAGGTGAAAGTGAGGTCACGGGGCGGATGGAGAGAACAGGTTTTAGAGGATGTGAATGACAGAGGGCCCCCTATATAAACAAAGCCCTGGTGTGAGATGAGAGAATCCTTAGAAGTTGTGTGTGTGTGTGTGTGTGTGTGTGTGTGTGTGTGTGTGTGTGTGTGTGTGTGTGTGTGTGTGTGTGTGTGTGTGTGTGTGTGTGTGTGTGTGTTTGCACACGTCTTTTTTCCTTTTCTTTTTTTTTTACCTTTATTTGTACAGGGGGAGTTTCTCTGATAGCAATGCTCTCTTTTTCAGGAGTGTCCTGTTCACATTCGCACCTGGAAGCTTAGCTGACCATAACCCACAGTCTGATCTGCTGGCCACTGAGCAGCTCCACTGTCTGGAGTGGTTGGGGTTAAGGGCTTTGCTCAAGGGCACCTCAGTGGTGGTGGACGGCATGGTGGCTCAGTGGTTAGCAGCACTATTGCCTCACAGCAAGAAGGTCCCGGTTTTGAACCCCGGTCCGTCCCAGGTGCTTTCTGTGTGGAGTTTGCATGTTCTCCCCGTGTTTGTGTGGGTTTCCTCCGGGTGCTCCGGTTTCCTCCCACCACCAAAGACATGTATGTTAGGGTTAATACTCCTGTCAGTGCCCCTGACCAAGGCACTGGCAAAGGAACTGGAGTTGGTCCCCGGGCGCTGCACTGCGGCTGCCCACTGCTCCTAGTTCTAGGAAGGTTCCTACTAGAGGATGGGTCA
This sequence comes from Poromitra crassiceps, assembly GCF_964638095.1. Taxonomy (NCBI): domain Eukaryota; kingdom Metazoa; phylum Chordata; class Actinopteri; order Beryciformes; family Melamphaidae; genus Poromitra; species Poromitra crassiceps. The sequence goes on from NC_139630.1 coordinate 28,411,658, forward strand.
AATGCAGAGGATGAAATTCCCCATGGAGATAAATAAAGGATAACGGTAACTTAACTAGATAACTTAACTTAATGAGAAACAGACATGCGGTGCCTTTTTTCCCTTTCCCCACCCAGACCATTCCCGGGGATTGAATGACGATCTTCCGGTCACAAGCTCACTTCTCCAAAGGTGCCTTCACACCAAGGAGAGAAAAGCATCACTGTGCGAATTATTCGCCAAAGTTGAAACAATGAGGTGAATCTCAAGTCATTCAGGCCCGCTAAATTCCGCTTCATCCGCGCCGCCCAGTGGCGAAAGGGTGTGTGCTCATCGTGTGTTTGCATTGACTTTATACGTCAAAATATATACGTTTATACGTTAAATTTCTTGCTAATTTCTCCTTTGTCAAACGCATGGTTTTAGGCCACCACTGCCCGGTCGGGATGACTTTCCCATAATACTCCAGCTACACTCCAGCTCACACTGACACATTGGCTGGATTTCCTCACTGTTGACACGACAATTCATCAACACGAGTCGTAAATTTGGACAAGTGAGGATTCTTTCGTCTTCGGCCATGAAAAGCATCGAGTGTCTGCTGCAGCTTTCTGCTGAGCAGGCAGTCTGCTGCTCGGCTTCACGCCCTCCTCTCAGCAGCCTCTCTCCCTCTGTTCCGCTCTCACCCCTGACCTCTCACCCCGCGGCCTCGGCCAGGGGTCATTCATGAGCCCACAGTGGAAGGCCATAAATCTGCCATTAGAAAGACGCAGATCAGTGGCTACGGCTTCCAGACTTTCACCTTCACCGCCGTTGTGCTTCTTCTGTTCTACAGGGGGGGGGTCACGTCAGTTAACTGGTGGGAACCGGAGTGGAGCTGGGCTGAGACGAGGGATTCCAACTGACGATCTTGTTCAAAGTCTGACTACACATGACTGAATGCTGAATTAACGGAAATTTCTGTCAACCTCGACAACGGTTCCCGAATCTTGGTCAAATCAGCGAATTTGCAATTCCCTTATTTACTTCGACGAACGTGCAAGTTTAACTTCAGACCAATTGCTCTTGACATTTTACCTTGCACCAACACCAAGTATGAACCACAAACCATAGTTTCCTCCGTGCACATCATCAAAAGACCAATTTTTCCGAGGAGAACACTATGAACCCAATAAACAGAGGCAGTTATATTCTCTCTCCGAGGCATGGATACCATGTGTAAAAACAAAGAAAACAAAAACAAAAATAAGTCTTCTCGGTTGACCCCAAAAGGGCCATGATTAGCCATAAAAGATGGAGAAAAACAGAGGGAGAAAGGGCTGAACAATGGAGAGAAAGTGAGAGAGAGTGAGAGAGAGAGAGAGATAGAGAGAGAGAGAGAGAGGAAAGGAAGTGGGAAAGTGACATTTTACAATCTGGGTAACTGCTCCGACGTTTCTCCGTTCCGAGCTTAGAAAAGCAAACATTGTTGGTGAGCTCGGTTAAAACGGGGCAGCGTCGAGTGGATAAGCTCTGACCATTGTGGCCACGCAATGATTTACTTGGCTGCAGTGGAAATGCGCATTACCATGCAATTAATCTTTCTGTTTTTATGTTTTGCCTTTCACTGTAAATGCTTTGCAAACCAACTCAATGTGTTTTCCAAATCTCGTCCGTAACAGCAGCACAAATACCGACAAACTTCCGACCGGACGAACTGAGATGGAAGTCACTTTGGATTTGTGCAGATCGGCAATTGCGTGGCATCGCAATCACGGTGGGAATTTTGTCGTTTTAGGGGCGTGGCCATTTGGCCTTTGACCTCGCAACTTTTTTTTTAGGGCACAAGGCCACATGCCAGGGCACAAAGGCCATTGCTCTATTGACATCGTGAAGAGTGATTTTTCTTAGATGTGTGTTAAAACGAGCCAATGACACATCCTTTGTATGAGACCACTGACGCTTTTAAAGCAACTGACAGTAGCAGGCTGCTAGCAGGGCACTGCCAAGGTGACCTTAGGGATCTCAGGGCATCACGGCCAGAGAGAAGGGCAACGGAGACCATGGCCTCCATGGCCTCTGTGTAATTCCCACCCTGGTTGAAATCATTTGCTTGTCTGACGAGTCAGAATGGGAATGTTGATCTTGGAGCGTGGCTCCCTTTGACAAATGAGACATTGATAAACATGGAATTTTGTTATGGAAATTATAGCATCAACAAAGACAGACAGAAAGAAAGAAAGAAAGAGAAAGAAAGAAAGAAAGAAAGAAAGAAAGAAAGAAAGAAAGAAAGAAAGAAAGAAACTAATTTGCATAGACATGCCATATTCAAACTGGTGTGCATCTTTCAACACATCTGAGTTTCATTGGCAGTGCCGCCTTCATGCGGCTGGAGGCTTTTAATTGAGAAAACTGCTTTGTGTAACTTGTAAGTGTGTCAGACAGGTCTGTGAGTAAGAGCATCACCAACAACTCAGGCTAATCACCAGACACACCCCGTGTTTGCTGTGGCGTGCAGACATGCCAGAGACGTGCACGTGCACGTGCACTAGCACATGCACGGGCACTGTGCACGTGGACTGGCACATGCACACCACACACACACACACACACACACACACACACACACACACACACACACACACACACACACACACACACACACACACACACACACACACACACACACAGCTCAATAAGTCAGATAAATGACACAGCACACTTTCCAAGCTGCTGGTGTTCGTCAAAGTTCAGGGAATGGAAGGTAGTCACTTATATTCTGGCCATGACTTTAACGTGAACCTTAACCTTATCCTCTCCTCTCCTCTCCTCTCCTCTCCTCTCCTCTCCTCTCCTCTCCTCTCCTCTCCTCTCCTCTCCTCTCCTCTCCTCTCCTCTCCTCTCCTCTCCTCTCCCCTCGCCTCCTCTCCTCTCCTTTCCTCTCCCCTCGCCTTCTCTGCTCTGCTCTCCTCTCCTCTCCCCTCGCCTCCTCTCCTCTCCTCTCCTTTGCTCTCCTCTTCTCTCCTCTCCTCCTTTTCTCTTACAAACTGCTTCGTTTTCTCCTTCTCTTTCACAACCTCTATATCCGTGTTGTACGCAAAGTCTACATATTTAAATTCTAGGCTATTGACACTAGCACTCCCTCTGCAGCTACTGTTGCTATAACAAAACAAATACACCATGAAAATAACATAAGCTGATACATTAAGTAAATAGTGGCCAACAGGAGAATTATATCGTATTACTCATGTAGAAGTAGATAGATTGACCTCAAGCTGACCATGTGAGGAAAACGGCGCGCGCGGGCACACACACACACACACACACACACACACACACACACACACACACACACACACACACACACACACACACACACACACACACACACACACGAGCGAGAGAGATCAATTCCGCAGAATTATGCTAATGATGTAGTAATAGTAGATGAGTGAAGGAAGGATGAGAAGAGTGAGAAAGGTTAGAGATGACTGATGCAGGAGGAGAAGTGAGAGTGAAGGAGAGCAGTGATGTTCCAGTCAGCGCGGCCAGGAGATTAGAGCCAATAGACCTGATTAATAGTATATTGGTAAAGTGTTGGATTCATAAATTGCACTTTTGGCTGATCTCCAAGTGATGAATGGCTGTGTGTCTGTTGAGCAGCACGTCTCTGCAATATTGTTGATAGATTTACGCTCTCTCGCATACAAATAATGTATGAGAGAGTGAGTGTGAGAGAAAGAGAGAGAGAGAGAGAGAGAGATGCACGTTTCCCCAAAGTCCTACTAGTTTAATAGCCAGGAGAGAGAGAGCAAGATGGCGACAGACGAAGGACCAAGGGGAGCTGAAGACCATCTAAGCTCCTTTCCCCACACAGTGATGGATGGAGTTCAAGGTTCCTGTGGCGTAGACTGACATGCCCACATGTGCTCCCCCTCTGTCAAAGGCAGCGTATCATGACTATACAGATAACCGAGGGGAAAGAAGATGGCATGACAGGCTGTGAGGAAGACTCTTCCGGGGGCGAAAGCTGTCCTAATGACACTTAGACTTGTCTGATAAAGGTCAAGGGTCAATTTCCACACAGCATCCATCCAGCAAAGCTTTTTACAAAACACACTTCAGAGGCTCTCAGCACCGGCCTGATAGTGTTAACCCTAACTCTAACCCTGTGCCGACAGCCTCTGTTGTTTCTCTTAGGATTCTAAAGATTTGTTTGTAAAGTATCCATAAGTTGCACATACAGGTCATTTCTAAAGCATCTCTATAGGAAACGGACCCAATAATAAATGGATAACTTTATGTTCCAAGTTGCATTTTGATGACGTCGTTTGCAAAGTTGCAAGCCCTCGGAAAGTCCGATCGACCTTGGTGGTGGTAAGTTATATAAAAGGAGGCTTTGGGATAGAAACAGGACAGAAAATGAGGGGTTGCTCTGTAATATTGACAAACGAGGATCAAAAATGTGTCGGGTGCTCTCGGAAAACTGGGGGGAAAAGAGTGATCCAAACAAAAGGCCAGTGCAGGCACTCCAAAAATGAAAATATAACCACAAGGAACGAAAGATTTCCAAAGTGTTTGTAGTGGCCAAATCATTAAAATAGCCAACATGTTTCGACCGTTGTCGGTCTTTCTTCAGGGATCTGGATGGATTTGCTTTTTTCTCTGGCCGGGACGGCAACCAAGAAGCTGGGAGTCTGCAGATTTTCTCGCACACACACACACGCACGCACGCACGCACACACGCACGCACGCACGCACGCACGCACGCACGCACGCACACACACACACGCACGCACGCACGCACGCACGCACGCACGCACGCACGCACACACACACACACACACACACACACAGTCTACTCATGTTCTTATTCTGACTAGCACGCACTATAATGACAATAACAAAACATTTGCTTAGCTTTGCTATTCGGAGACAAGCTGTTTAGATTACAACACAATTTGTGTGATTCATAAGTACACAAGTCTCCTTCATCACACAGATTCAGCCTCGTCTAGAACATCACTTCCTCCATCTCCTCTGCCTTCTCATCACCATGACCAATGCATGAAGCCTCCAGGCTGTGATAACACATAAAGTATCAGTGTCACGTAGCGTAGCGTAGCGCCGATGATATACGACGCTATAAAGTTTAATAATAAACATGCCCACGTATCCACAGCGGGGCCGGATATGGCTTCTCTCTGTCCTATGGGCAGGCCTGCGTCTGCCAGTGACAGGGCTATATACTTAGCCAAGTGCAGGTGTGTTTTTGGCACGAGCGGCGAAGGCCGGCAGGTGTGTGTGGCTATTAGAATGTGATAATGACTATCATTACAGGCCAGGTAAGAACAGACCTGTGAGGAGGAGGCTGGGACAGGCACCAGAAGAAAGCAATGCTTTTAACCGGGATGCGTGTGTGTGCACAACTAGCATGCGCGCGTGTTACACACACAGACACACGCCTATAAACATTTATGTGTGTGTGCGTGCGTGCGCACACACACACACACACACACGTGCACGCACGTGCGCACACGCACACACACACACACACACACACACACACACACACACACACACACACACACACACACACACACACACACACACACACACACACACTGAGGGAGTGATCCACAAATGCAAACCCACACAAATTAGCACCTATCTGATTTCATGTTAGCTCCAAATGAAGCCTTTGGAAAGCATCCATCCTGAAAATAAATGCTTATTATAGATTAGCCTTAATTCATCGGAGGAGAAAAGTGCAAGTCAGTGTTTTACGGTAAAGTGTCATTTATAGTTGACACAAAATACAGAGGGAACCCTGGCTCATTCAAACCATTTTACATTCGGAAAAGATGCACTTTTATCATTCAATAATTAATCATTCAAACAAAAATAATGTATTAACCATTATTATGGTGAATGTTAAAGCGCTGAATGCATCAGTAATACATGAAAAATAACACAAAATATCTCCCACAATGTGTTGCTTTTTTGTTGGGGTATAGTGGTAAATGCACTACGCCCCTGTTTGGGTCACAAATGAAATATGTCATCCTCAATTAAACCGAGCACACCATCTGGGCCAATAGCTTTTCAATACCTCCTTGGGTGCAGAAACGCAGGCAGATCTGTCGGCTGCGCACACAGGCACACACACACGCACAAACACACATGTTGGTATTGCTACACTTTGTGAGGACCTTCATTGACTAATCTTAACCCTAACCTAAGTCCTAACCGCTTATACAGACTTGAGGACCAGCAAAATGTCCTAATTTTCTCTTCTTGGAGGACATTTGGTCACACACACACACACACACACGCATGCACGCACGCACGCACGCAACGCACGCACGCACACACACACACACACACACACACACACACACACACACACACACACACACACACACACACACACACACACACACACACACACACACACACTGCGGGTATTGGGGTCAGACTCTTGGGAGAGGCTCCAAGGAAAGCATTGTTTTTTTAAAGCCTTGTTGTTTTGGTTGAAATGGCCTCAGTCTGGGGCCACTACAAGTCAAGCTTGGCTCTGAGTGCGCAAGAGATAACGGCAAAAATGTCGGTTTTCTTCATGTTTTATGGTAACGATGATGATAACGGTGGTTTCCTCAATGTTGCTTGGCTATCGTCACGCGGCTCTTTTGAAATGTGGCTTATTTCTAAATGATAGAATCAATAGTTAAGTGAGCATTATGGCCAACTTTGAGCACTATCAGCATATTGTTTTGTGAGCCGCGTTGTAATGTTTCCAGAAAGTCATTATGCTCTGATACAGTAATACATTCATTAAGCCGTGTAATAACACAACTTAACCACGTGCCTCATTTGTGCGCTTTCATCATCTTCTCCTGTCTCTTCTCGTATTAGCTAAGTGCTATTTGTGTGCGGCTGTGTTGGTTTCCGTGTGTGTGTGTGTGTGTGTGTTGCCTGTGTGCGTGTGCGTGTGCGTGTGCGTGTGCGTGTGCGTGTGTGTGTGTGTGTGTGTGTGTGTGTGTGTGTGTGAGTAACCTACCAGATGTTATTTTGCAGGAGAGAGAGGAGAGATACCTCCCATGGCTAATTGTGAAAGAGAATTGTTGCAGCTCTGATGTTGTAGAAAACAAATCTCCTTGGGTAAATGATAGACAGATGCAGAATAGAATAGAATAGAATAGAATAGAACATAATTTTTTGCACACGTATACAT
>NC_139630.1:28421349-28431349 GCF_964638095.1 Poromitra crassiceps
GAGTCTTATACCCTTGTAATTGAATGCATCCTGTTGTTTTTCACCATTATGTGTTTCATTGTCATTGAGATAATCCAATACAGTTGTTTTTCTGTTCTGTGTTTCCCAGCTCTGACAGTATAGTATGGGACAGAACACACATGGGTTAATTCAATCCAGCACGGCGTGTTGGATGTTTATAGGCTAACTGATTTGGTCCATCCTTTACTAGACTGCTGGACTCAATTAAATTCAATTAAATTCAAACATTATTTTATCTTGTTGAGATTGCTGAGATTGTTGAGATTTGATTAAATGTCGAGGTAGTTGTATAGTAGGTATAGGTAGTGGTATAGTAGCTGCCTCTGCTAAACTCACACGCAGCTCCAGTCTGGAGCTGCATGATGTGATACCAGATGTTTCTCTCACTGTGTGTCTGCACCCCAGGTGTGCACAAGTGAAGTCAATGCCCCTGACTCCTTTTGTCCATGCTGCCCTTTTCAGGTTGACACAACGCGAGATCGTTTTAAAGGTTAGAGTTTTTGATAGCATCATAAGTTACAGTAAAAGGGCTTGTAACATGAAGTCTGAAGGGCATTTGTCTAGCAATATTCCCCCGATATATAACTTTAAGAGTTATATGGTCAACAGCATGAATGTGTTCAATCTCACCAGAAACTGAAAGTGACATATTTTAATCATTGAATCAAGTTCAACTGTTGGGGAAGAGTACTCATCACTGGGACAGTTTCTACCCAACTGTCATCCGCCTCTTCAACGAGACCCGAAACCCCCCCACAAATAAGGACTTTATTAAAGTGAATCTTGAATCTTGAGTTGTGGCTCATTCTGACTGACTTGACTGCAGCCAGGGCTCCACTTCTATCAAATGAAAAGTTTATTTAATGACTGACTCCACATTTACTGTAATTATGAATTATTTTGATATGATTTTGTTATTCTGTACATCCTGATACTTTGTTTTATTATTAGTTTAGTTTAGTTTTATTTTATTTTATTTTATTTTATTTTATTTTATTTTACACCTGTTTGTATTCTACCTGTAGTCCTAACAAAATTGTGTTTTTTCGGTAGTTAGAATAACTTTTTTTAAAGTGTGGTTTTGCAATGGGAATTTTACCTTGACCATGACATAACCCAAATTATTACATAGTGCAATTTCCCCTTATCTAGGTTGTTCCCTGTCTGTGACCCTCTCAGCACACTGCATGACACAACACCGCCGGATGAGGAAAAACCTGCTTCAGTCAAGTGCACCCTGGAAACACACTTCCTCCTGTAACCTACCTGCGCTCTGCTGGGTCAGCTGTTCTCCTTGTTGTGCAACACCGTAAATGCCTCAATCCCTTGTTCTCACTTTGCCTGTTAAGCCCTTTGATGAGGAAGTGGACTGAATTTCCGTCCCCTCCAGTGAGAAGAGAGGACAGGGTGACCTAAAAGGCAACAGGAGATGGGGGAGGTATGTGTTACAGTACAATAGCCAACAAATCCCTCCGCAGTAACCACACTCGGCCACTGAGCACATGCTTATGATGGGAGCCTAATCAGCTTTCCGCAGACAGGCTAATGTCCTTACAGTGGCTGAGAGGGGGGGGCCTATATATAGCCTTCACTCTCTCCCTCTTAACAGGGGATAACACTGGCCCGGTTCTCTTCTGCGCAGCTCCTCTCCGAAGCCCCCCTGCCCCCATCATCCCCCGTCCCGTGCTGATGATGGCCATCCAGTGCAAAAGTCCATCAAGAACTAGGGTGGGCAATTATTTTTGCTGGGGGGCCACATGAGAAACCCTGATTGTCGCCGGGGGCCAAGAAAATGTTGTCATGCCGCAAACCTCTAATTTTATCACTAGATTAAAGTATAGAAAACATACAGTGTACTTATTCTCCAGCATTTATTATATTGAAAATCAGTCCAAACAGCCAATTTAGGTCATCTCTCATTGTTGATGTTTTAGCTTAGTAAAATGATGTGGTTTGTCTTAGACGTCCCGGGACGGGCAGAACCATCATGAGGGCCGCTTCTGGCCCCCGGGCCGCATAATGCCCAGGTCCGATCAAGACAATGAGGAAGGAATGAGTGAGGACAAGATAGATGGAGAGCGTAGTAGTAGTAGTAGTAGTAGTAGTAGTAGCACCACAAAGCATTTAATGCTACAAAGTGACACAGTGAAACTGAGACTGACAGAGATAAGAGATACCGTAATAGAGTCAAGCTTGATGCTTGACGGTACATAGCTCATTGAAAGTTATGTGACAGCTGAATAAATATGGTTAAAGTTAGACAGAGAGAGGAGACAAATGAGTGTGACAGAGAGACAAGAGAGAGGGGAGAAAGAGGGGAAAGAGTGCATGAGAGAAAGTGAGACAATTGTTTTTTTTTTCCCCTCAAAGCTTCAATCTCAGCAGGGAAAGTGTCATCTGTAGGCCTGGACTGGACTCCAAGCATTAGAGTGATCTAGACCTGGAGCAGGAGAACCCCAGGAGAACAAGGCACTGCTGGTAGTAAGGTAGACCATAATGCTAGGCTATGCACCTTCTACCTGCTATTCCAAATCCACTGACAGCTGACCAGGTCTGGCAAACTTTGGGATGACAGCTGCTTGATGTGTTGTTGTTTTTTAGATTATTTTTTTAGATTATTTTTTAATTTTCACTTTTTTGATTGTATTTAGATAGGACAGTAGGCAGACAGGAAAGGTGGGGAGAAAGAGAGGTGGACGACATGCGGCGAAGCACCGTGGGTCAGACCCGAACCCGGGTCGGCCGAGCGAAGGACCAAGCCCCCGCGGCACGCATGCCACCAGGTGAACCACCTGGTGTCACACAGCTGCTTGATGCTTGACAGTGACATCTCTCTGGGTGTAAATCCATCATTTTCAGCTGGCAGCAGCAGCACCAAACACCAAACACTTGGATTGGGCGGGCACCTTTGGACATTCACCTGTTGAAACGTACCTAAGACAAAGTCAGACTTTGACCTTGTCTCTCTTCGACTGTCCACCAAAGTGGCCTATATTCACCTCGACCACACTAAAGTTTAATAATTATAAAATGTTTGAGATGTCTGAAATTGTAGTTTATTTTGTCTGGTGATAGTATAAAGGGAGAATGTTATTGCGGTGTTCACATCTTCAGCCACTGAAACTAGCGAAACAACATGGTGGCTCAGTGGTTAGCACTGTTGCTTCGCAGCAGGTCCCGGGTCCATCACAGCTGCTTTTTGTGTGGAGTTTGCATGTTCTCCCTGTGTTTTGTGGGTTTTCCCTAGGGTGCTCTGGTTTCCTCCCACCATCAAAGACATGTATGTTAGGGGTGCCCCTGGATGGATCAAATGCATGAGGATTTATCCCCATGGGGATAATAAAGTATACATACAAAAAGGTTTTTTTCTCTTTTTTTAATTAAGTCAGTCAACTGAAACACTTTTTTCCACGTCATTATTTCCAAACTGGATGGCAATTAAAATCACATGCAGAACAGTGAAACAATCTCTTTTGAGCAACAGAAAACCATTGGAGAAGCACTGAAAGAGAGTCAAACGTGTTGCTCGAGCATCACAATGAACACAAGTTAATCTGCATCTGAACATATAGCCACTGTGTCTGCCAGCACTGCTCTTCTGGAGCCAAAATAATATACAGTACAAACTTGCGCAAACACGCACGCACGCACGCACGCACGCACGCACGCACGCACACACCACAGACTTAAGACTCGACAACACATGAATCTGACTATGACATCAGCCGCACACAAACTGTACAAAAATAGAGATTAATAGAAAAATAGGAGATCAGGTTTTAGAGAGTATGCTGGGGCTCTTGCACTTGTACAGTAGAGCGAGATTACGTGCTAAAGTTGATAGAAAGATGGAAAAAAAGCCCACTTGTCTTATTGCCATTTAAATGTCACTGCGATTGTCTTTATCTGCATTCTCCTTGTTTTTTCTATTCTCTTGTCATTTTGTTGGCGGAAGAGCACAAACAGACAGGAGGAGGGTGTCACTGTGTGTCCTCTGACAAACAGACAGGAGGAGGGTGTCACTGTGTGTCCTCTGACAAACAGACAGGAGGAGGGTGTCACTGTGTGTCCTCTGACAAACAGACAGGAGCAGGGTGTCACTGTGTGTCCTCTGACAAACAGACAGGAGGAGGGTGTCACTGTGTGTCCTCTGACAAACAGACAGGAGCAGGGTGTCACTGTGTGTCCTCTGACAAACAGACAGGAGCAGGGTGTCACTGTGTGTCCTCTGACAAACAGACAGGAGCAGGGTGTCACTGTGTGTCCTCTGACAAACAGACAGGAGGAGGGTGTCACTGTGTGTCCTCTGACAAACAGACAGGAGGAGGGTGTCACTGTGTGTCCTCTGACAAACAGACAGGAGGGTGTCACTGTCCTCTGACAAACAGACAGGAGCAGGGTGTCACTGTGTGTCCTCTGACAAACAGACAGGAGGGTGTCACTGTCCTCTGACAAACAGACAGGAGGGTGTCACTGTCCTCTGACAAACAGACAGGAGGGTGTCACTGTCCTCTGACAAACAGACAGGAGGAGGGTGTCACTGTGTGTCCTCTGACAAACAGACAGGAGGAGGGTGTCACTGTGTGTCCTCTGACAAACAGACAGACTCACTCTCTTTTCATTTCATCCTTCAAAAAATATCACAATATTATTTATATATTTTACTCTTATCAACCACCACTCCTCCCCCTCCTCCTCCTCCTCCTCCCCCTCCCCCTCCTCCTCCTCCTCCTCCTCCTCCTCCCCCTCCTCCTCCTCCTCCTCCTCCTCCTCCCCCTCCTCCTCCTCCTCCTCCTCCTCCTCCCCCTCCCCCTCCTCCTCCCGCCACAGTGTTGTTTGTTCCTGTGATAAATGTCTTTTTGGTTCTCAAGCTGTGCGTTGGTCCGTGTTATTTTGCAAGAGGTTGCAGATGAGAGCAGAGTTTTGCTTTAAGTCACCTCTCTCTCACTCACACACTCTCCTCCTCCTCCTCCTCCTCTGAAACTTCTCTCTCTCTCTTTTTCTCTTCTCTACTTCTACCCTCTTTTTTTATTATTCTTATCAACCATTTTTAACCGCACCACCCCATCCCCCCCCCTCCTCCCTCGCTCTAAAGATGAGATTGTGTTGATATCTCCTCTGCACTGATCCAAATGCACTGCACACAGTCTGAGTCTTGATCTAAACGATGTCAAGAGTCCAAAAGACCCGAACACCCCTCAGTGTAAGAGAACTGTCTCATCATAGATAGTCTCTCTCTCCCCATTACATTCATTTTCACCTCGAACAGACTGTCGACTTCTAACAGTTAGCTACGGCGCTCTACAATGAATAATCACAGAACAAAAACAAAATCTTCCCTTTAGGCTTTTTCTAGGCACTTTAAAGACAATTATTCCTGTACAGAAATAAAACATGCATTGTTTTGTTGTTTTTGGTGTATTTTTTTTCAAGAATTAAACAAACTTGAAGAGTAGATCTTTGGATTTGTAAACAGCGTCCAGTTGCATTGTCTCATCTTGCATTGTCTGTGAACAAAATAACAATGGTTTCACTTCTCATTGTCACTGGTGCACATGGAAAGGTCACAAAGTCAGCTTTATTTGACCGAGAATCAATATCTTCGCAACGTCTCGTTTTGTCTTGTGATCCCTCCTTTGCAAATTAAGAGGGTTCAGACACACGTTCACCGCTTGGAGAGTGAATGTCCAGTACCAGCGAGTCGTACCTCAGAAGACATGATGGTCCAGCCTTTTGCTCACTTGTCCAGCCTGTTGTTTACTCTGCCCAATCAACCTTAGCGTCGCTGACGGGAACACTAAAGCTGACGTAGGAGCAGCATCCTGTACGAGTCTGCCTCTCACTGGCACCACTCCCTCTGACCTGGGCTCCTCCTCCTCCTCCTCTGGCACTCTACCCTGGAGAAAAGCCTTTCTCCTGCTTCCTGCCTCGATCCAAGCTCTCCACTTTTCATCTCAAGGAAAAGGAAAAGAAGAAACCATCATTCCTCATTATCCACCTTCATCGAGGATCGGAAATTCCACAGTTACACTAAAAGTGGTAACTGGGGGTAAAAAACAAAACGACATGAAGTGCATGACTCTGCACCAGCACACGCTTAGTTACAGGGCAACCAGGTGGCGTACATGGGGTGGTGCGGAGGAGGGTGGTAGTGCTGAGGGGGCAAGGGAGGACAGGCGTAGACAGGCTGAACCTGCGCCACATAGTAGTTGCTGAAGTTGCCGTCGGAGACGTAAGGGGCCGGCTGGTAGAAGCAGGTGACGTTGGCGGCGTTGGGGATGGCGTTCTGCTCGGCCAGGACCCGTAACGCCAGCGAGGAGATGAGGCCCAGTGCCTGCCGCCGCTCGTAGCCCATCAGGCACACGGTGCTCTCCTGGACCACACTGTACAGCGTGGCCAGGTAGTCGTACTTCCGGTCCTCCAGGTCCACAAAGTGGTTCTGGAGGTAGGACTCCAGCTTCCGCCGCTGCTCGCCCACCTCGGGAAAGTCTATGAAGAAGCGCGAGCACATGTAGCGCTGCAGCCGCTTCATCTCCGCGTCGCAAGCGGCGCGGAAGCCCCGCACCAGCAGGTGGCAGTACTTGAGCAGGCCGCCGCCTCGGATCTCCTCGGGGCTCCGCGTGCAGATGAGGCGCTTGCGCAGGTGGTCGAGGGCGGCGGGGAAATCGCCGTAGACGCTCTCGCCGAGGATGGTGGGGTGGAAGGTAGCAGCCATCGGGTGCTCGGAGCACTCGTAGAAGAGCAGGAGGGAGTCCAGTCGGATCTGGAAGGAGTCCACGCTGAACTCGAACTGGCGCCGGAGCGAGTCCACAAACTTCAGCTCCACGTTCTTCCCACGGTTGTTGGAGAGCGAGATGAGGCTCCAGCGGTCCGAGTCATTGCACACCTTCACCATCTTCTGCACATAGGCCTCCTGCAGCACATGAGTGCAAAATTAGGTGTTGCTACATTGTAATGTGTTGATACATGTCGGTTTGCACCACACATTTTGCAGAGGTGGAAATTGATTTCGGTTTTAACTCAATGAGCCAATGAATGAATGTAGTGAGTCAACCCTGGTTCAGTCGCCAAGCCTATGGGCACAAGGAGACGAACAGCTAATCTTAACCCCTACTTAGTCTACATATCCATACATAGTGTGTTTTAATGGGGTTAAGAAGACATAATGGAAAAGCATAATGTGTGGAAAAACACTTTTGTTTGCTTTGTATACATGTATTATGAGGTGTATCAATATTGGCACTGTATGATCTTCCAAAATACACTATGGTATAATGACAGCAAATACAATAAGATAAAAACATTTTGGCGCACTGAGGTCCAGAATAGTTTTAATTCTCAACACTGACTGACAATTAAGTAGAGTGTTAAGAGTGTTTTTCCCCCTCCACTCCCCCACATGGTGTAGCTTTTTCAGTGTCCGTTTGCCATTTCAGAAGTGTGCAGTATAATGTTATAATAGGATTACATCAAAACACTGTTTTCTTATCTGTTAAGAGTGCACACATCACAGCCTAACACATAAGCATGTCCATGATTCAGGTTTAAGAAAGTCTGCACTAGATACTGTATCTGAATGTCTTGTATCTAAGATAGAAAGTTAACCATGCCTTGGTTTGAGCAATGAGCAGGCTGCAACATACATATTTTGCACCATAGATTAAATCTTCATTTGATCTTTTATTCAGATGTTTTGGGGAGCAGATTAGTTAGATAGTGGCTCATTAGTAGCCTAGGTAGCCTTCGGTATCCAGGTAACTGAGAGCCGACTGATTCATGTGGATCCGACTCCAATTGGATTAGATGGAATCCTCTTTGTGTTGGAAACCGACGTTTTTACTATCTGCAGCCCCTATCACTGTGCAGCTTTTAGGTGTGAAGGCAGCTAGAGCTAAACCTGGTTTTCCAACATTTATTTGAATTTACCAATGTGCATTTGAAAATCTGCATAACTTCCCTCTGCACTAACTGTGTGTGCAGTGTGCACGATGATAGAAGAACTAGCACAGCATATCATTCTCTTAGGCAAAGGCCATTTTACAAGTGTAATACTTTGATACAAATAATGATTTATTTAATACTATACCTTTAAGGTCACTGGTGTAATCTTTTCTTTATTCACTCCTTCGGGCAAGAAGTCCAGAAGAGAGTCCAGAACTATATCTTTCACCATCCGAAACTCCGTCTCTCCTTTCAGATCGGCGCAGAATATCAAGTCCAGATCTTTCCATCCCAGACCGCTGTCCTCATGCAGGACGTGACTGGCCGCGGAGCCGTTCAGGCGCACCTCCCGGACGTGTATCCGCTTCTCCTCCATGCGGCACCGGACCACCTTGACGATGTCCCGCGGCTTCACCTCCAGAGTGGGGAAACTCCATCGGCCGTGGATGGGGATGGAGCTAGTGAGGATGGAGTCCAGCCGCTGCACTTGCTCCCAGTTGAGCACGCTGAGGTTGACGCTTTCCCCGTCCACGCAGCTGTCCACCCGGACCGATTCAACCTTCTCCTCCATCTTTATCAAAGGTAGACAAGAGAATGTAAACGACACAACTCTCCACTAAACTCCCTCTGGAGTAGTGACATTAGCTGGGTGTTTCTCTCTGTAGAATGGTCTCTTTAGAGCTGCGCTTTATCATCACAAAGATACTGGACGACAAAGCATCTGTACGCATCACGGGCAGAACTGGTTGGGCGGTGTAATGGTCGTCCTACTTCTTACATGAAGTCTGGCAGCACAGACTAATTCAATTCAGGAGTTGTCCAGCCGTTAACTGTCCTGCATCTGCTGGCGCGCTGTACGCTGTGCGCTCCGCTCCGGCCGTGTCGCCAAACTCTGAGAAGCAGGCACCAACTAGGATTAATTAAAAACGTCGAAATAAATATGTCAGTCTTTTCCTTGTATTCCAAAAACGCACTGACCCGTCCATCAGATCCATTGTTTTTAGTTCTGTCCTCTGTCGCTCACTTTTACGCACAGACGGTTGCGCGCCTCTTCTGCGTAAACTGCAACTTTACGCATCATTTTAGCTGCTGCTACACTTTTCCACTGTACACCTACTTTCACCATTTGTGGAAAATGGTGTATGGCTGCTTCTTATCCCTTACATTTTGACCGCTTTTCGCTTGCTGTTGCTGCGTAATGCGCTGCAGAGGTCTCACTCCACAGCTGCTGGAGAAGTTGTGAACAGTATGCTTCCCGTCAGCGGAACGGCGGGGCGGGTCGCTTTGATTGATAACTCCACCCACTAATAGCTGTCGCAGCTTCCTACATTGCGCATCCTCAAATAGAATTGTCTTTTGGGAACTGGTCTACTCTAGTCTAAACACTGATCTAATTTGAGTTTTGCCACTGAGGAGGAAGTGCGTCTGGAGAATTAGGCATCCAGAAGCCTAAATTCACTCACAGTTTTATGCGAGTGTATTTTTACTTTTACTTTTTTATTCTATATTTATTTCTATTTTTCCTTGTCAGTGAAAATAAAAATCATGTCGAGTGTATGATGCTCATATACACATAATACACAGGGATACATGTGCAAGTCATTCTGATACTTTAATGTCTGTGTAATTAAAGAAATATGTGATGAAGTTGCCATACCATTACTATTACAGTGTACAGCAGTGCAGAGTCTGAACCACCACAGGTGAGGCTGGGGGAAAAAAATCACATACAGCTAACGCCCTCTAGGGGCAGCTTTTCCTTCCCTCATCCACACTGGCCCCTTGCTGCAGGACAATGTACTAATTCTGTTCTCACAAATGACTGTAAAACGTCTCCAATTGCAGTGAATGTGTGTGTGCGTGCGTGTGCATAACCTATCACAATGAAACAAGGATACCATGTCTGTGTGTCTGTGTGTGTTGCTTTAAACATGTCTGATGTGTAAGAAAGTGTATCTGCCTGTATTTAGGTAATAGGCCATAGTCTCAGGCCAGGTTAGTTGTCATGGAGAATCTGAGCAGAGCTTCGCAGGCACAT
>NC_139630.1:28436349-28448849 GCF_964638095.1 Poromitra crassiceps
TATGTATGCATGTATGCATGTATGCATGTATGTGTATGTATGTATGTATGTATGTATATATACATATGCATACATATGCATGCATATATAGTTATACATGGAAGGTGCAAAAGTCACACTTCTTCTAGACATGCAGTCCTTATATAGCCACATGGCGCCAGCGGGCAAGCTGCAGGGCGGGCGAGGGAGCAAGTGAGCCCGCACAGCGGTCGAGCTGCAGAGCGGGCGAGGCCGCGCAGTGGCCGAGCTGCGTATGCGAGCTGCGTATGCGAGCTGCGTATATATATATATATGCATGCATATGTATGCATGCATGCATACATATGCATGCATCTATGCATGCATCTATGCATGTATGTATGTATGTATGTATGTATGTATGTATGTATGTATGTAGTATGTATACTGTATGTATGCATGTATGCATGTATGCATGTATGCATGTATGCATGTATGCATGTATGTATGCATGTATATATGCATGTATGTATGTATGCATGTATGTATGTGGGGATACATCTTGACAACCATCAAAGTAACTGATAAAAGAAAGCCGATTGAATGCAAGATAGAAAAGATAAGCGTCGTAGCTTCCTTCCGTTTTACTCTCAGGATCTGTCACTCATAAACCTGTGGTTAAGATAATGGTTAACAGTCTGATCAAACTTGAATATGCAAACAAGTTTGCATAGCTACACACGTACACCACCGCCAGCCACTTAAAACAAGTTCAATAAACGCTTTGATGCAGTTGCAAAGAGCAAACTGAACTTAAATCATGTGGGTTTTACAGTGTATCCACCTTTAAGTCATCAAACAGTGGGTATTATTTTAACAAATGGAGTGTATTTTCACTAAATTCTTTTGTGACAACTTTTACTTGAAACGAAGCATGATATTACAGCTGAGCCAAACTCAACTCGGTTCCTTTCATGATATACAACCTCACAATCCATTTGTCTCTGTTTCCTCTTCTCTCCGACTGTTCTCTCATCATCACTGACCTTACTGAGGCTGCAGCAAAACAAACAGGAAGTGAGGCATGTACGTGTTGCTCAGTGGTGAGCACAGTTGCCTCACAGACGTCACAGCAAGAAGGTTGTTGTGGGTCACCCCGGTCCTTTCTAATAAAGGGGCGGCATTAGCTCAGGAGGTAGAGCTGTCGCCTGGGAATCAGAAGGTTCCCGGTCCGAGGCTGGCTCCTCACGGTAGTGTGTCAAAGTGACCTCGAGCAAGACACTGAACCTGACGCCTTGCATGGCTGTAGATGTTGTCGGTGTGTGAAAGGGTGAATGTGAGGTATTCATGTAAAATCACTTTGGATAGTCGATATAAATACAGTCCGTTTACAATTTCAGCGTGGAGTTTGCATGTTCTCCCTGACGCTGTGTTTTTGTGTGGATTTCCTCCAGGTGCTCTGGTAGTTTGTGGGCAGTGGCAGTGGCCTCAAGGTTGGAGACGCAAGTTTGTGGACCGGAGGTTAACCTCAGTTCAATCCTCGGACCGGCAGGATAAAAGAGAGGGGAAAGTGAAAAAGCAGTGCCTGCCCCTCCCTCATTATCACCACCGAGATGCCCTTGAGCAAGGCCCTTAACCCCAACTGCTCCAGTGGCCAGCAGATCAGACTGTGGTTGTACTGGTCAGCAGATCAGACTGTGGTTGTACTGGTCAGTGGAGCTGCTCAGTGGCCAGCAGATCAGACTGTGGTTGTACTGGTCAGTGGAGCTGCTCAGTGGCCAGCAGATCAGACTGTGGTTGTACTGGTCAGCAGATCAGACTGTGGTTGTATTGGTCAGCTTCCATGTGTGAATGTGAACAGGGCGCTCGTGAGAAAGAGAGCATTGCTCTCAGTGAGACCCTCCACTGTATAAAATAAAGGTAAAAAAAAAGTCTAAAGATTCTGTGTTTGTGTAGTATCACAATGTATATAATCTGGTAAATTGTGTAGTATGTATATGACATAACCTAACAACATAACATAACATAATGTTGTGTGTATCTGATGTAGTATACTATACTGTGATGATGCTATGTAAATGACTGAGACATGCTTCCGTGACATGGGGCTATAAACTGAAATGAACTGCACTAGATGGGCTCTGAGTCGACTTCCTGTGTTATACATGTGGTTGGAGATGTGAACAACATCATGTTCTCACCACTATATCACACCCACCCACAGCCCCCCCCCCCCCCCCACACACACACACACATACACCCCCCCCCCCCCACACACACACACATACATACACCCACCCACACACACACATACACACACACCCACACACACCCACCCACCCCCCCCCCCACACACACACACACACCCCACACACACGCACACACACACACACACACACACACACACACACACACACACACACACACACACACACACACAGTTACACTGTATTGACAATGCGTTGCAGAAACCCTTTGCTCCGGGTTTATGCGCACAAATCCTTAATTCATGCCGTTAACTGGAATGATTTTTGCCGTCAGCTGATTTGAGCTCACTGATTTGCTGCTGCCTCCTCCTTACTGTTCAAAGTGGAATGTGTCCCTGGCCTGACTGTGTTGTGAATTCTCTCATGCTGTCTGAATAGCTGCCCTCTGGTGGACAGGATACTCACAATGGAACCCAATCATTCCCCAACTTTGATATTCGCTTGATGGCAATTGGAGACATGTGTGTTTCAAGCAGCCACTTTATAAAGCCGTCACTCAGAAATGAGAACCTTTTGATCTAGGCTACAGCTACAACCTCCCTGCCATGCATTCCTGCGAATAAACCATGGTTTGGATGGACAATGGTATCTGAAGTCTGACTGCAGCCATTGTCAACACCTCAAACCATCATCTGGAGTTGGTGATCATGATGGCTTTTATCGCTATTATGAGGGCTTAAGAACCCGCTGAACCGCTGAAGCACCTTTTTGTGTGTGTGCTGTAAGGCAAAAATCGATCAATCAATCAATCAATCAATCAATTAATCAATCAATCAATCAATCAATGTTATCTATCTATCCATCTATCTATCTATCTATCTATCTATCTATCTATCTACAGTATCTATCCTTTTCCAAAAATACCTATGTTCAAATAACTTGAGTCAGTCTGACGCACTACTTCAATATGATGTATGATTTTAAGTCAAGATAATTATCAAATGACAGTAACAAGGTCAACTGTAGGCTATTCCACAAATAGATGGGTAGAATGAGTTTAGGTTTAGACCCCCCCCCCCCCCCCCTCATCCCTGTTCATACCACTAATTCTTAATGGAGAAAGTGGAAAACCCCTGAATCGTCTCCACAATAGTCGTCATACTCATACAGCATGGAGGTACAATAGCGCCATCTGCTGGATTACAGCAAACAGCCCAGCTGGGGGGACGGACGCTCTGTAAGGTTTCTCCTACAGCTCACTAGGTGGCGCTCTTTTGACAGTAGTTAAGGTTCTCTCTCTCTCTCTCTCTCTCTCTCTCTCTCTCTCTCTCTCTCTCTCTCTCTCTCTCTCTCTCTCTCTCTCTCTCTCTCTCTCTCTCTCTCTCTCTCTCTCTCTCTCTCTCTCTCTCTCTCTCTCTCTCTCTCTCTCTCTCTCTCTCTCATTACTCTCCTGTTCTCTCTTTCCCACACCTCATTACTGCATTACTCAGTCAAATATGAACACATGTATTTGTATAGCTGTTGACTGAATTGGATAAATACTGTGATAGCCCTGTTAGGTCATCATTACTGTCTAATTGAGTTTATTATCAGAGGATTTTCTGACAGCACAAATTTGTCTTAATAAAACTAGAAAATTGTGGTGGTTGTGATGGTTAATTGCAACTAATTGCATGCAGCTATACAAAATCACCCAAATCAGTTAATGTGAGAATCAATCTCTCTCTCTGTTTCTGTCTCTCTCTGTGTGTGGGTGTGGGTGTCTCTCTCTCTCTCTCTCTGTCTCAGATAGAGTTTAGAATAATGCTGACGTCGGCTGTATTGAGAAGTCCATGTGGCGGTCACATGAGCTGTGAGACAGTGATTCAGGGTGGATTGCTGGTGTGACCGCACAACAACACACAACAAGCAACAGCAAAAAAAAGAACTGCACACACTGATCGCTGAACTACTTGACAACATAGGCTGTTTTCTATGTTTTGAATTCTTCTATTTTGTTTAGTCCTGTGTCAGCATTATTGGGTCAACATAGCAACAGCTTGTTGTTTTCTTCTGTTTCTTGTCTGTGTCATAGATGCTGAAGTGATTGGTTACATGTGCAGAGAGAGGCGGGGCTTGGCCTCAGCTTTGTTTTGACTCTGCATCCTGATTTATGGCAAAAGATGATGCAAAGGTGTCTGCCAGAATTTCCGTTGCATGGCGGCAGATGAGCAGAGTAAGCATGGATGTTTTCACAGTTCAGCCACACACACGCACACGCACACGCACACGCACGCACACACACACACACACACACACACACACACACACACACACACACACACACACACACACACACACGCACGCACGCACACGCATGCACACACACACACACACACACACACACACACACACACCTACACACACACACACACACCTACACACACACCTACACACACACGCGCACGCACACACACACGCGCACACACACACACACACACACACACACACACACACACACACACACACACACACACACACACACCATCATCCTTCAAGTGTCTGTTCATTCCCGCTCCAAACAGGAAAAGGCTATGATTATAAACACAGAGCAATTATTTATGAGGCAACAAGACCAAGACCAAGAAATACACTTTTCCTCCCACAGAGTCTTGGAATGAATGAATGTTTGTGACATAGTAGATATCAATAGTTTGATCAGAAAATGCAAATAATCAATGAAAACTGTTCATCAAACACACACACACACACACACACACACACACACACACACACACACACACACACACACACACACACACACACACACTGTTAGGATGATGTCATCATTCCTACTTTGATGTCGTCATCCCTACTATGATGTCATCGATCACTGATGATGTCATGATTCATAAGTGTCTTTCATGCCTTTCGCTGGTGATGTCATAACACAGGTGATGTCATATTCGGATCTATAAGGGCCTGTTCCTGCAGGTCCGCTCTAGTGATTCATAAACTAAACTAGGATCACATCTACCTCTGCAACCTCTGCAACCTGCAACCCCTGCAACCTGCAACCTCTGCAACCTCTGCAACCTCTGCAACCTGCAACCCCTGCAACCTGCAACCTCGTCAATCTCTGCAACCGTTCCCAACCTCGAACAGTGCAGACTCAGCTATCAAGTTCCACAACACCCCAGCTTCTCAAGACTTGCCAAGTTTCCCGTGGCCCTCAACTATCCGCGAATAGATCCACATGTCTTCCGACGCCGATCCTGACAGTATGAATCACTCAGAAATGGATTTAGCGGGTACATTTCCGCCAATCAAGGAGGAGGCTCCCGAGATGCCAGTTTTCCCGCCGGCCGCTTCAGCTGACCCACCATGCGGTCACCTGAAGTGGCCAACACAGAAGACCCTGAGGTGCCAGTTTCCCCACCGGCTGCTTCAGCTGACCCACCACGCGGTCAGCTGAAGTGGCCAACACAGAAGACCCTGAGGTGCCAGTTTCCCCGCCGGCCGCTTCAGCAGACCCACCACGCGGTCAGCTGAAGTGGCCAACACAGAAGACCCTGAGGCGCCAGTTTCCCCGCCGGCCGCTTCAGCTGACCCACCATGCGGTCACCTGAAGTGGCCAACACAGAAGACCCTGAGGTGCCAGTTTCCCCGCCGGCCGCTTCAGCTGACCCACCACGCGGTCAGCTGAAGTGGCCAACACAGAAGACCCTGAGGTGCCAGTTTCTCCGCCGGCCGCTTCAGCTGACCCACCACGCGGTCAGCTGAAGTGGCCAACACAGAAGACCCTGAGGCGCCAGTTTCTCCGCCGGCCGCTTCAGCTGACCCACCACGCGGTCAGCTGAAGTGGCCAACACAGAAGACCCTGAGGCGCCAGTTTCTCTGCTGGCCGCTTCAGCTGACCCACCACGCGGTCAGCTGAAGTGGCCAACACAGAAGACCCTGAGGCGCCAGTTTCTCCGCCGGCCGCTTCAGCTGATGATGTCATGATTCATAAGTGTCTTTCATGCCTTTCGCTGGTGATGTCATAACACAGGTGATGTCATATTCGGATCTATAAGGGCCTGTTCCTGCAGGTCCGCTCTAGTGATTCATAAACTAAACTAGGATCACATCTACCTCTGCAACCTCTGCAACCTGCAACCCCTGCAACCTGCAACCTCTGCAACCTCTGCAACCTCTGCAACCTGCAACCTCGTCAATCTCTGCAACCGTTCCCAACCTCGAACAGTGCAGACTCAGCTATCAAGTTCCACAACACCCCAGCTTCTCAAGACTTGCCAAGTTTCCCGTGGCCCTCAACTATCCGCGAATAGATCCACATGTCTTCCGACGCCGATCCTGACACACACACAATGCCACACGAAACGGCAAAACCCTTCGAGACAACATGTCACATCATGTGTGCATTATTCACCTTATGTAGCCACGCCCATTTGACCCGGTTATGTGGTTGTGTCACGTACTTCCGGCAAAAAAAAAGAAAAAGGCCGGCTGCTCCAATATCATCTAACTCTGAATTAACTAATAATTTAGCCAATTGTATGTAACATACAAAATAAAAGCAAACGGCAATGTCTAAGAATGCAACCATGCAGCCATGTAACTGGCTCGTTAATTCTCACATTCAAGGGAATTACGTTGGCGTCTGTGGGTCTGGGGGGGAGAGGAGGGGCAGGGGGGGGTGGGGGCTTTGGCCATCATCTGCTCTGCCCCCTACTGACTGCACATCTGTCTACCCCAGAAGCCTTTCCTGTGTCTGTGTAGCCAGACGACGTGGAAGTGACTGTCCAATCAAACAACCAGGAGCCAGGGATCGAACCACCAACCTTTTGATTCGTGGATGACCTGCTCTACCTCCTGAGCCACAGCCGCCCCCAGCCTTTGCTGGGTGGGCCTTTCTTACCATTTACTAATGGGTGCTCTACTACAACACTGACTCACACTGCCAGTCCGTGGGATAATATGTCACTCCAAAAACTCTTCATAAATAACAAAAAAGCAAGGTCTAACTTTAGTTTGCTCTTGCTTGGTTAACAGGTGAGGCCTTACTGATAACTGAGGTCAAATGTTGCTTTTTAAAGAGTTTTGTAAGTGCCACTATCCCATGGTCTCACATCATCTTCATCATAGCTTTGTTCATACAGTGGCAGGAAAATGTCATTCAGTTTGCGTGGTGAAAAATGTCGAGACACGTCAAATGGATGACTGAATTAAATTGTCACAATGAATAAACGCGCCATCGATGATGAACTGGTACGTGGTTTATTGAGTTGAAGTGAAGTCGAGCCCTGCGTCCCTCTCACCTTCTCCAGTGGGCGTAGAGAGGAACTTGGCTCCCTCCTCTGCACCGACCTCTCCAGCCTGCTCCTCACCGGGTGCCCTCTCTCCATGTCGGAGTGGTAGACGATAATGGACTCGGGACGCGGCTCTTTCTTCTTCTTCTTCCTCTTCCTCCTCGAGGAAGGCCCTGCTTCTCCTTCCTCTGGAAGGCTGCATTTACCCACTATGCTTCTGCTAGCTGGAACAAATTGCCTGAAGACCTCAGATCTGCCCCAACCTTACTTACTTTTAAAAATAGACTAAAGACTTTTATGTTTACCGTCGCTTTTAACTGCTGACAGCTACTATGTAAACCCAATGAGTCCTCTATAAGTTTTTAGCTCTTTCTGCAACTGCTGCGCCTGTTGCTTAATGCACTTTTTATACTCTTTTTTAAAGGTTTGTTGTGATGCTTTTAAATGTCCATTTTATTCTCTTCTTTTCTTTTCTTTTCCTGTCAACCATTTTATGTGAAGCACTTTGAATTGCCTCTGTGTATGAAATGTGCTATACAAATAAACTTGACTTGACTTGACTTGACTTCCTCCACGTGGTTCCCTGACACGTCCGACCTTATAGACTGGCTTGTCATCTGGGGGCTGCTGCTCCTCTACCTGGGCCATGCTTGTGCCTGATTTTTGACTCTTTTAAGTCTACTATTAGTGGAGTTAAATGGAGACCAATGGAGACAAACTATGTCCACCCATTGTATTTTAAGTTTTCAATCCCAGAGAGCAGTAGGGTAAAAAAGCATCTTTGAGTAATTAGAAAAGCGCTATATAAGTCGTATTATTATTATTATTAAATATAGCAAAGACACATATGGAGAGGGAGAGAGATCAAGTTAAGCAGGGTTGTGATGATTGTCTTTCTTTCAGTCAAAAATAATGACATCCTCTCTGTAATGCAGGCCTTCATTCTGCACAGTAGCCTACAGTAGATGTGCGCGTGACCTGCGGTTGATTCACTTCATAGCCTACATGCTTCCAAAAACCTACATGAGATCGGGTATTCCCGGCATTCCTTAATTGCACTGTTTACTTGCTCCATAAACCGCTTTCTAATGAAAAAATGGAGGAGAGGAATGACGCGAGGAGGCACGGACAGACGGGAGGAGGCACGGACAGGAATCAAAAGGCAGGTCAGTGTCACAGAGAGACGAGAAAGGAGGAAGAGAGAGAGAGGTATACATCACAACAGATAAAGCAAGCAGAGAAGAAGAGCGAGCCAGGGTCAGAAGCAAGCCTTGAAACAAAGCACTTCCAGGTGAGGGAAATAGAGAGGGCCGTGGTACAGTATGTGGTTTTTTTTTACTCAAATGTATTTTATATTTATTTGACTTTCCCTTCGCTGTTGTAAAGTGTCTTTGAGTAGCTACTAAAGTGCAAATAAAATGTCTTATTATTAGGCTATTATGTGACATCAGTGTCTACCCTGCTGCAGCTGGGTAGATGTTGACTCAGTCCTCGTTGGGCTTAAGCCATTTTCTTTCACTCTCTTCTTCATCACCATCATCATACCTCCGCTGTTGATGCTTTCACCTCTTCCCTCCAGCTCAGTCCAAGCCGCCTCCTGCAATTTTCCCTCAATTATACCTCGTGTCTGTCTTCCAACCAAGCCCCTTTGACCCATCATCTCCTCATCCAAGACCTCAATTACAGACCAGACGCAGTTGTTTCTCTCTCTCACTCTGTCTCGGTTCTCCCCTCTCTCATGGCCCACCACTGTTCTTCTCTGGCTTCCTTCAATAGAATGACAGGTCTGCCTCAGCTTAAATCACTGTGCGTTTGGAGTGGGGCTCCACCCTAAACCGTCCGTGAGAGAGCAACTGACCACACGCAAATTGACTGACCACACGCAAAATGACTGACCGCACGCAGCAGTGCTGAGGGGGAAAATACTGCCACATCAGCTGCACCTGCAGCTTCGTCTGGGCTTCACCAAACCAAGCTGGGGTGGATTCTCTTCAAGATGTTACCACTGTCATTGTTTTTCTCTAAACCAATGGATCTCAGAGCATGATTTTTGACAAACCCAACATGATCTGAGCATCACACACTGAAAACAACAACTATCTCAAGTTATTTGGTTTTGTCATGCAATCTTGAATCTTTAAATAATATGCTATTAAGGCAAGATCATTTCACCGGTTTCCTGGTTGGTGATCCTTGATTGTGTTTTGGAAAGTTACTCCACCAGACCGGTGTCAGCTATGGAAATAGGTAGTGCAGGGATAGGTGTGTGCGTGTGCGTGTGCGCGCGTGTGTGTGTGTGTGTGTGTGTGTGTGTGTGTGTGTGTCGTGTGATATTTTGGCATGTAAATGTTGAGCTGCGCCAATGGCTTCAATTGGTGTGGTTCAAAGTTCCCACAGCTGATTTAGAAAGGGGGAGGGAGGGGGGGAGGGGCTGGGGGAATCTGTGGAAAAACATGTTGGCAAAATCTTTCAATGGGCCCATTTCACAGCAACTGTTTTGAGGTGGTAAGCAGGAAGTAAAGCAGGTGTAACCAATAACATTAATGATGGCCCTGGCACTGGAACATGGAACCCTAATTAATGGCATTGGTTACACCGGCTTTACTTCCTGCTTTCCCATCTCAAAACGGTTGCTGTGAAATGGGTCTATTGTGGTGGTATTTAGTACCTATGGTAGGTACCTGTATTGTGTCCTCAGTTATGCATGCACAGCAGTTGTAATCACTGAATGCAATCAGATCATAAACTCTTTGCCGCCATGCTGTGACACAATCAGAGCAATGAACAGCACATGTACTTAAAGGGAGCATGGGTCAGTATGTGATTCATATCAACGTTCAATTGATTCATATCAAATGGAACTATTATATAAATTGAATGCCAGTTGGATGCCTACATTGTTGTGGAACCATGGGAAATTGCATGCTCCCTTCTTCTAATAGAATAAAATATAAATAAAAATAGAATAAAAGCTGAATAAAACATCTGGCTGTTCTATTTGAACAGCCAGAGACAGTTCAATCAACAGCTGCATGTTATTTCACTTATCTGCTTCAACCAGTTAAAGCTCAAGTACACGGTGTCACTAATGTAATGTGGGTTCTGCCCCTCCTTGCTCTTTCTACACTAATTTCACTCCTTGATCTCCATCGCCCCCTTCTGCGCAACGTCGTCATAGCTCACTTTTCTTTTCTTCATGCCGTCCTCGCCACTGACATGGTACATTTACATGTCTGTGTTGTTTTGTTGGAGTGCTCTCTTCATTTTTTCCAGAGCTGTATTCGATAAACAGAAAATGCTGATGGATAATCCTCATGAGATGCTACAGATAAGCCTAGGCGATGGAGAGAAAGTGAGAGAGAGAGAGGAGAGGGGGAGTGTTGGTTGGACAGAGAGAGAGCTAACGACCAAATCAGATAATTGAGAGAGGAGGGGCCAGAGAGAGGTCATACAGGGACACTGAAATGACAAATTAAAAACAAATGATACGTAAGGGATAATGTATATTGAGGCGGTGATTACGGGGGAAATAATGACCGACAGGTGGATTGAGCCCGACGCGCCAGCGGAGGGCTTAATCGTTCACCTGAAGGTCATTATTTCCCAGTAATCACCGCCTCAATATACATTATCCCGCTTAGAACACGGCCTACAACTAAATCATTCAATAATCTGACAAAAATAATTATTCAAATAGATTTTTTAATAGCGTTTTCAACGACAAAGCGGTTTCATTCGTAATTGGCACACAAGACACCACAGCTGCAACTGGTTGGCTAATTAGTAGTGTCTTGCTGACAAAAAGCTCTTATCAACTGATTAATCCAGGTGTGGCAGAGCAGCGGTCGGTTGTCGAGAAATAATGACCGGTGAATATTGTTGATTGACCAATCAGAATCGAGTATTCAAGAGAGCCGTGTTCTAAAGCGAGATAAACCCTGGTTGTAACTCCAGCTGTGGTGTTATTTTATGATGGCGGATAAAACATGACAAAGAAGCTATGGCTATCTTTTCCATGCAGCTGGACCCAGACGGAGACCAAAGAGGAAAAATAGGAAGAGGAGAACGAATTAAGGGATAAAGAGAAAAACATAGTTGGGATGATTTATGTCCTTATGTATTTAGTATGAAGACTTATCATTGCCAAACTGTCTGCTCGGTTGCCTACTATCTCATAGGACTGAGTCAGGTTTTCCACCACCACACTCCTCGAGCAGTGATCCCCTTATTTAACAAGCGCAAAGGGTGTTTAAGCCCTCAACACTGTCTCACAGATGGTTACACCAGCACCATGAGTAACCTCCTCCTTCTTGTCTTCTTGTCTTTAGCTAGCTTCATTGATCTCGATAGGGAAATTCATCTTCTTGCTTGTCCCGCTCTGGAGTTGATAGGAGTTCAGTGGCTTGCTTGAGGACACTTCAGCAGGAGGGACGCTTGCCAACACTGTAGTCTTGAACCCGGGGTCTTCTCACCCCTAGCCCCACTCGAGATGTCCAGGCGCATCATCCTTTCTGAGGGACGGAGGTTCTCAGATCTATCCAGTGAGTGATCCTTTGGCAGCAGACACATGGCGGTTTGCGTGGGACTTGTGGTAGAAGGCAGAGTGATCGAACAGAGTAAATACAACAACAGTGCAAAAGCAAACAAGCGATCCTTATCATAACAAGGAGTCTCTAAACAGACAGTGTGGACCACACACACTACTGGAACGAAAGACAGACAGACAGACAGACAGACAGACAGACAGACAGACAGACAGTAACTGCACACACACACACACACACACACACACACACACACACACACACACACACACACACACACACACACACACACACACACACACACACACACACACACACACACACACACACACACACACACACACACACACACACACACACACACACAAAGGTCATAACAGCAGGACAGACTTCCACACGCCTAAACAGACACACATGTGTTTTGATTTGGAATAATAATAAATAAATGCTCCTCCTCATGTTGGACTGATAACATGATGACACCAGCAGGTAGCTCACTC
>NC_139630.1:28453849-28465502 GCF_964638095.1 Poromitra crassiceps
CCCGACCGATATATCGGTTCGCCGATATTATCGGCCGATATTGGCCGATAACCGATATATCGGTATCGGACGATATGTTGGCCGATATTGCAGATATTTTTGTATTTTGTATTTTTTAAGTTATAGACAGCATGTTGTGTATATTTGATATTTTTGTTCTATTTCTTGTGTTTTTGTATTTCTAGTTATGTATAATTATTAAATTCCCAGTTAAGATTACTGTTTCATTGCATTGATGTCATTTTGGACAATAAAGTTTATTGATAAGCTGTAAAATATCCTGCCTACATTACATATTTCTTTCAATTCATGTCAACTCATATCTTTGTCAAGTGTTTGATATTTGAGGGATCATTGCAAAAAGAATCGTGTAATATAATGTGTATATATAATGTAAGAATATCGGCCGATATATCGATATCGGAATTTTTTTACTCCCTAATATCGGTATCGCATCGGCCTCAAAAATCCAGTATCGGTCGGGCTCTAATATATACATTGAGTGGAAGTCGTCGTTGCATGGGAATCTGCCGTCTTCATTGCTGAGATGTGGCCAGAGAAAAGTCAGCCTGCAGCCCAAAGGAGCAGCTGGGGGGGGAAACACACACACACACACACACACACACACACACACACACACACACACACACACACACACACACACACACACACACACACACACACACACAATTATCATATCCTCTCCCCCACAGCAGCCCTGACCGGGGCTGACCCTTACTGTATGTTGGGTGTGTTTGTTAACAGTGGTGTCTAGACAGAGATGGAGAGGAGGGGGTTATGAATAGGGTCACCAGATGTCCCACTTTGTGTGGGACTGCACCTCATTTTCATGCCTTTCCCCATGTCCCACATATTGAGACGATGTCCCACATTTTGATTGGCTCGTTTTCAAAAGTCAAACCCACTGCAGGACAGAGAGAGACACACATTCTTTAAGAAAAAGATAACAAAAATTCTCTAATTCCAGCTTGTTAAACATGAACATTTTCTGTTGTCCTTAGTCTTCTATGACAGTAAAACTGATTATCGTCGGGTTGTGGCCTCTTGGTCAGGATGAAAGAAGACATTTGGGGATGTCATGGGCTTTGGGGAAAAGGTGATCAGCATTTTTCACCATTTTATAGAGCAAACGACTAAGATTACAGATAAAAATCACGATTTCAGACGGAAGCCCGTCTTTATTGTCACACGAACACACTACAACACATGCATGCGGCCACAACACACACTCATGCTGACGGTGGCCGGTGAAATATGTCCTCTGCATTTGACCCATCCAGGCTTGTCCTTTCCTCCGGGGGGCAGGCCAGGAGCAGTGGTCGCTATTTCTTTCCAGCGCCCGGGGACCATCATTGGACCATCATTGGACCAACTTCAGATGTTGTCGTCACTGATCGGATGACGATCTTCTGCATGTTTTTAGTGGGGGGTTATGTACGGAGGAACCCCCTGGGGGGTACGGGGAGAACATGCAAACTCCACACAGAAAGGCCCTTTGGACGAGATAGCCCACCTGGGCAGTAGGCACTGAAGATGTAGGGGGGTCACAACTCCAGCGCCCACAGCATCCCAGGCGAGAATCGAACTCAGGACCTTCTAGCTGTGAGGCGACAGCGCTACCGACTGCGCCACCGTACCCCGGATGAATCGATCATGAAAATAATCGTTAGTTGCAGCTCTACTCAGCATTGGTAACGTGTCCCACATTGTCCCACACAAACAAACATACTCTTTGTCCCACATTTGGTTTGCTGGGACATGCCAGTACTGCACCCTTAAACCCAATATTAGCATGTGAGTATACAAAATTGGAGAGAGTTGTGCGTTCTGTACGTTCCACAGCCAAAAGAGTAAAAAGAAATGTCTTGATGCGTTGTTCTTGTCATCATCATGGTTTTGCACTCTGTACTGATGTCTGGTGGCAAATATGCCAAAAAGAAATGATTCTACATAAACGTCCTGTAATGACCTGTTTCTTTATGAACAGCATTCATGTTTAAGCGTTTCTACAGGTAGTGCACATGTTTCGAGAGGCGAATGCGTAAAGAAGTGGATCCAGGCAGCTGTTCACAAGCGTTAGCGCTCCAACAGTACACCGGTGCTCCATACAGAACTTCAACATGACCTCATTCCTGAGTGAAATCGCCGCCATGGCCAGAATATTAAACATGTGAAACCGCATCCAGAGAAGGAAAAAGGTCACGACGATTCTGGTCACCAGTCTGGTCACCCGTGGGTTATTAGAGAAAGCTGCTCCATTCACTCTCTTGTAGAGGCGGATGTACGCGAATACCACGATAGAGAACGGAGGAACAAATTTCACCAAGGTCTCTGCAGCAACAAGGCAACATGTTGGGCCATGGGACGAGTACTGTGGTTTACAAGATATCCGGTTCTTGTCTTTGACCACCTGTAGAACGACCAAAACAGGGATGGACATGATGATCCCAACCAGCCAGAGCAGAACCAGAATCCCCCTCTGCCATGCTGGGTCCAACTGGGTCTGCCTCTGCAGGTAAACCACCTGGAGGTAGCGCTGGATGCTCAGCGCGGTGTGACAGAGTCTAGCTCTCAAAATAGGATCAAGCTCGTGTCTAGTACAATCCAAACCTTGTCACAATAACATAGAACGTCTTTGCACAGAAATATCAAACCAGAAGTCTCAAAAGCGATGGGAGCAGCCTACCTGTTACAGCATGGGACGATGGCATCTAGACAGCCCGGCTTGTATGGCCAGCTCCGTCGGTAGTGTGGAGGCCAGATTCAGGCAGCCTCAGCTCATAAGACGCTTCTTAAAACAAAAGTCACACACACACACTCTAACACGTGAAAACAGAGGGAAACTACAAGAGAACAGGGGCTCCAGAGAATCCATGGCTCGGCTTCAAATCAATGGCAGAGAGAGAGAGAGCTGCGCACCTGAAATCCATGGATACAATCTCTAAGCCACTCCCACTTCCTGTTTGACTCTCTGATGCAAAGACGTAAATTAACATATTATAATTAAACAAGGGGGCGTCTGACAATACATATCAGTCACACATCACTCTGTGACAGCGGTCACAGTCAGCAGGCTACCAAAGATACTGCAGTCCACAAGATACACCAGGACCTTACATGCCACCAGGCCAAATGTCCAGTTGCAGAGCAGTGCGTAGAGGGGCAGGGTGATCAGGCAGAGGAGGTCAGACACAGCCAGGTTCAGCATCAAATTCCGGCTCAGACTGCACAGTTGCTGGCAATTTCGTCCGAGGAATACAAACACTGCTATGTTACCAGGAACCCCCAGCAGGAAGCAGAGGGATAGGAGCATCACAGGGACCAGACCACGCCAGGAGGCAGACAGTTGATCATCCAGGATGGAGGAGATGTTGGAAGCGTTGGTAGTAAAGTTCTGTTCTTCCATTGCTTGCTTAAGGAAGCTCTGGCAGTGAGTGGATCTTGCTTGCACTGAGTCCAAGATGACGGTCCCCGTACCAAACTTCAGTTAAAGAGGAAGAAATATGACCCAGATGGAGACATTTACCCTCCGAATGAACTGAAAACTTATATTGATAACAGCCTTTCAGGGCCGCTGCTGGCCATTTGGGTGCCCTAAGCGTAATTGTTTTGTGGTGCCCCCCCCCCCCCCCCCCCCCCGTAAAACTTTCAATAACTGTCAAACGAAAGACTGCAAAATCATTAATTATGAACGATACTAGTGTATCTCACATTACATTACATGTGGCAAACAAACAATTGTTAGAATTACTGTACATGTCAGCAAACAAGCGATTGTTAAACTGTACATGCAAGCAGGGGCGGACTGGGATCATAATTCAGGCCGGGCATTAGATACCAAGCAGGCCAGGCCGATACGGGCCGACGTGCGTGCTGGCGTCCGAAGGGCGGCGGCGAAAAATTTGGGCCGTTTGAAGCCCAATTTGGGTCGTTTGAAGCCAGATTTGGGTCGTTTGAAGCCCGATTTGGGCCGTTTGAAGCCCGATTTGGGTCGTTTGAAGCCACATTTGGGCCAGTTGAAGCCAGATTTGGGCCGTTTGAAGCCCAATTTGGGCCGTTTGAAACCCAATTTGGGCCGAGTCCAATTTTACAATGAGATGCACCCACTTTAACCCTGAATAAAGTAATAAAACCACTAGTAAACCAGTAGGCAGTGCCTGGCCTGCTGTTCAGTCAGTGGCCTGACTGCGGGCACCAAAAAAAAAAAAAAAAAAATGTTTTTTTTTTGTTTTTTTTTGCAGGCCCTTAAGAGCACATGATGCCCTACGCAGTCTGCATACTCTGCGTATAGCGTGCGGCGGCCCTGCAGCCTTTGCATGGCTAAAGTATCAGCTGCCTTTCCTCTTATTCACTGTAAGTCCATGCACCAGGAAGAAGTCACATTTATACGTCTTTATGCCCAAATTCAATAAATAAATTGTTAAAAAAAGAAGAAGGAAGAAGTCACATTTCACCACAGCACCTCCAGGAAAGTACCGGTAAGCCATCCATCCCTACCTTTTCATGCTTCACTTGACTTGGGTGTCGAAATGGATGCACATTGCACATAGGCTACTTGACCCATTCTCCGTAGAATGTTTGGTTTCCTCCGTTGCACTGAGTCCACGGTGATGGTTCCTGCACCTCAAACTTCAGTTAAAGAGGAAGAATATTATGACAGAGACAGAGACATTCAAGTGAACTGAATAGATAGATGGATAGCCTTGAGAGAGAGAGAGAGAGAGAGAGAGAGAGAGAGAGAGAGAAATAGGTCATTTGTGGTAGGCTATATGCATAGGTAGTAGCCTACTTACAGCTTCTCATCAAGGAGGAGAAGTTCATGCACTGAATGATCTCTTGTTGCAGCAAGCAGCGGGGCAGTTGTCAAAATAAACCAGCAGCAGTTGAAATGCAGGTTGTTTCCTCAGAGCTGCTCAAGTCTCCACGGTTTAATGACTATACATTATTTACTTTATGCGGCGTGTGTGTTTATGAGGCAGCACATCAAACATCACCACCAGGCATGAATCTGAAGTTAGTTCTGACCACATAAGCGCTGGATAAACACCAACTCAAAGGCAACATTTTGTCAGCAGGCCTCTCTGTAAATAGCTTTACATCTATATTAAAATACGGCTATTTCAAAGCATCACTGTGCCGCGCGCGATGTGCTACGTAATACAAATATTTGAGGAATCCGAAAAAAGAAAACGCATGCAATTTCTTTCCATATGGCTTTTTTTTTGCTTTTGACTTCAAATCCAAATGTCATCACATGATCAAAAACTCCATTCATACTCCTCCTCAAATTAGCTGGCTCCCCCTTCTGCCGGTTTGCTCCTAATCTTTTCCTGCTTCACAGACTAGTGGGACAGAGATTTCTGTATATGAGGATCTTGCACACAGTGTGTTCCGTTGCACTCCTGTTTTGGGGAGCCTGCAGGCAATGATGGGACCGGGTCTGCTGGAAGTCATTTGGATAGAGTGTCTCTTTTAATAGTCAGTGCGCAAATATGTTCTGGGAGCTGTTCTGGTGCTTTTTGAACGTTTGCAGGTAGGAATATTTTTTTGACTTTTTTGGAATTCTTTTATAAGTGATTGTAGTGCCAAATAGCCTGGAGTGGCAATTGTCTCAAAAGAAAATGACATTAGGCTACTTTTATCATTATAATTTCCTCTTAATCGTCATGGAATTCCTGACATTATTTTTCATTATTCATTTCATTATTTTCACATTATTTAAATCTGGGTCCAGCCAGATTTACCAGTTGAAATGGTAAAATCAGTGCATTGAATGCATTTGAAATCACTATTGACTCAATTGCAAACACCTTGTTGTGGAATAAAGGACGCTCTCTCATGGCTGGTCAAAGTTTGATTCCAAATTTATTATGAACACAAATCATATTTATACTGCCTCTTGCACGCACAGCAAACTACGGGGCAGGAACACCACTTACAGCTATCTAATGAGCCTTCCTCCAGGGATTCATTGTTTTGAACAAGTCTCCAGATAAGATCATTTGGCATGGACACACCAAACCTCTTTGCACACATATTTGTATTGCCACACAGCAGCATCCTCCATACTGGTAAAAGTCAAGTCTATATGTTTGTGCAGATTACATTTAAATGTGTAAATTCTACCATAACCTCAGGTCGATTGTAGGCTAAATGATGTTGTTTAGACACAACTGACACTTGCCCACTCAGTCAGTTTATTACAACATTGTTACATTGTCAGTCTAAAGGCTTGTGCGCCCTCTCCTGGCTATTATGTAGCATGCAGGCTATAAGTCGAGTTTTGGGGAAACATGCTCTCTCTCTCTCTCTCTCTCTCTCTCTCTCTCTCTCTCTCTCTCGCTCTCTCTCACCCACACACACCCACACGCACGCACGCACACGCACGCACACGCACGCACACGCGCCACGCGCACACGCACACACACACACACACACACACACACACACACACACACACACACACACACACACACACACACACACACACCGTGGCTGGTAGTAGCTGGGATTATTACATCCAGTAACTGAACTGACATCATAGATAGGCTACTGATTTAATTAGCCTAATCTTTTCTCACTCATAATTGTGAGACTCACAATAATCTCTCTCTCTCTCTCTCTCTCTCTCCCTCTCTCTCTCTCTCTCTCTCTCTCCCTCTCTCTCTCTCTCTCTCTCTCTCTCTCTCCCTCTCTCTCTCTCTCTCTCTCTCTCCCCCTCTCTCTCTCTCTCCCTCTCTCTCTCTCTCTCCCTCTCTCTGCAGTGGGATGGGCCCCAAACACGTGTGTCTGCTGCTCTGTGTGGCTGCCCTGGGAGTTCCTGGGGTCCGCAGTGAGGATGCAGCGTACAGCTGGTCCAGGGATGAGCCTCCCTGTGCTGCTGGACAGACACACAGAGCTTTTGAACACGCCCGCCGCGTTCAGAGGGCAGGGAGAGGATGAAGATGGGGGAGGGACAGAGAGACTGTGTGGGATCGAGTGTCAAAGCGCCCTACCACCTCTCGACCAGGACTGAGCAAGAGAGGATTCTGGGATATGAGACGATGTACGAGAACGGCACGCGCACGCAGACGGAGGTCACGTTGCAGGCCTTTCTTAACGAGACGTCTCCGCGTCCGCCTGCCCGGCACGCGCCGACACGCCCCCGCGGGAAACGCGAAGTTTACGGTGCGGATGGACGCTTTGTGATCTCTGACTTGCAGTTCACCACCAACTACCCGTTCTCCACTGCGGTCCGCCTCTCCACAGGCTGCTCCGGAGTCCTGGTGTCCCCAAAGCACGTGCTGACGGCAGCCCACTGCATCCACGACGGCGCGGACTACCTAGGAGGGGCCAGGAAGCTTAAAGTCGGGGTGCTACAGCTCAAGGCCAAAAGGGGACGAGGGGGGAGGCAGAGGGGAGGGCGGCGGAGAGGTGGGATGAGAGGAAAGGGGGAGACAGATGAGGAGGAAAGAGAGATGGTGGAGGAAGGCGAGGGGCAGAATAGGATAGAGGGAGATCTGATGAGAGGGAGGAAGGGGGGTAACGGCAGGAGGAGGTGGAGAGGAAGGAGAGAGGGTGAGGAGGGAGCAGCTGGCCAGGTAGAGAGCAAAGCAGGTAGACAGAGAAGAAGGCCCAGGCTCAACCGCGTACGACGCAGCGCCGAACCCGGAAAGCAGCCCGTCTTCCGTTGGACGAGGGTTAAACAAACCCGCATCCCCACGGGCTGGATCCACGCCCGGAGCTCTGCCAACTCTGCTGCCCCCCGACTATGACTATGCCCTTCTGGAGCTCAAACAGCCCGTCAAACAGAAGCACATGGAGCTCGGGGTGGCGCCCTCTACGAAGCACCTGGCGCGAATCCACTTCTCGAGCTACGACGCCGACAAAGGTCTGCTGGACGGGCACGGCGGTGAGAAGGTAGTCTACCGCTTTTGTTCGGTGACAGAGGAGTCGGACGACCTGATGTACCAGCGCTGCGATGCGCAGCAGGGCGCGACGGGCGCAGGCGTCTACGTTCGTCTGAGACAAGAGACGGGAGGCGCAGGCGGCAAAGGGAAGTGGCAGAGGAAGGTGATCGGTGTATTCTCAGGGCATCGGTGGGTGGAGGTGGAGGGTGGTGAGCAGAGGGACTTTAATGTCGCAGTGAGGATCACACCCCCCAAATATGCCCAGATCTGCCACTGGATCCACGGAGATCCCAGTCTGTGTAACGAAGCTTGAGCGCATGGAGGATCAATGGATCTACAAGAGACCTGCAAAAAAGATCTGGACGCATTCAAAAAGCAGGCTATTCAGGAGTGCTGATCTTAAGACCAGCTTACCTCTTCTGTCACAGTATAGTTTGTCAGGCCATTATCAGCACACCTGCGACCCCAGACTGCTACACAAATACTTGGCGTCATGAAGCTGAGGCCTTGTCAGCTCATTTATCCCTACAGTGAATCACAGAAATCACAAGTTGTAAAGAGCTTTTGAGTCTTGATCAGAGCTTCATGAGATTCAGGAAGACGGCTGGTAGCTCCCAATATTTGTCAGATTTGTTTGACATTAAAAAATGATGTTTCGAGGCCCTCACAAGCTCTTCATCAGGTCAGGTTTGTTGATCGTCAAGGTGAAGAGCCTGTGACGGCTCGAACCGTTGTCATTTTTAATGTAAAATAAATCCGAAAAATATTGGGAGCTACCAACAGTGTCGTGAGTCTTCCTGAATCTCATGAAGTAACTATTTTGACTCAGCGCCTGGAAAAGAGATGTGCGTGTGTATACTTCGATTTCTCTTGATCAGAGCTGCAAAGCCATGTAAATAAATCATATATACAGTAAGGAGAACGAAAGGATGGGATGGAGAGAAAATATACTGTAAACAATCAAATGCTCATAAACATTAGATGCTATCTTTATTTTACTATGTACAAGTCAAGTACTTGAATCTGGTTTGAGTATTCATGTTGAGAGAAAAAAGTTAGCAACTAACTCCACAGCGCTGACAGTCTTCCTCTAGAAGACCTAACATATTATATAATTCCTGAAATCGTAATTATCTTATGTGACAAACAGCACATCTTTTGCTCATGTGTCCGTTAATGTTTGCCTCGTTTGCTACTCGATCATCATGTATGCTGATACTGTAGTGCACAGAAGTGTCATTGGTGCTAGTCTGTCCAGCAGGTGCTGATTCTTTGAATGTTTAAGGAACTATAACTGATGTATATGGATGCCATTTTGCAAAATTGTTCTGAGACTTCTCTAATATTTTCTGAATTTTAAAAGCTTTTAGCACATAATTTCACAAACAAATTTGTATTGATTATTGATTGTGGCTATAATGTTCATGTCACAAAATCATTAAAGTGATCATACGGAAGATTTTCATGTAAATAAATGTCTGTTAAGTCACTATCTATCTGATAGTGACTTAACACAATGGTGATTAAGCCTATGGCCCATTGATGGAAGCCTTTGCATTTTCAGTATTGCAGCATTTCTGAACTTGGTGTCGGTGGTGACACAGGGTGGGCGGAGCTAACACAATAGACTCACTCTGTAGGTTACTGTAGGTTCACAGGGTGGGCGGAGCTAACACAATAGACTCACTCTGCAGGTTACTGTAGGTTCACAGGGTGGGCAGAGCTAACACAATAGACTCACTCTGTAGGTTACTGTAGGTTCACAGGGTGGGCAGAGCTAACACAATAGACTCACTCTGTAGGTTACTGTAGGTTCACAGGGTGGGCGGAGCTAACACAATAGACTCACTCTGCAGGTTACTGTAGGTTCACAGGGTGGGCGGAGCTAACACAATAGACTCACTCTGTAGGTTACTGTAGGTTCCTCGACAACTCTTGTGTGAAGTAGGATAACAAGCTACTCTTTCCCGGTCTCTCCAGCATTACGGGTGGTTACTATGGGCCGAACAAACGTAATGTAATGTCACATAACAGTTTGGATCTCACCTGCAATTACCACTAATCGCCAGTAGGTGTCACCCAAGAGAACAAAACTGAAATCTTCCATATTATCACTTTAAGGATAGCAAATAAAAATGTTGAGCTGGAAAAACCCAGAGCAGAGAGATACAGTAAGTGATGAGTCACGAGGGTTGTTTGGATCAGTGTATTTGTATTTTATTGCATCTCATTTGGACTCACATGCAAGGTGGGGTGGGGGAGGGAGGGGACGATGCCACCAATTATAACCCAAAAAACAACACAGCCTTCATTATGAATACTTAGCAAACATTATTTACCCACATTCTTTTTTTCTTCGCTCATTTGTTTTGTTTGTTTTATGTCATCTTGATCGTCTTTATTTTGCTTTCAACACTTTGTAATTATGCCACAATGGATTAAAGATACAGTCACTTTGGAAATAAACAACACACGGAACATCCAGCGTATATTTTGAGTGCTTTACAGTGAGAGAGTCCCCGAGACTTCCAACGAGAGTACATGAACAGCTGTACTGACCACTGCTTCACAACAACCTTTAGGAGGACTGAGGTCATATTCCAGTTACATCCACACATTTTGTCAAATGTCTACATTGTGTGAGACAAGGGAAGGAGCTCTCTGACAGTGTTGGAATGCATCCCAGAGCGACCTCACGTTGCATGCTACGATGCAGTATCACTCCACACCAGCAGAGGGCAACAGTAAACAGTCGGGGGTGGGGGGGGGGGGGGGCGGGGGGCTAAGTTTCCATCCAATACTGACTCTGAATACAGCTTGAGAGATATGTACAAAAGGAGGCGGGACCATTTTGAAACATGTTTGCATTTTTGTCCATCATATAGTTTGTCAACATAACTAAAAATATATGATACATTTTTTCTTTCAAATAAAGATTAAAGAAAATATGTATAATCTATCATCAAAATATTCTA
This sequence comes from Poromitra crassiceps, assembly GCF_964638095.1. Taxonomy (NCBI): domain Eukaryota; kingdom Metazoa; phylum Chordata; class Actinopteri; order Beryciformes; family Melamphaidae; genus Poromitra; species Poromitra crassiceps. Next base: position 28,464,735 of record NC_139630.1, read on the forward strand.
AAATGCATACGTCAATTTGAACACAGTCCACAAATTTTTTGCATGTATCACACAATCCCTAAAAAAGATAAAATAAAAATGAACATACAGTACTGAACACAAAGAGGAATGTACCATATGATTTGATCCACGATAAGCCCAAATTTGCGGTTGCCAGTTGGAGACTTAAGAATTTTCAAAGTTACACTTTGATTCAGAACTGTTCTCAAAAGAGTTGAAATACCGTAGACGCCGGGTGGGAGGATGAGTGGCCAAGCAGATAGAAGTACAACCAAGTTTTGAATGATATAAACATAGCTCAGCATTAGTTTGGACAGCAGGGGGGGGGGGGGGGGGGGGGTGAGAAGAGTGGGCGGGGATTGGCCAGTGAGGTTTACACACACCGAACACAGTCCACATTGAACAACACAGTCCTCGTCTGGGAAACGCGCAAAGAAACCAACATATATCCACCATTCCAAGTCAGCTGATACGCAGAAATCCAGAACGAATCTAAATACACGATAATTTTTTTTTAAGTTCGTTTTTTTCCTCATAGTATATTAAGTAAAGGTTAACACTGAAGTACACGCACACTCACACGTAAACGGAATTGTGTTTTCTGTATCTAGGGTTCACATTCACGGTTGTGCTACAAACATTAGATAGGGAGGGGCGAGTGTGTTTTGAGGGGCTGCGGTCGGCAGGAAGTCGGAGTGGGGGGGGGGGGCGGGGGCAAAGATCGTAGAGTTGATGGCTGATTGGCTGGGGGGCATGACGACTGAGGGT
>NC_139630.1:28470702-28527206 GCF_964638095.1 Poromitra crassiceps
AGAGAGAGAGAGAGAGAGGGAACAAAGCTAATTCCACCGCTGTCTTGACTTCCACAACATTTTCATCTAAATACTGTACATTTCTGTTTTGCTCCTGTCTATCAATAACTGATATAGCGGTAATGCAATTGTGAACGCAAAAATGCAATTATCAACCTTCTCTTCTGTCAGTTCCTGAAAGCTTTTTCATTTGCTACATTTGATGTTGTAAACATCCGGATGTAGCAGATATACTGTAGCTCCCTCCATGGGAAGAATCCCCTGGAGCACAGAAAGTGATGCAATTTAAGTAACTGAAACCAGCAACAGCAGTTTGTTTGGAACCAATAGAGTACCGCAGGGATGACATCTTTTTGTAGGCTTAACCAGAAATCGCCGCCATTTTGGTTCGTCGGAGGGAAAAGTTTTAGAATGGGTTTTAGAATGGGGATTTCACTTAGATGCATAAAATAAGTTACGTGGTTAACAAAAATGTGGGTTCAGCAGGATACTCTTCACAAATGTGAATAGCTTTTATGACTTTTGAAGCGTTTTATAAAAATGGCGTAAAAAAAAACGGGTTTACGTTCCAAACGTCATAAAAGTTATTCACGTCTGTGAAGATTATCATGCTGAACCCAAATTCGCGTTCCCATAAACCTTTGTGAACCACAGACCTCGTTTTATGCATTTAAGCGAAACCTCCATGTTAAATCCCCATAGACTTTTCCTCTCACGAACCCGGAAGTATACTTCCAGACTCATTCCTGCGGCTCTCCATAGATGAACAGCAGCAATATAGAGCCAAAGTCGACATCACTTCCTGTACTGTATTGTCTGTAGAAGTGCTAACCAGCTGGTCGCTGAGCTAGCAGCAGGTGACCTTATCATCCTCTTCTATTTCTCCTCACAAAAAGCGCTCCAGGCAGAGCTTTTTCCACATCAAAAAAGTAAAAATCAAAAAACTAAAAGAGAAAAACACTATGTCTGTCTGACTGACTGAAACACACCCTAAGAGTCTTTCTCCACAAAACAAACTGCAGTTTATTTTTCACAGTAATTGGCAAAAAATAAAAAATAAATAAGCAAAGAAGTGGTCACTCACTCTTCAACTGGCTCGGGGGCGGCGGCAGCAGCAGTGTCGCCGGGCGGAGGCTGCAGTGTGGGAACAGCGTTTGAAGATTTGGCTGGAGTCGAGGTTGGAGACACGTTGTTCGTAGGAGACCCCTGGTGGACAGACAGGGAGCCCCGTATTAGTGGCTCATCGCTCACAAATCAGAGGATAAAAGAAACATTCTGATAGACATGACATTAAGCTATTTTGTACGTCGTGTATCTCACCTTTGTTGGAGACCTGAAAGACAGGAAGAGTAGGAGGAATAATGAGTGTCTTTGTAAAGGATGTGTAGATCCACCTGACACTGATTGGAAAAGTGTTTGGTGGGTCTACTACAGAAAAGGACTACAAAATCAACATTTAAGAAAATTAAATGTCAAGATGATTTGGATTGCGTCACATGTGATCATATGAAGAGTTAATTTGCAAAGCAATATATATTGGTGTTCATGGTATGGAAAATATCTTACAAAGATCTAGGATCCAGTGAACTATTTCTCTAATTTTGGGCCATTGATCCCTTTGTAAGAGGGAGTCACTCCACCGCTTCCCTCCTCTCTCTCTTTCCAAATGTGGGAACAAACCCTTCATATTGATTCACATGACGCGTGTCAGCATGTGATGACACGTATGTGGTGATATAATGTTGCATTAATACCACATATGGTTGCATGTCAAAACATGTGTCTCGCATAGTCCACACATGTAATCCTGTCTCCACACACATGTCCACATGTAGGCCTTGTTAGGGTGCATGACGCTCATCTTGTGTTAATCAAAAAGATATACGATCACATCACTGCTATTCACATGGGGGTCACTCATGTGAATTTGGTGTAACTTTACCTGGAGGGAAGTTACTCAACAAAACACTTCATCTGAATACATCTACCTCTGAGAAGTTAGTCCACTCCAAACAAAACAAATATGCTCACCCTTCACTGGTGATTCCAAATGAAGATAAAGAGGGGATAAGAAGAGAGGAAGGGTTAAATGAAAGTATGGAAAGACAGCACAGTTGGAGGCGCACACTTGCTGGGAGAAAATTGAACTTAGGGCCTGTTTCTACCCATAGGTCTCTCTAGCCTAGGTAAACCCAGCCACCACGTGACCTGCTCTCTCAGTTCCCAGTCACTACTGACTGAGAACAGGTCTGAGAGCAGGTCACGTGGGGGATGGGTTTACCCAGGCTAAGGTCTCTCGGGTTCCTTGAGGTTCTTACAGTAATGACAGGAGAAGAAGAGACGTCAAACCCCAAATCAAAAGGAAGGATATAAAGAAAGAACTCTTACCCCTTCTTTCCCCCCTTCACGTCCTCCAGACCGTTCATGTGCGTCTCCAGAGACTCCAGGATGCTGCTGGGGGCCTGAGGAGGAGAAGAAACATCACAAAATAATCCTTCTCTGACTTTTGTTGTCAGGCTGAGCATCACTAGCCTGGTAAACCATCCAGTCACGTGAACTCGCATTGTGTTTCGTTCTGCGTTTCCGTCTGGCCTCCAGCCCTGAACGGTCGTTTTCAGAAATGACAGAGTTCACTAGCCAATCAGGAAGCTGCCTCATAGTTGCCATCGTAAACCGGCCAATCAGGAACGCTGCTGGCAAAACGGTAATGGCTGCCTCCATAGCTCTCCAGCTTCGAGCAGTAACGTCAACGTTCGTCGAGTTTAAACAGCCATAAGTGCAGTTATTGCAGAAATAGACAACAATAACAGCAATTAAACAAGAACAGGAGTATGCAACAGCGGAGTTTCTCGGCGGGAAAATACGTTAATTCGTCGTTCTCCCGAGTGGATTTGCTTGGATCCAACGCTGATTGGCTGAAGGACAGGATAGTTAAGCTCACTGAAATGACTGTGTACACTGCAGAGTCCAGACGGATCCACGAGACGAAACAGGATGTGAGTTGACGGATCCGGATGCTTTTCAGGCTGGAGCATTACGTTCACACCAACACTTCACTTATCACAGCAGCACTGCCGGGCAGAAAAAGCACTAAAGTGTTGAGAGAGGATTCGAGGTCATTGAAAAAATCTCACTGTAATATCCACACGCATGTACACACACGGTTACCGTCTCACACAAGGTCATGCCTCTGTCGACTGAATAAGGCCGTCACCTATGATCAACAACATGCCAACACTCCATCCTGCAAGCAGGCACTCTGCCAGGGCCACCCAGCGGTTCCTATGGTTACCGAGTTCTCGCGAGGTTTAAAGATACAGTCTTCGTCGTCCGAGTCTGCGAGATCCGCCACTACGCCCGGGTGGAGACACTGGCAGGGAGATGATGTTGGGTGAGACATCGGTGCTGTTGTGTGTGTGTGTGTGTGTGTGTGTGTGTGTGTGAGTGTGTGAGTGTGTGTGTGTGTGTTCCAATCCTTCCAACCCTAACCCTAAAAAATAAGAAGCACTATATGTGTTGATGACTTACATAGTTGATGTCAGGAATGTCGTTTTTGTCAACTCCAACTGTCTGTTGAAGGAAAGAGAGGGGGGAAATGAAGCATTATTACATTATACACAATACCACTGTGCAATACAATGTCGCTACGGCATTATGTATGTATGTACAGTATGTATGTATGTATGTATGTATGTATGTATGTATTATATAGACTCTATATATTATAGACAACCCAACAAAGTTATATAGGTATTCCCCAGAAGGTCATGTTGAATGCTGTACAATACCTCAGCCAGCTTCATAAATTCTCCGATCTTGGTCACCCTGGTCAGGAACCTCTTGTAGATCTCCAAGGCCTCCTTACATTCAGGCTTCTTCATCTTGAAGTATTTCTCTACACACAACATAAAGGACAAGAGTCTTACGGATGGCTCACTGATGGGAACATCTGTGTTCTGTGGCCTAGAGGTTTTTTTTATACAATCATCTCTCACCTAATAGGTTGATGACGCCGTCATTGTAGGATGCAAACAGTTTGACCAGGTCCTTGAAGAGAAGCATGAATGCAGCATTGATGATCCCATTGCTCAGCTCTTTGGGATGAACCTGAGAGAGAAAGGAGAGCCCAAGGAAAACCTCACTCCTGTGATGTTAGCAAGTAATTAGCTCTGCTTTCTGTTTGACATATTTAGTTTGTATGTTTAACCGAGTTGATGTCGAAGCAGGAAAAAAATGCACCGCTTTTCATGTTGTACAGGGTCCGTTTGGGATTTTCTAAACTACATTTGGACACTAAAGTAACATTTGTACTGTGGACAATGCAGACCATTTGCAACAGCGCCACCCATGGAAGGAGGCCGTACCAGAGACAACTTGGTTTTAAATGGTGAGGAAACACCAAAACAATGTTGAATAAATGTTTTGCAATTTGAATAATGAATACTGGACATAGTAAGCTTTTAAAATAAATCTTTAGTGACATTTTTTTTTTTTTTTTTTTTTCTCTGAGAATTTCACAGGGTCTCAAGTGTCAATCAAGGGGCCTCGGACTCACCGAGAGCCACTGTATTTCACCCCCTGGTTTCAACAGAAGCCAAAGTTGAACTCACATCAAACTCCAGGAGTGTGTCAATCTGAGTCTGCAGGACGGGCATGCCTTTCAACAGCTTATCAGTGGTCATGGTCCTCATCACACCCTCAGCACTGGATACAACAAAAGAGAGCATTAGACTGGCCTCAGGGGAAAGTCCCGCCATGAGACTGGGCTGTTTAATGGCATGGGGTATGGACTACGAGGAGGGGTACGAGGAAGGTACGGTCCTGGTAATATCTGGATTAGGCAGGTCTATAACAGGAGAGTTGTAAAGGGGATGGGCCTATGGACACAACTTCGATGAACACAATGACTGACGCACCCCTTCTTGACCTTGGTGAAGTCAAAAGCCATCTGGCGGTAGGCGAAGGCCTTCTCGTTCAGGTATCGTCCATACCGTCTGATGAACGTAGACATGTCATAGCCTGAGGACAATCAACAGTATGTCAGAGAGTGAGCAGAACTTGGCTAGAAAACAAGACAATCATTGGACTGTAACATCTGGTGTGCCTGTCAACACCTAAGTAGTCTTGCTGGCCAGCCTCCCCTCCCTTCCGGGAGAGCCTAGAGTCTGGAGGCACGGAAACAGGCTGCTGGCATAAGCCCTCCCCTGCTCTACAGCTGCTCTCCCATTGGAAGCGTAGATTTCAGACGCTGCCGGATTTCCGCTCCCCGCTCAAGAAGCTCTGTCATTGGCTCCGACCATGTCAATCAGAGCGGCTTCCGCTCCCTCCTCCCTGCGTGTCGCTGTAAATAGTTCCCTGCCACCGCAGTGAAAACCACGCTAACTAGCTGGCAAGCTAACGGCAGAAACTTACACGCTAGCTGAAAATGGCAAGTTGGATTTTTGGAAATTATTTTCCAAGGGCACTGCTGCTAAAGGCCGCCCATCGCAATTCCATAATGGTGACCAGCGCCGCCAGACTCCTCTCACGGAAGGGGGGGGAGGCTGGCCAGCGAGATTAACACCTAACTGATATAAGAGTTTAAGTTATGACATTATTTGATAGGCCAAGTACAGCAATCAGAACTACACATTGGACGTTTGACTGAAATTAAATTTAACTGAGCAGATTAAGACATGCAAATTTGGCATTTGTGGTAACCGCTGTCTGTCAATTTTAAACTGCCTTAGTAGACACAGTCCCGACTCAGTTCTCAGTCTCTATCTGCAATTAAGCAGGCGGAGATCTCCAATTGTCTGGGAGCTGAGAGTACAGTAGCACAGTTCCTAACCTTCTCTCAATGTAGTCTAAATGTCATTATACTCTATACTAGCAAAATGTAGCTTAATTGTTTTCATACAGCCGACTGAGCATGTAATTCTTGCTCAATTCATTTATTTAATAGGGACAGCACGTTATAATAATATAAAATACAGATACATGTCAGAGTGTAGCAATGGTTTCCATCCATAGTCCCTAGGCAGGTAACAGTGTAAAAGACATTACAATAACAGATACAAAAAAACAAGATAAAGATACAGATAAAAAATACATAATGTGAATATGTATTTAAGGGCCAAGTGTCACTACTCAAAAACTACACAGCAAACGCAGTCAATACACATATACATGTACATGTATATGCACATCAAATCCAGACGAATTGGCCCGTCCCTGCCGCCCGGGATGGCCCAAGACACTGGATTACTCAAAAACCACACCGCAAAAAGTATTTCAATTCATATAATGTACCACATATGCATACAAAACACTGGAATAATGAAATATGAAATCAGACTGAGACAATGTACAATGTACATACACATAATAAAATGTATACATTGTACAACAAGTCTGATTAAAAATGGTCACATCTGGTTTGCCTTGAGCCACTGTTTGAGATGGGTCTTAAAGGTGGGATATGTAGGACATTCCCTTTTTGCAGGCGGTAAGCTATTCCAGTATTTACTTCCCTTAACTGACAGCACAGATGTCCAGATGTGATGCGCCTGTAGGGCACCTCACAGTCTCCTCTAGCGTTGTTACAGTGGTGATAAGCGATTTTGTTTTGGTAAGAGTAATTCTTAGGAAATTGTTCAGCATTGTTACACCAGTGAGTGACCAGTTAGTAAAACAGTACTCGAGTGAGTATAGAAACATCCTAGCAGCATTTGCTTTCAGAAATGGCCTGATTTGCTTGAAATTATATCAATTAAATTTACTAGTGCGCGACGCCTTTTTCACATGACTTTTAAAGGTTAGTATAGAATCTGATATGACCCCAAGATACAACTCATTTACAATATTGAGCTCCTCCCCTCTCAGGAATACATTAGTGTGTCACCTCAGCTGGGTGTTTTGTAAACATCAATCCTGGACATGGGCCATTGCTGATGTAAGAATTTGGGGGGCTTCTTGGATGTTTTTTGCATGTGTAGAAATCACAGCATCATCTGCATACATGTGAATACAGTTGATGTTTTGACATGCATTTGGTAGGTCATTCATATATATAAAGGAAACAAAATTGGTCCAAGAGTGGAGCCTTGTGGGACCCCTACAGGAGAGTTGAGGTAAGGAGATTTGATACCGTCAACATAAACACATGGCTTTCTATTATAGAAAAGTATGATGTCATCCGTAGGATAGCTTGTTCTGAAAAATTAAAGTGAGTTAACTTAACTTAGATAAAAGGACCCCAGTGGTCAACGGTATCAAATGCTCTCTTCAAATCCCGAAAAACAGCACCAACACATGCACTCCTATCCAGTAGGCATTTGACTCTTTCAAGAAAAACACAGCTGATTCAGTTGAATGGAGGGCACTGGGCACAGAACCCATGCTGCATGGGATACAGAGGGGTGTGGCCGTTATTTAGATGTCCAGTTAGTAGCTTAGCTACCCATTTCTCAGCGATTTTGATATAACTGGGAGGATGCTGATTGGCCTATAGTTGGTTAACTTTAACTTACAAATAAATCTCATTGGATGAACACACAAACATAAAAAGACTAGACATAAAGCACAACCCATCGAAGTGGGATGTAAAAAATATATACAAGTAATATAAGGAGTGCCCTAGTTTTAGAAAAAGATTGTGCATTAAGTGCATTATGCAAAAAAAAATGCATAGGGGACAAGGAAATGCCATGTGTTTGCGTGCATGTGCGTGTGTGTGTGGACGGCACGGTGGCTCAGTGGTTAGCACTGTTGCCTCACAGCGAGAAGGTCCTGGGTTCGAACCCCGGGCTGTCCCAGGTCCTTTCTGTGTGGAGTTTGCACGTTGTCTCCGTGTTCGTGTGGGTTTCCGTCGGGTGCTCTGGTGTCCTCCCATCGTCAGAGACATGTATTTTAGGGTTAAGACTCCCGTCAGTGCCCTTGACCAAGGCACTGGCAAAAGAGCTGGAGTTGGTCCCCGGACGATGCACTGCTGCTGCCCACTGCTGCTAGGTTCTAGGTAGGTACCTAGTATAGGATGGGTTAAATGCAGAGGATGAATTCCCCTTTATTATCCCCATAGGGATAATAAAGTATACAAAAAAAGTATGTGTTGTATATATATATACAATCACATGTGTGTCTGCATGTCCAGTCGCTCCTGTAATTTGTGTCACTTCCTCTATTTGCCAGATGGCCCTGTTTTGTGTTACTCTCTTCCTGCTTCTCTCTACCTGGCCAGAGACTCAGACAGAGTAATGTGCCGATGTTCTCATCTGGAAGACGGGTCCGTCCGCATCGATCCACGCCTCCGAGCACATGTACACAGAGACACAACGACACGCACAGCCAGCTTTCAGACATTCGGGGCATTCTTACCGTGAGAGCCGGTTTTGTCAATAAAGTTGCTGAGGTTGAACAGGGCGGTCCTGGAGGCCAAGTACTGAATGAACCTCTGAAGGAAAGAGAAACACACAGGGTCACAAAACAGTCTTGTTTCTTTCAAGTTCACTGGAGGAAACATTTCAATTAGTGCTAGTGGTTATTTATAGCGGTGCGGCCCAAAGTTCAGCCCGCGGGCCATTTGGGGCCCTCGGGATTTGTGGTGGACCCTCGATGAGACATGTGTTCCGTTTCTCAATCCAATGTTAGGTCCCTAAATTGGCCCTCGGTCATCAAAAACGTGTGACAACCCCTGATTTCCAGGCTGTTCCTGCAGGTCTGATTCCATGGAGAGCTGCTCGAACACCGCAACACAATGGGACTAATTCCATTTATTGGAAGAACTGTAGTCAAAGCCACTAAAACCTCAGATCTCCTTTGTGCCTGTTGTCGTTGACCCATAATTGACTCTACTCTCTCTGTGTGGCACAGCCAGTCTATTTCAGCAGCACACACCACAACCCTCACTGCACCCACAGGACTCATTCCATTTCTCTCTCAAGGGCCACTTTGCTGAGTTTCATCCAGCTTTGTATCGTTACAAAATCGGTAGTATGCAAAAGAACAGTGACTACGTTTACATGCACACAGTATTCCACTATTATTCGGAAAATGACAATATTGTGAATTTGATAAGGGTCACGTAAACAGCATATTCCAGTTGCATTTTCCGAATTTGCCATTTTCCAATTAAGACTATTATTCGGGTTTTAGGAGGATTCTTTGATCATGTATACAGTGCATTCGGAATATGCGTCTCAATCAGGGTTTTTACCGCAGTTTGCGACGCATGTTGCCTGTTTGTGGTCAATTGATGTGTGCTAGAAAGCTCTAGAAGAGGCGATATAATCATATAATCCATCATCTCTGGCATGCAAAAAGAAAAGCCGACATTTCTGATTGGGAGGAGATGAGAAACATCGATTTAAAGACAGAGATATTTAAAGAGAGAGTGTAGTGCCCACGGAAGTCCACAATGCTTGCGAGCCTGCGAGGTAATAACGTACTAGCCTACTTTTTATGAAAGACTTGGATGTGCAAATATCGCAACGCCAAACTTTTCAGCAGCAAGCTCCTGAAATGGATCAAGTGATGCTGGTAAGAATAGTGCTGCTCTGTCTCTCTCTCTCCCCGCCCTCCCTCACGTGTCAGGGAGGGCGAGATACGGCTGCATGTAAACGGGAATATTAGTGGATTATTCATTTAGTCGGAATATTGTCATTTTCCGAATATGGGCAAAAACCGGAATATTGTGTGCATGTAAACGTAGTCAATGTTGAACTTCCCTCCATGTTGCCTGTGGCGGGAGGCGGAGCTCCCCGCTCACTTGCCTGAAGCAGCTAGTGGTGCCTTCAGAACTGAAAAAAATGTGGGAATGTAGGGAATATAGAGCACATGTTTGGGCAGTATTCACTGTATAACCTACTCTACGGATGTGGTGGTATGCACTTGAATGCAACAGGCTACCGTGAGTGTGTTTTACCTGGAGCAGCAGCAGCCAACGCTTCAGTAAGTTTATCCACATAAACTCCAGCGTGACAATTTCGTTTTATAACCCTTTGAAAATGGGTGTGAGAGAGAGAGAGAGAGAGAGAGAGAGGAGGCACTCGTGGGGTAACACAGAGCTGCTAACTCTGTCAGCTCTGTTAACTTTTCCTATGGGCTGAGAACGTATCACTCATGCACGCTCTAGAGAGCTTTCTCAATTTCCTCTGGCCATAGAGCACCGACTTAAAAAATGTCAACACATTTCTACAACATAGGTGACCTAGTTGTAATAGACCTTCATGTTCATGAAGGTTCACACTCATGTTCATGTGCATGTTCATGCACAATTCTTACGTGAAAACCTTCCGAAGTTCTGAGTTCATCGACCACACTGATCTGAGAGCGGTCATCATTGTTTATCCCAAAGAAGACCCATGCTAAAAAAATGCACACTCACCTCATTGCCATGGACACACATGTGATGACTGGTGACGAGGGCCTTGAAGACGACCACCCAGCTGGCGTTGGTGGCCCTCTCAAACAGCGTGTCAGCCATCTGAGGGATGTTCACGTTGGTGGCGTTGGTGGCTGACACCAGATCTGCAACACAGTCACAGGTTATTAATTGCTACAGGTACTCGCTGTTTTCAGCTCCTCCTGGAGCATCTTGTGACTGTGGTGTGGTATGATAATGTAAAGCTACTGGTTTGCTAATCAGCAAAATGTCATATAGTCTCGGCCTAATGCTGCATGTATGAGGAGTGTCTCCTTTGATTGGAAGCATGGTGTCTGGATGTGTTTATAGATTATTATATTATGTAAATGAGCAGAAGTCCTGTAAATGTTACGGCTTCCTCCGTAGAGCAAATTACACCCATGACATTATTAGACTTGACATCTAGGATTCAGGGCACGCAAGCACACACGCGCACGAGCACACGCATCCGCCTATGCACCAACAAAACACACACACACGCACACACACACACACACACACACACACACACACGCTCGCGCGGGCGCGCAGTGCAGAGTGCGGAGACAAAATACTGCATGTGTCATCCCCCCTCCCTGGATGTCAAACACTCAGACAGCCACAGGCAGGCAGGCAGGCAGGCAGTGTTCACAGGGAACTTGACTCACAGATCACCATCATCTCCTTCTTTTCTTCTTTTTTCTTCAATATATTTGATGCAATTTGGTTCACATTGAGAAAGCCAGGCAACACACCAATAAACGCATGAAGAAGTAGCAAAACCCATACGTGTAAAAACACTTTAACCTCTACATCCAGCTCAGAAGCTGTAAACCACCTTCAATAATGCCATTGCTCCTCTGTGCAAAGTGAAAGAAACACCATTGGTCAGCCAACGGCTAAAAAATCCTCACTCATTGCTTGGCAGTGGAGAAGCTGACATTAACGATGAAAGGAAAGTCAGAGCTTTTCTTTGACTTTTTATTTTTTATTTTTATAGTTTATGGAGGATGAGCCAGAACAATTGTGTGGACCACATGTACTGTAACGCCGATCTGTATTAACTTGTTTTTTTTTGTACATCCATTCTCCTCTTTCTGATATTCATAGTTTTTTTCTCCACTTTTTGTCGACTCATTGGCGTGTTGGGTTGTTTTAGTGCTTGTTTCGTGTTTACTGTCGTGTCGCTTGGCTTTGTCAGACCACCATCTTCACAGTGAATATCCCCCTCATTCCTCCTCAGAGGCAACGAGCAAGAGAGGGGGATAGGAAGAGAGATAGAGAGAGAGAGAGAGAGAGACAGATGGCCAGAGACAGATATACAAAGACAGAGAGAGAGAGAGTGAGAGGGGGAGTTTTGGCAGAGGAGCCGCATAGGGGAGAATGTAGCACTTAGAGACAGGAGGGATGACACATGACATATTTCAGCTGATGTATATACAATACTGCCAAATGTTTGCCAAGTCTGCAGTAGACTGGAGACCCTAATGCTCTGGAATAGAGACACACAATAAGGAAATCGATATACTATTTACTGTAGTAGGGTGATTTAGCTCAAATGTATGTGGCCATCAGTGCTGATCTGTTACTCGGATTAACTATTTATTTACTGGTGATAAATACATACTGCTAGAAATAAATATTTGAAATCTTAAAAAAAGAAAATCACCCGCACAGGCAGTTTGTAGTTCTTTTATTGCTGCTCATCCCTCAGAGACGCTTGACGGCCAGACTAACAGAGGGGTGAAATGGAGTGTAGCGCGGTGCAGAGTGACAGGGAGGAGTGCAGCACATACAGTGTTGGCAGGCGCCCCAGATAATGGAAGGGAGGATGCTACATCGATTGGGCCTCGGCCTCGCCTCAAGTACAGGTGGCTACCAAACTGCTGCTGTCCAAAATACAGCAAGGTAACGAGGGAGGGGAGGGAGCAGGCGGAGAGAGAGAGAGGGGGAGGGAGAAAGAGAGAGAGAGAGAGACTCAGTGGGGAGTCAATCAATCCAGGAAGAAAAGTGCCGATGTGGACATGAGAGGGAGAGAGGGAGGGAGAGAGAGAGAGAGAGAGAGAGAGAGAGAGAGAGGAGAGACTCAGTGGGGAGTCAATTGAGGAAGAGAAGTGCCGATGTGGAAATGAGGGGGAGAGAGGGAGGGAAGGAGAGAGAGAGAGAGAGAGAGAGAGAGAGAGAGAGAGAGAGAGAGAGAGAGGGAGAGAGAGAGGAAGCTGTTCAAGGTCATAAGCAGGGTGTCCGGCCGGAGAGGGAGGGGGGGTTGGGGTGTTTGGGGGGTTGTCAACAGATTATTACTAATCACACTGGTCAGGGGTGTTCTGTTCTGGAGATCTCAGTGCCCATCCCCCTCCACACACACACACACACACACACACACACACACACACACACACACACACACACAACACACACACATGCACACACACACACACACACACACACACACACCGTGGTGTTTGTCACCAGTTGTAGTGAGTGTTGCTGAGTCAGTGAGTGTTTCATTGAATCAGTCCAGCACCTCCTGGAATAGTAATGCACTACTGCTTTCAACCTGCAAATCAAAAGGGTCATAATCTATATACAATGTGTTTTTGTTTGTAAGTTAAGGCAATCACTGCTATTTTGGATCTATTTGGAACAAATCATACTCGGATGCCTCTGTAATATAGAGCTTGAGCAGTTGGTAAAAAGCACAGAGTAATTCTGTGGACTGATGTCTTTATAGGAGGAGGCATCATCGTCCTGTTTCCACTATGCCGCCTGCTTGTGTTTAGATGTGGTTCACTAGAGCTGAAAGGGAGGGAGCAGTGCACAGTGCTGTGTCTCTCTCTCTCTCTGTGTCTCTCTGTATGTCTCTCTCTCTCCCTCTCTCTCTCTCTCTCTCTCTCTCTGTCTCTCTGTATGTCTCTCTCTCTCCCCCTCTCTCTCTCTCTCTCTCTCTCCTATAACCATTTGCCATTTTCATGTTTCTTTTATTGTCAAATGTTCTCTCTCTGGCAAATCTCTGATGGTTTCAGTGCTCCATCTATCCTGTCTTTGTGTCTCCTCTCTGTTCGCTCCTCTTCATTTAGCCTCCCTTCACAGTGAAATGACTGAAGATGAGACCCCCTGTGGCCATTTCAAATCTCTCTCTCTCTCTCTCTCACACACACACACACACACACACACACACACACACACACACACACACACACACACACACACACACACACACACACACACACACACACACACACACACGCACACAAAGAGTGTCCACGGTGGCTGACATGTGATTACATAATATTATCATCTAACTGCATATCTACAAGCTAGCATTCATGTGCACCATGCGTGCACGCACACACATGCACATGCACACACACACACACACACACACACACACACACACACACACACACACACACACACACACACACACACACACACACACACACACACACAGCCATCTACAGTCATTATCTCCAGTGTTCAGCTCATAATACCTAATAATAACTGTGTAGGCAGTTCTATCATATCTGTTTACTAGCGTGCGATGCGTTATAAAATGGGCCTGTTGTGGTGGCTCTATTATATTACCTGTACACAAACACACAAGTGGGTGTGTGTGTGTGTGTGCGTGTGTGTGTGTGTGTCTTATGAGGATTGGCTGAGCTAAATAAAGACTCTTACAGTAATCCATGGCAGTCAGGAGAGCTCTAAGAATGAACTCCCTACTACTCTGTGTGTGTGTGTGTGTGTGTGTGTGTGTGTGTGTGTGCGCGCGCGTGTGCGCGTTCGTGCACATGTGTATGTGTGTGTGTGTGTGTGTGTGTGTGTGTGTGTGTGTGTTTTTCAAGTCTCTCCAGTCTCTGAGTCTATGTTCTATGATTGTGTCTTCAGTTACACACCAACCAGAGTCTAATGTTAGAATGACACGAATAGGCCAGATTAAACCAGCCCGAAGTAAGATCAGGCCTGCCTGTTCACACACACACACACACACACACACACACACACACACACACACACACACACACACACACACACACACACACACACACACACACACACACACACACACACACACACACACACACACACACACACACACACTTAATTATGCCCACACAGACACAACAAGTGGACGCACAGTCTAGAGGCCATGTGATACACCTACTACACATTAGGGTCATCATGTACAGCAGCAGTGGTTCCCAAAGTGGGGGTCGCGGGACACCACTGGGTCGGTCGCGAGATGAGTTACAGAATGTGTGAATGACAATTTAAAAAAGATTAAAAAGAGCACATTTTAACCATAATTGTTACTTTTTTTTTTAAACGAAATTCTCAGCAAGTGCGCATGAACATTTGTATTCTTCTCAACCATAGTGGAGAGTGGGGGTCGCAAGCCTCTGGCACCGTTATTTTGGGGATTGAAAATTGTGGGAACCCTTGGTGTACAGCACTTTGTTGTAGCGTTCAGCACATTGCAGTCTGCTAGTCATTACTAACACTCCAAAAAACGGTATTTCTATTTCTACACTTAACTTACACTGTGTTTTCAAAATGAACTCCGAGGCATCTGAACCCAGTGCCTTTGGTGTTAAGAGCGTTGTGCTGCTCATCCAGCTGAACTCGCACGGACCATGTGCTGCTCTCGTGACATTTGTACACACACATGCCGTCCTGCGTCCTTCTCACCAAATCCACTGTGTCTGTATGACTGAGTGAACACAGTCAGGCTGATCCAATTCAACTGGCGCATGTGTTACTACCGATAGAGAGAAATAACCACCGAAACACCACTGTGTTTTCCGTGGTGCAAAAAGAATCAAACCCAGCTGGGAAATCAAAAGTCCATAAAGAAAAAGGGTTCCTCCCTATATACATATTTTACTTCTGCATGTTTTACTGTGTGCCTGACGTTTGCATCAAAAAGCATTCCTCAAGGCAAGCACACCTGTGCTCGTGAGTCGTGACACACTTTAACACTTTCACTTTACACACAGCGCCACCCCGTTGCTATACTCTCCACACTTACAACTGTGAGGCTTTTAAAGTGGATCTAGTCTAGTGTAGCTCTATGAGCAGGTACATTTTACCACCGACAATAAGAAGACAGATGTGCAGTCAACTAACTACAATGAAAATGACAGCCTGGAAAAACCATCCTGATCATGTGACCCCCCCCCCCCCCCCCCCCCATCCCCCGGCGATTTCCAGAAATCAGAATGTAACCGGGCCAGTCAGGGACCTGTGCCGTAGTTGACAATGTAACCGGCCAATCGAAATAAATCAAAACAGTTATGGCATATCGCGAAGGAACAAGCGGTAACCTTAACATTAGGGTAAACACAGCCATAAGTGCAGTTACTGCAAAAATACACTCAATAACATTTAAACAAGAACAAGAGTATGCACCAGCTGAGTTTCAAGACATTTTCGCCGTTCTTCCGAGTGGATTTGATGATGCTGATTGGCCGCCCCATGAAAGCGATGCGCGCGGCTGGAAGTCCAGACCGATACGTAGAGCGAAACACAACGTGAGATCACATGATCAGGATGTTTTCTAACCATCCTACCTAAATGAGAACACATTCAGAAATATTGATCTCAGTATTTCACTTGGCATAAAGGAAACACATGTCATCATCACCATGAGGGACTGCAGATGGAAATGAGCTAGCAGCTAAATCCGGTTACAAAGCATCTTTTCTCCTCGCTTGAGATTAATGTGTTTTGTACGTGGCCCCTGATATAAATAAACTCAATAAACCACGTTGTCTACACACTCTAGAAATGACAGTACGTCAGTTGCCCTCTGCCTTCCCGCAATCTCTTCATTACAGTGTCATCCCCCGGACACTCATCAGCCTGTTACCATGGCAACCACACTGCACAGCCCCCCCCCCCCCCCCCCCCCGGGACCCCTTAAGTGTCACAGATTGTGTCACTGTGACAAGGGGAAACAGAACGCCCTCAAATAAATCTATCGTCAAAGAAATCAAAGAGGTTGAAAGGTTGTCGGTTAATTGGCTCTGGATGCAGAGGTAAAGCAAAATGGGATATATTGTGTATACAGTATCTTGAATGTAGCTTGGATGACCTACACTGGTACTTTTCAATGATTCAAACATTTTCGTCACTATCCTTGCAGAGTCTGGGGGAATATCACTATGCTATTGATGATTCTAGCCTATTTGTTCGTATTTGTGGCTTCAACTATAATCATTCAAGACACACCATATGGGTTAGCTTCTGCTTCTTATCCTCTGTTGGTTTGAGTCAAATGTTTTGCAGTTTTGAGGTTTGGAATTTCCTCCGGGCGTGAGCGCCCTGCCAAGTTTACCAGTGCAAGAGAAACACAGTGGCCTATATACTTGGAGCTTGCTGAATTGGCCTGGAAATGGATACAGCATAACCCCACACACATTCACCCAGCAAGAAGACTACAGCGCCCAGAAGTCTAGAACGCTTGTTGGATCATCCTGGAGATGGACTCTGTGTGTGTGACTGACTATCCCTGCATGGTAATGGTAACAAGAGGGCAACTACATGTTGTGGTCATGTTGTCCTCGCGGTGGGAGAAGAAAGTCATGACTTCGACCAGACCGACGGTTAAACTGTTCTTCTGATGTACAACTAAGTACTCAGTCACACACAATCGCAAAAACACACACAGACACAGAGACAAACGCATGGTACAACAGAGAGAGAGAGAGAGAGAGAGAGAGAGAGGAGGCAGTGGTCTCTCGCCCATTCTAGCATTAGCATTGTCACCTTTGGCTGTGTAAATAATGCAAGGCTGGTTCATACATTATTCATCAGGGGAGCGGATCACACGATATAAGGTCCTAGACCAAGACACAGGACCAGACCTGCCCAGCGACCACACACACACACACACACACACACACACACACACAGCCAATCAGACGTCATCTGTATGCACCGGCATGCCATGATTTGGTGTGGTAGATGACAGTGATTAATAATGATTTGTCATACGTCATTTTTAATTTGGCTTTTGTCATTGGTCCAGGCTGTCATCGCAAAATGTCTTAATAAAGCTGTGACTGTGAGGTTTGATAGTTTTATTCAGTCATGATGATGCTGCCGCAGCAGCAGCAGCTCTATAAGGAGAGCATGAAATAACATTCAAGATTAATTTGAATAGCCATAGTGAGTAATCATATTACAAATAAATAACAGACAAATATAATGAATGGGCAAAATGGATAGGTCTGTAGCTGTGGTTGCCTCTCTAAAGGTAAATCTCGAAACAGCAGCCATGCTGGGATTTGACATGTGAGTGAAGGCGTGTGCTAACATCTACCAGTCGCTGAGAAGAACTATACCCTGATGATAAGGTCCCAGTGTGGAGTTGAGGAAAGTGGGTGCGTGGAACAGGGCAGGGACAGGAAAATTAAATGGCTCTGCACTTGTTGTGTGTGGTTGACCTGTCACAATAAATTATGACCCCCACCCAGTGCACCCACCCACCCACCCCTCTCTCTCTCTCTCTCCCTCTCTCTCTCTCCCTCTCTCGCTCTCTCTCCAGTCTCTCTGGGTTACCATCATATTGACTGGAGGCACAAAGGGTCACCAGAGAGGGGTCATCACCATGGCTACACCAATCTATTATTTGCACCACACCCATTTATAAGCAAAGGGAATTAAGTGATGACGGGTAATATAGCTCCTATTGATTATAGCAGCCACTCATCCATTATGATGGGTCTATCTATATGTGTGCAGCAGGCGTGTGCGTGCAAGCAAGGTTGCACTGTGTGTAGCCTATTAGCTATACTGTAGGTGGCCTGATAGCCTAGCCAGGAAAGAGGAAGAGAAGGGGCACACTTACACTCCAGGTGCTTCTTCTTGGGCGCCATCACTTCATGAGTGGTGGCTTTGCAGACAGCCCGGGCCATGTCTGATCCCGTTAGCTGGTATTGCGCAGCGGCAATGCGATCCGTGAGCGTTTGCCCCGACATTTTCTTTCCGTGGACTCGACCAGCTCAGGAATGTAGGCTATTTCACCAGGGGAACCGCGAATAAAAATGACCAAAACCCCCAGTGGCTGGCTGGCTTCCCCAGTGGTTCAGTCAGCGGCTCTGGTGCTTTCCTCTCCCCCGCAATTGATAGGCCTGTGACCTTCTGTGTGGGCGGAAACAACATAAAATCAGCTCAAATGACCGAATAAATATTGTTTTTTTTCACGGCAAATCATTGAGTCACGTTGATATTATGCGCGATGACATGGGTAGGTAGACACTTACGCAAGGTTGTGAATTCCCCTCGGCTCGTCCCGTTCTCGGCTACGACCGTTCAGTTCAGCACCTTGGACAGCTAAAGCCACTCGGTTATGTAACACTCCGCTAGCAAATAAAAACCCGATTTTCTCGCTCCTCAGCTAAATCATACAGAATCTGGCGAATGAAAAATGCCGCGCAGGCGAGCTCCTCTAATCGTCCAGCAAAATACTTTGTCGAATGTCGAATCTATAAATCAACCATCCATTGGTCGGTCAAATATTCCGTCTAGAGCGGGGACATCAGGTTTGACTGCCTTTCCCCCGCGTCAACCGCATGAAAAGGCTTTCAGAGAGTTGTAGTTTTTGACAGATGAAGCCACGGCCTCCTCCTATAGGTGGTCGGATCAAGGTGTTCTTTGGCTTTGATCGGTGTGTTTCGGATCAGAAGCGTCCCTTCAGATCAGCTTCAGATGCTTTGGTCCTCCTCTCCTCGCACGACAGCAGCAGATGCGCGCCGCTCCCCGGTGGCGTCGCCAACACTGATGCGCAGCGCAAGATGCTCACGAAGAAGAAGAAAAAATGGAAGGGAATTTCCTATTCTCCTTCCTTCCCCTGTCGTGACTCGTTTGTTTATTTGGCCTATCTATCTATATGTCCATCTCCTCCCCCAGTGCGAGCGCTTGGACAGGGTTGGATGACAACTCATTAACAGTCCGACGTCCCAGCCCACTTAAAGGGCAGTAGGCATTACAGTGTGTGCACTCGTATCATCACCATGCGCCAATAAAGGGTTAATTTACGAGCGTGACTGAAGCTAGCCTATGCACTGCTGTTAGCTGTATGTATTACCATCATCAGCAATCAGCATGCAAGGTGCATGCCTACAGATTGACAAGATGAGAATGAAGCATTTGCTGCTATACGGACTCTTACTGCACACGTGATAGATTCTTCTGCAGTCCTGTAGGTCTGTGTTTTCGTGTTCAACTGAGATATATAGCCTATTAAATCTGGGCTAGGCGGGCTAGGCTAATATTTTGACCCACGAGAGCAGACCTTCAAGACAAGGACAAACTGCTCACCAAAAAAAAGTGTGCCTTTGCGCTATGGGCCAAAAGGATGAATTTCCATGGTTTCACTTTGCATGACAACAGAGAGAACTGTCAACTCGTTTTACAGCCCATTCCATCTATTACCTCGGTGGAGTGGGCGGATACAAGGTCTGGCTGGCCCCAGGAAGCTTTCACTGGGAATGTTTATCTAAAACACCCCGACCGCGATGCACCTATTAAGCATATAATTCCCGACGGAGATGCACCTAACATAAAATTACATTACATTACAGTTGCCGTGTTTTTGGTGTCCACCATGTGTGGTTTATTCTGAAGGGAAAGCGCTGGGCTAGTCGGTAGAGTCACGCTGGGCGGACTGCGTCACGTGACATACTAGGAACTATCGTGCATTCCTTTATAACTGGGGACTGATAATCTGGAAGTACAGCCACGTCATCAGCAGACAGACAAACAGGAAGCGGTTCATTCAGCAGTAATATGTAGCTCAGAAGCTCTGAAGAAAATAGAAAACAGTAAGTGGAATGAAAACAAGTTTCTGCAATAACAATGAAAACGTTTGTTTGATCGCAATGTTCTATTTTGCAGGTAGTGCTAATGGCGTCATGTTGTGTTGTGTGTTAATATGTATTAGTAAGGTGAGATATGGGTGAGACTGTCTGTCATTCAATGGATATGATTCAGTTTATTGATCTTATCGTTTTAGTATGCTACAGATGGCTGATATACTTTGGGTGTTACTGTAAACTTCGCCCCTTACATATTCTTTGTTATTTTCTGGACAAAATTTAAATTGTTTGTAGTCCATATGCATTTTTAGCCTGAAGAAGGCTATCTTCATCATGTTTTCATTTAGCTCTTTGCCTACAACAGCTTACTGAATGTGCCAGTGTTTCCTCTACTAGAAATGTAATACCTAACCTTTCTGTTTGGATTAGCAATCAGTCAGGATTAATTCAAACTGGCTTTATCCAGGAGAGTTGTGAGGGGGGAACAGAGGGTTTTAAATAAAAAGCTGTGTTATGTATTTGTTATTTGAAATGTTTTCTCTGACATTTTATTTGCTTGATCAATACACTTTTACAGAACTTACACAGAGCCAAGTCCCAGTGGAGAGCCATTCAAAGTAAAAACATGCACTGTTTTTGTGTTTGGTTTCAGTTATGGCCCAGTTTCAGGATGTATCTCACAAGTCCACACTGCACCCGAAGCCCACAGGGCTGGTTCTGCAATATGGTACTGCTGGTTTCAGAACCAACGCCAAGCAGCTGGACCACATCATGTACCGGATGGGACTGCTGGCCACGCTCCGCTCCAAAAAGACCAAAGCCACCATCGGAGTGATGGTCACTGCATCACACAACCCTGAGGTGATAAAGCGAGTCAGAAATACTAAAGTAATAAGAATAAAGTAGTAGTAATAATAATAATAGTTGTCCTCACACCACTTTACCATAGGCTTTCTCTGATTCAGTCTGTATGCTGATGGCACTATGTTACTTTATTTTAGATGAAAGCCAGTTTTATTTTTGGTAATCAAGGTTACCTTTTCTAACTGTAAGCTTGTTTATTTTGGTCCCATAATGCATAGGAACATGAGTTGCTGTTGATTTTTCTGTTGATATTTTTATAGGAAGGCTGTCTTGTATTGATTTATTTTCATGTAAGCCAGCTATCAGTTTTCCTCTGCCTCTCTAATCTTCTTTCTCTCTCCTCCTCCACCTGTCTCTCTTCCCTCAGTCTCTCTCTCATACACACTTTCTCACTTTTGTTTTTTATTGTTCTTCTAACCATTTTTAACCTTACATCCTGCTTATGACATACATACACATGCTAATCATAATACTCCCCTTCAATCCCCCTCTGTCTGTCTGTAGGAGGACAACGGGGTGAAGCTGATCGACCCCATGGGGGAGATGGTGACCGTGGCATGGGAAGGCTACGCCACCCAGCTGGCCAACGCAGAGCAGGAAGATTTGCTCGCTGCTCTGAAGGACATTATCGAGAAGGAGGCCATCGAAATGAACCAGGAAGCAAATGTTTTTGTGGGCAAAGACACCAGGTACACAGTGTTTGGACATAATTTCATTCAGATCTTACCTAACAGTGTTTTCAACACGCTCACTGGATTCTACAGATACACACGTACCATCTGGCAGGTAACAGTGGGGTACAGTTAACTGATTAGCATTGCTACAAAGTCTCTTTTTATACCGTTACAAAATTATGAACTCTTACAGTTTTAGTCGTTTTCTTAGGCCATGTTCAGACTAGGAGGCCAAATCAGATTTGTGCACTTTAGTGACCTATTAATGACTTTATCCAGATTGGTTTTTATGAGTCTGGATGCTCCAAGTCTGATTTGTGTCACTTGTCCCAAACCACATATGGAGGTAGTTTCCAATCTGCTTTTGACTGATGTGTCTTCAGTGCGGACACACATATCCACCAAATCTGATTTGAACGTCACTCGCAATTCGTCATCAAATGCTTCTGCGCAGGAAAACCACATCACCAACGTACGTACTGTATTTACTGACGCCTGCATCATTACCATAGCAACCCATGCAGATATAGGCTGTTTAGGTCTGGACACACAGATCTGACTTGAAAATCAGATTTGTGGCAGTGCGGACACACTCCCAAATCGGATTTGGGAAACCAGTCAAGATAATGATGATTAATGACTTTATCAGCAAATCGGATTTGCCTGTAATATGAACATGGCCTAAGTGGAGCAGCTGTGTCCAACTGCAAATTAGCTACAATGTGTCCTCTAACTATAGGAGCAGCAGTGCCAGGCTGTCACAAGCAGTGTTGGATGGAGTGTCTGCACTCGGCGGTCACAGCAAAGGTAAGTTAATCATATAACTGGAATATCGTTAGTACTTAATTGTTTGCTGACTTGCTCTGTTTCATTATCATTGTTGTACATTATAAAAAAATCTTCTCTTCTCTCGTCTCATCTCTTGGCTCCTTATCCTTCCTTAATTTATTTCTGTCTGTTCGATCAGATTATGGCTTGGTGACGACCCCACAGCTCCACTACATGGTGTGCTGTCAGAACACACAGGGTCGATATGGGGCGGCCACAGTGGACGGATACTACCACAAACTGTCTCAAGCCTTCGTTCAGCTCACCAAGAATGTAAGAAAAAAACCGCTGTGAGCGCTTATTCATCTTTTGTGTTTGCATGGAAGCACCTGTTGTCTAATTTTGCACAAAGTTGCTTTATATTATAAGACAGGGGTGCCCAACCAGTCGATTGCGGTCTACTGGTCGACTGCGGACTGACCCCAGGTCGATCGCGTCAAAAAACGATTATTAAAAATATATATATATACAGTATATAAATAATCAAATAGAAATATAATGGAAGTACATGCAGTTGTTTTTAATTATGGATCATAATACAATGCAATTCCAAATGCACTTTTATTTTAAAAGTAGCCACACAGTGAGAAAAAAGAAAGTGAGAAAAAATTAATCATGTATTGGGGGAAAAAAGTGATGCATCGATTTAAGATGCATCGATAATCGTAATCGAATCGAATCGTAGCCCTCTGAATCGTAATCGAATCGTGAGGCCAGTGAAGATTCACAGCCCTAATGTCAAGTGGTCGTGGGACAACGAGAAAGGTTAGTTACTGCAGGCTGGAAACGATGTGTGTGAGTTTGCGATGTTGAAACTGGACTGGTAGATCTCGGGAGGCTGGCTACTTGAAAAGTAGATCTTGGGTCAAAAAAGGTTGGGCACCCCTGTTATAAGATAACCGGACCTCATTTTTTATCTATCCAACGATTTGTCCGTTGGTCTACCTACCGATCGCTCTTTCTCGTTCCCTCCCACCTTTTGCTCTCTGGAAGGTGCCGAACCGTACCGATGACCAGAAGCACCTCTCTGTGGACGGTGCCAACGGCATCGGGGCTCTGAAGCTGCGTGAGATGGAGGGACACCTGAAGGGGGAGCTGCAGATATCGCTCTTCAACGACGGCACCGGCGGAAGGCTCAACCACCAGTGTGGGGCCGACCACGTCAAGGTGCAGCAAAAAGCTCCGACAGGTGCGACTCAAAGCTCTCCAGACTTGAGACGGTGGCGTCGGTAGAACCCAAATGGCTTCTGATACTTTTCCGATACAGAATTAGAGAAAGCTTAACCCTGTATACAGGGAACAAGGTAAAGAAGAAAGGATGCATGTCGATTTACCTACTCACTATAAATGTCACCAAGCACATACTTTTGTATTGGCAGCTGCTATCGGTGTCATTGCGAGGCCGTGGCAGAATTGAATCAGTGTTATCACTTTTATTCATGGCCGTATACATATGTCTGTTCTTGCAATTCCAGATTGACTTAATGATGACGCATCTCATATTGAGTAATACTAAAGAATACACCTAATAGGAATTTGATACTCGTTTACATATTTAGTAGAGGCATATAATCATAAATAGACTGATGATATAAACAGTAGATATGATATGATATAATGGCCTTTGGTCTTTATGTGAAATCATAGATGCAGTGCTTGACCACTAGGTGGAGACTGTTGATCAACAAATTGCTAAAATATGGCTATATGTTTTTGGAAAAGGTAGGAAAGAAAGACACTTTTTAATATGCCACTTGAATCTCTCTCTCTCTCTCTCTCTCTCTCTCTCTCTCTCTCTCTCTCTCTCTCTCTCTCTCTCTCTCTCTCTCTCTCTCCTCTCTCTCTCTCTCTGTGTGAAGGTATTGAGATGAACACGGGGGAGCGTTGCTGTTCGTTTGACGGCGATGGTGACCGCATAGTGTATTACTGCTGCGACTCTGCAGGACAGTTTCATCTGCTGGACGGAGACAAGATCGCTACACTCATCAGCACCTTCCTCAAGGAGCTGCTCACACAGGTACACACAATGGATAGGCTCTTTAGCGAAGAAAGACACACACACTAGAGAGCTGCAAACCCGAGGGTACCCTCGCGGGCCCCTCGGGCGGGCCTGGCCAATACGGGCTGGGGCCTGGCTTTTTTTTTAAATGAATTGCTCCGAGCCGCCCGGGCCGCGCCGGGTTCGGGCCCGTTTCAATAATAAAATAAAATGAAGCTGTATTACTCGCTTTATTTTACACATCAGAGTGAGACCACGAGGAGGAGGAGCGCACAGACACGCACACACCGTCCCCACACACACACCCTCACCGTGACGTTAAGTCTGCCTGCCACTCCAGTCCACAATCCACGTCATGACATGTTTCAGTCAGCGTGCTGCCACTGTCAGCATAAAAAACAACAGCAAAACAAGCCGCATGTGTCCGTGTCGTGAGAGAGAAATAAGATCGATGGACATAAAACAAAGTTTGCGAGGGGAGAGTTAAACAGTCCCCACTGCAGTAGGGAAAGCTCATTTCAACCTGTTGAAAACGAACCCATCTACCATACATTGTGAGGACACTAATGTGACGTTATTCAATGCAGCTATAAACGGTAAGTCTGCTGTTTTAATTTCGATATGCTTGAGTGACATAATGTTTCAGTTTGTGGGCATTGTTGCTGTTGGCAATTAAACGATCGTGAGAGGGGGAGAGAGAGACTGCGGTGGTTGTCTTTATAGGCAACACAGTCTAGCAACGTTTTGGACCAAGGAGTTCAGCAGCGCGGCAGCATGCACAGAGAGGGTAAAGGTAAAGGTAAAGTCCCACTGATTGTCACACAATGTGTGAAATTTGTTCTCCGCATTTGACCCATCCCCTGGGGGAGCGGTGAGCGGCAGCGTGCGCCGCGCTCGGGAATCACATGGTGATTGGGAGAGAGAGATGTGTCATCATATCGTGATATTGATGTCGGGCCTCGCAATAGGCTCGGGCAATTAATTTCATAACTCATCCGGGCCGGGTCGGGCACGGACCTGCATGTCACGGGCCGGGGAGGGCCCTGGCCGAGATTTCAGGCCCGCGCAGCTCTCTAACACACACACACACACACACACACACACAAAGACTTGTTTTTTGATTTTGTTTGTTTGTATACATAACATATAGGCTGGCCTTGAGCTGAAGATAGCGGTGGTGCAAACAGCGTATGCAAACGGCAGCTCCACACACTATCTGGAGGACACTATGAAGGTAAGAACACACACACACACACACACACACACACACACACACACAGTGCAATGATAGAGGTTTTGAAATGCTCACACACCTTGTTTTGTGGCCTTAGGTAATAGTGACCTGTACTAAGACTGGAGTGAAGCATCTTCACCATGCAGCCCAGGAGTTTGACATAGGTGTGTACTTCGAGGCCAACGGCCATGGAACTGTGAGTAGACGAGACATGTGCACGCACGTGTGCACATACACAATCGCACACACACACACACACACACACAGACCAAGTAAAGCACCAATCATAAATCTTTCTCCGTGGATAGTGCCGTTACATGTATGTTCATGTATCTCATATACATATATTGTCTGTGCTGTGTTGCTATTTCTTTTGTCGTTGCTTTATTATTTCATTACTAATTGAGGGTGTTGGCCTATGGTGTGTTATGAATATAAAGGCCTCTCTCATGGTTGTGTTTGCGTTGTGTTCAGGTGTTGTTCAGTAAGACAGCTGAGCAGAAGATCCAGCAGCTGGCTAAGGACCCCAACTCCAACGATGAGAGGAAGAGAGCAGCTTTCCTGCTGCACAACACTGTCAACCTCATCAACCAGGTAGAAACTCATGCACACAAACAATCACAACCGCTGTATTATAATAACAGAATAATCTTTATACTCAATCTTTATACTCACCCACAGCATTGTTCCTAGACGTATGTGATGGACGATTATGCCATCATTGAAGTGATTTTTCCTTCCTGAATGACAATTGCATGGAGCAACGCTATTTTTGCGATTATTGATTGCCTGCTGCTTGGTCGTTTCTTCCTCTTGTAGACGGTGGGCGATGCCATTTCTGACATGCTGCTGATTGAAGCTATTCTAGCCATCAAGGGGATGACTGTCCAGCAGTGGGACGCCATCTACACTGACCTGCCCAACAGGCAGCTCAAAGTCAAGGTACGCGTGTGTGTTTCTGTGTCATGATGTATTGTAGTATAATAAATCTGATATTTGAATCATCCCTGCAGGGAAACACTCTTTTTCATTTTTGCCCTTCTCCAAAGAGGTCAGGGCGCAGGCTCCGCTACAGAACAGCACCCTTTAAAAGATTGTTTTTAAAAATGAATGGGTTGTACTTGAAGTACTTGATTTTTTTAAATTGGAAATGTAGCCCAAATTCCTCCGCTGTTTGTCTGAGGATAAGCACTTCACATCCTGAGGAAAACCTTATGATTGATATTTGCATTTATAGCACCAAATTGAAAATGAGATTTTCATTTCACCAAGATCTCTTGACTTGAAATCATGAGCAAAGAATGAGGCCTGTCTAATTTTGACTACCTGCCTTGCCCTAAAACATGCTACTTTAAAGTCCTTGAATTTCACCTTAAAGGAGGACTTACCTCCAAAACACTTTTTTTCAGCTTTTAACCAATATATATGACTTTGGGGGTGATGTGTGAAGAATTCTGGTCAAAATTTCCACATTTGACACCAAACTGTTGCCATTTGACCATTTGTATCATTTTTCAGCAGCATATCTGGCATAAGCGCCCTCTAAGGGTGGAACACTGCTTTTTTTTTTCTCAAATTAATGGGATATTAGGAACACACTGACGTCACAGTGTTCCCAAAGACTATGGGATTTCAAGATAATTACTCCCCTACCCCCCCTGTACCCTTTCGGCTCCTCAGAACTCCAAGCCTATTCCTATTGAAGTTTGCTCTTAAAATACTGAACCAAACGTCGTCAAAGTTGGCACATGTCTTAATTATAGTTAGTTTCCCACTGAATGTGTCACTACTTTATTAATATCTTACCTGGATGAGCTCGAATGATGATGTTTATATTATCAGTCCGAGTTGGAAGCACTGTCTCCAGCCCAGGCAGGCGGGAGCGGGCGGGAGAGAGTCGTACTGTAAACCTCATGCACTTGCCCCAAGCTCCGGGGGCGCGCGCAGCAGCAGCTGGGCTCTCTCGGACTCGGCCAGAGCAGAGAGAGCACAGTCTGACATTTCCGCGGCTATCAGTCCGACTTGGAAGCACTTTCTCTCGGCCAGTCAAACGGGAGAGTCTGCTCTCTCATGCACCCGCGGGGGCGCGCGCAGCAGCAGCACACAGCAGCAGTGAGAGGCGGGGGCTTTCAACAGTCTGACATTTCAGCAAACAAATCTCGTCGCAGTTTAGCGGACATGTAAAATATAACACTATACTACGACGTGACAACGTGACAAAGCTTCTCTAAACATATCGGCTAATATAATATCGTCACTGTGTACAAGCAACGCCAACTTTTCAGGAAATCAAGTCAGCAGAGCAGAGCGACTGGCTCTGTCTGTGTGTGTGCTCCTCGGGGGGATTTGCATGAGAACAGTCTGTGAGGAGGAGAAGAGCTCTGCCCTGCACTGCCTGCGCCCTGAGAGGAAAAATCAGAGGTGCTGCAACTTTTAACAAGAATCACGAAAAGCCCCAAAACGCAAATTAAAAACTGATTTCTTTGCGCGGTTTATCTCTAGTTAGATGAGGGAATTACGTGGAGAAATCTCGCATTGTGTTACCCCAGAGCGAGAGGTTTGTCCTATTGTGCGGTGTGCTGCTGTAACGAGCCCACGTCACTTTGCTCTCGTAACGTAGTTTGACACGCTGCCATAGAGATACATGCAGAAAAATAATTAAATTTCTAGTTCGCCACTGAATTACCAAATTGATATAACTTTCAACCATTTTGAGCAAAGCTGTTTCCAAACAGGCCACCAGCGTTGGCTAGTTGTTGATATTTATAAAGATATTGCCCCTCTCAAATAAATTATTTTTGAGGCAGTAGGCAAACTGTAATGGCGTCGATTTCCGAAAAAAAATCTTGACTTGAACACAGCCAAAGAGTCTAGTATAGACAAGAGCATATGTCATTTCTTGGTTTTTTTCCATAGGTATTTTCAAATCACTGTTCTGATACATATCTA
The DNA here is from genome assembly GCF_964638095.1 of Poromitra crassiceps. Taxonomy (NCBI): domain Eukaryota; kingdom Metazoa; phylum Chordata; class Actinopteri; order Beryciformes; family Melamphaidae; genus Poromitra; species Poromitra crassiceps. The sequence continues at coordinate 28,499,453 of NC_139630.1, forward strand.
GGGGGTTAGTCCTCCTTTAACATGAACATGAAAGCCATTGAAAAGTAATTGAATTTGATACAGTATCTGCATGTGGAAAGACTGGTGGTCTGGACTAGACCTGGTGGTTTCTTGCTAACAAAAGCGCCCCTCACCGCTGCCACAGACGCACTCGACGAGGCTTCAGCAGGGTGGATTCTTGCTTGAACATGGTGTCTGTGTAAAGTGTTCCTCTTGTCTTATTTTATGTTAGTCATTGTCGTTGGAGTAATAGATACTCGTGGGACATACCTTATTGACACCAGCCGCCGCACAGAAACATTGGCTGCTGTTATCCTAACCCAGCTGTAGTAAACGGCTCTGCTCTGCAGGTGGCAGACCGCAGGGTAATCGACACGGCGGACGCAGAGAGGCGAGCGGTGAGCCCGGCAGGACTGCAGGAGGCCATCGACAGCCTGGTGACGAAGTACCGACAGGCCCGCTCCTTCGTGAGACCCTCTGGGACCGAGGATGTGGTGCGAGTGTACGCCGAGGCAGAGACCCAGGTGAGAAGAACTTTTTCGACTTTTGTTTTCTCTTTCCGACATGTTTTCTGCCCTTGGCACTCACTCTCGGATAAAGTGTCATTATGCAAAAATACCTCTGGATGTGATTGCATCGTGAGTAATGCTGATGCTGTGCATATTATTGTGTTTGCGTTTTAGGAGAGTGCAGACGACTTGGCACATGAAGTCAGCCTGGCAGTACATCGCCTTGCTGGGGGAGTGGGGGACGAACCCAAACCTTTGCACTAGAAAAACTCGCACACAAACACTATGCAATGTATTGAACACTCGGTAGCGAACTGTGACCCTCAAGCCTGGGCCCTCTGGTCAGTCATGACTTTGTCCCTGGATTTAAGCTACCAATCATGACTTGGATTGTTCAGAACAATCCTGTACTTTTTAAGTGGGTGTTCCCCGTTGATAGCATCATTTTCTAAAGCCATGGTTGATCAACATTACCTTTTTTGGGGGGGGGTGCCAAATTATTTTATACTATAAATTACACTTGGTAGTATATTGTAGTTTTCGATTATTTGTATTTCTCTGTCATTAAGAAGAAAAGGGAGAAAATGAAGGGAGTCTATGCAACCTGAAATAATCCAACACTTGGCATGCTATTGTATCCCAAATACACCGGATACTACTGTAGTATGTGTGTGTAAAGTATGTCTTACTCTAATGTAACATAACACTACATGCATTATGAAAACATGAATTGTCTTCCTATACATAGCAATTATATATTTACATGAATTGTCTTCCTATATTATATAATTATATATTTACATGAATTGTCTTGCCAACAAATGAAGAGATTTCTTCTTACTAACTGGAACCTTTTGTGATTATTTAGGTACTTTTTCTGCTTTTTGAAATGGTGAAATTAAAAGTTTACATGGGGCAGTTGTATCAATTGTACTTCCTTGAACCTCAGCTGTAAAGATTGTGCTGCTAATGGTTTACTACCAATGAATAAAGGAGAAAGAGAAAAGTGTCTGTATTGTCATTAACCGTTATGAATAATATGACTTCAGTTTTCAAAAATAACACTTGACGCCTCCCTGTATCCACTCAAGGGATCCGGTTCTTCAATGGATGCCATTGATTCAAATGAAGACCAAACTACGAGCACATGATTGCTTGCTGTTTATTTTGTTGCTTTCAAAGAAACGATCCTGTCACACAGGAGGACTGAAAAGAGCTAAAGGCCATATAGGAGGCAGAGAGAGTTAAGAGCAGGCAGAGCAGAGTGAAGACACAGGACTACTTGGTAACGTCACATGACGTGAAGAGGCAGAACGTTACGCATTCCTTGAAACAAGCAGCCTCTGTGTTGGAAGTTGGATTTCCTCTTAGCGCTTTACAATGTGTTTTGTTCAATCCACACTGATTTTAAGATGTTTCAAAGCATTGGTATTCAATCTGAATACCACGACCTGAAACCATGGCGTGCAGTATACACACAATCATAGATGACGGTGAGGTTGTTAGCCCAGTAAGTCTTGGTGTAGAGACGGTCTATTCCTCATCTGTGTCATCGGCTGCTCCGGAAATGATGATGGTGCGCTCCTGTGTGTCGCTCTCATAAGTGTCCTCGTCTGTCTTAACTGTTCTGGGAGAAAAGGGCAACAGGTGGAGAAATAAGATTAAGAAATATTAGGTAACGCTTTAGAATACAGCCCGCAAATAAGCATGTAGTTATAGTATAACAACGGGGTTTAGGGCTGTAGTTATAGTCTAACAACGGGGTTTAAGGAGTGTACCGTAGTTATAGTATAACAACGGGTTTTAAGAAATGTAGTTATAGTCTAACTACGGGGTTTAAGGAGTGAAAAAATACTTTAACTAGAGGGTAACAAGATCTGTACTTATAGTCTAACTACGGGGTCGCGGGCTGTATTATGAAGCAGGGGACAAATGTTTGTACTTATAGGCTAATTATGGGGTACCACACTATACTTACAGGGTAACTACGGGGTTTAAGGAGTGTAGTTATAGTATAACAACGGGGCTTAAGGAGTGTAGTTAGAGTATAACAACAGGGTTTAAGGAGTGTAGTTATAGTATAACAACGGGGTTTAAGGAGTGTAGTTAGAGTATAACAACGGGGTTTAAGGAGTGTAGTTATAGTCTAACTACGGGGTTTAAGGAGTGTAGTTAGAGTATAACAACGGGGTTTAAGGAGTGTAGTTATAGTATAACAACGGGTTTTAAGGAGTGTAGTTATAGTATAACAACAGGAGAGTAAAAGTCACCTGATGAGGAGAGTCTTCCTCTCAGACATCTCAGTGGCCTGCTCATCTGTGCTGAGGTCTGTCTGGCTCTCTGATGATGCCACCTCCACCACCCGCGGTGGTGGAGCAACCGGGGCTCTCTCAGCGTCGCTGCTGGGGGCGGGGCCCGGCGCTGCAGCCGCAGGAGGGGCGGGGTCAACAGGAGCTGAGGCTGAGGCTACGCTTATGCTAGCACTGGAAGTGATGGATCTTCCACTTAACAGAGACATGCTATGGACCATGGTGCTCAGACGGCTGTCCTCCCCCTCGATCAGCTTCCTGCAACATAGCCACACATAGGATATGAATGCTGCATATAACAACAACAACAACAGGCTGTGTGCAATCATGCTGTTATATGGTTCCTACAAAATAGAAAGATTCAAACAACCAGGGACACTGTTCACATTTGATACTTTTATCTAAAACAATCACCCTTACAGATTGTAGAACTGCCATGGTGTTTGGCTCTGCTAGGCTTCACCCCCGCCCAACACCAGTGGCTGCTCACCTGTAGGTGGTGATCTCAATCTCCAGGGCCATCTTGACATTCAGCAGGTCTTGGTATTCCCGCAACAGCAGAGCGATCTTCTCTTTGGTCACCCTCAGTTCCAGCTTTATCACCTCTATACGCTCCTGTGGAATAGAATAGAATAGAATAGAATAGATTTTGGGGGGATAATTTGAGGGGAGTTCAAACTCTATGGATAACCAAAAAAAGACTTGACATTATACTTCATATTAATTAAGAAAATTATGAATTAAGAAAGGCTGATATCTGTTTTGGGTGGTGCTCATTAGATAATTGAATTTCCAGAGCTATTCCAGATGAAAGAAAATCAAAGGAGCGCCCTGTTTTTCCACTAACTAATCAGTCACATGGGTCAGTTCACTTGCCTCCAAGTCATCCTCCTGCTTCTTGTATCTCAACACTGCATCACGGATCTGAACCTCCAAATATTCATTCTTTGTCTTCACTGCCTCCAACTCACGCTCCTTGCTGAGAATCTACACACATGCGCGCACGTGCAGGCATGCACACACACACACACACACACACACACACACACACACACACGCACACGCACACACACGCATTAATGCTAAGGAGAAGTGATGCCGTCTTTGTTGGTATAATCATCAATGGAAAATCAATCAATTGTATATTTATATAGCAAATCATAACAAGAGTTATATCAAGGCACATACTCGTGCATACTCACATCTTTCTTGTAGCCTGCAATTTCTTCTCGCACACTCCGAACACTCTGAACGTGTTGGTTAGACGCGTTGTTCAGGTCCTGGAACTTGGTCTTGTACCAAGAGTCCATTTCCTGGTGGAAGCACAAACATGCTGAGTGCTTTGATGATGGATTGTGTAATAGCTCTGTGTTTATTAATACTGATTATTGTAGTAACATGTTGACAGGCATGAGAGTGCCAAAAGACATGATTTGATTTGTTTGAACATGATGTGGTGCCATTAGCTCCAGCGTACCTGCAGGTTTTTGGCGGCGATGCAGTCGTACTGAGACTGGATCTGCCTGAGAGCAGAGGAGAGGTCTGGGAGGCCGAAGGTGAGGTCCACCTTGGCCGATGATGAATAGAGCTGCTGCATCAGCTCCTCGATTTCCTTTCAGTGGGTCAGAAGAACAGTCGTGCCTCAAACACCTTTTGCCAAACACTGCGCGGTCTGCACTTCAAATCAAGTTTATTACAAGCCTGTTGGTCCATACTCACTAACCAGCTCTGCTTGCTGCTCATATACAATAATACAACTAATAAATGTGAAGGTGACTTTAAAAATATAATTTAGAAACGCAATGTTCTGCTGTTATTACCTAAGCTGTTTATCCCAAACTACTGCCATCACTCCAAACACAACTTTAACCTCCACAGTCTCCTACATATCCTTCACACTGTGCAGGTAATTGGTCTGTTTACATACTGACTCATAACAATAATTACCAGCTCATTATTACTGAATGGCATGCCAGCTATTGACTCATCAATACAGCATAAACAGAGGGTGGAGACACACACACACACACACACACACACACACACACACACACACACACACACACACACACACACACACACACACACACACACACACACACACACACACACACACACACACACACACACACACACACGCACGTTACCTCCTTGTGAACCCTCTGCAGGAAGGCCAACTGAACCTCTAGGTTCTCCAGCTGCTTCTCCAGTGCAATGCGTGCTGAGGTGGCTCTATCCACATCCTGTAAAACAGATATCCACATCCTGTAATATATGTCCATAGCTTTATCCACATCCTGTAAGTCAGATATCCACTTCCTGTAAGACAGATGTCCATAGAATCTGGATGGTTGGGTAAGATAATAGTCCTTTGTGCACATACACCCTCAGCGATGTGATACAATTTTACTTTTACAGGAGAGAATCCGTTACGTTAAGTTGTGTACCTGCAAGTTTTCTAAATTCACAGCTACACAGCTAGAGTTTTCCTGTCTTTGTCCTTACTATGTTTGAAGTTGTGAAAAAAGCCAGACTTTTGTTTGTGCTCGGTCTTACCGGACGGAAAGCCTCAATCTCCAGCTCAGCCTTCTTCCTAGCCCCCAGAGCCTCATCGTACTTGGCCTTTAGCACTGCCAGCTGGCCTGACATGGCCTCCTTGGCCACCACAGCCAGGTCCTACACAGAACAGAGACACCGTGGTCAAACAAGCAACGGTCACATGGAAAAATGGAGCCGATAATGGAGTGGCATGCAGCATGAAGGTTACTAAAAAAAGACGGTAACAAACATTGTGAAACACGTCTGGCCTTTAAAATAGTCAGAGCAATAAACCAAACCATGATGTATGGATGTCACTGCATTTATAAATAGAGCTTATCATATGTTGTGTTCATGAGATATGACCCCCCCCCCTCCCCCTCACCCTCTGGACCCTCATTTGCTCGGCGATCCTGTGGAGTTCCTTCAGCTGAGACTCGTACAGCTGCCTGAGGCCTGATGATTTGAGAAGGCGCGCCTGCAGAGCCTCGATCTCAGCCTCCATCATCTTGTTCTGCGACTCCAGAGTACGCACCTACAGAGGGGAACACAGGAGATACAGGCCTACATGATGATTAGGACCTTCGAATGCCAAGCATGACAGAAGTAAAGTTACTATACTGTTACTGTAGGGATGGTTTAGGTTTGTTTTTTTTCAGCGCTAGAGGTTTCTGGGTGGAGACAGGCTGAGAGGGGAGGTGAGATTGCAGGATTCAAAATGTAATGAAACAACATTGATATAAATTGAATTAAAATAAAAAATAGCAATCGAGAGAAGTGACAGTGTATGTTACTGAGACCTTAGGTGTGGCATTTTTACCTCAGGCATGGCTACAAGGCAGAACTGAGGTATGACAGCCAGTGCACAAATTTCTGTGTACGTGTGTGTGTGTGTGTGTGTCGTGTGTGTGTGTGTGTGTGTGTGTGTGTGTGTGTGTGTGTGTCGTGTGTGACGTGTGTGTGTGGCCCTTGCCTTTTCAATGTAGACTGCCAGACGGTCATTGAGGGCTACCATCTCCTGCCTCTCGCTGCTTCGAGTCGTCATGAAAGCCTGGTTCTCCGCTGCAGCCGCGTCCAGATCCAGCTTCGGCCCGAGCCCCATGGACATGCCGAAGCACAGCGATCCCATACTCGCACTGCTGCAGGCAGTACCAGAAATGAGGCATCCATTTGATCAATTTTTAATTTTTATTTGATTAAGGGAATAGTGATTGAGCCGCGCTCTTGCAGCTACATCACCGACTTCAACTGAGGACTATTGGGGTGATAAGCGCTTTGCTCAAAGGTGGAGAGACAGGTTATTCATTCACTTTGCCCTCACAGGTGTTCCCAGACAGTCTGGGATTAACCTGCTATATATCCTGTTTCTGTAACCTCTTTCTCTCACATCACAAATCAATTGCATCATCACTGATTACAGATCATTAACTCATAATACCAATGTCTAAACCATTTTTTTTAACTGAATGGCATCAGATTTAGGAAAAGAACAAACACTCTTCTGTTTATATTGACTAAAACAGGGGGTGGATTTAAAAGTCATTGAAAAAATATGAATGAGTAGGTCCAATCATCATCCAGGTGACCTACCTGGTGATGCGGGACTTGTTGGAGAGGGACCTGCGCGCCATCATCCCTCCGCCACGGTTATAGCTGGCCGACCGATGGCGAACCTCCCTGCGGGTGGGAGAGGGACTGGACACCCGGACCTGATAGAGAACAGGTGTGGCCACGGTGCCCTCGAAATGACGGCGGTAGGAGGACATCCTCTCTGGGCTGCGGCTCATGTTGACCTGCCTGTGACTTCTGCAACTTTACTTCACTGCTGGAAACCGGTGGTCACTCACATCTCCAGCCGGTGGGGTTCTTATATAGGCCCTTCCTGCTTTACCCAGCCCTCCCCTCACTAGTGCAGAGGAATGTTGAGCCTCCCCAGCCAAAGGATGAGCTGTCCCCACAAATATCTATCAAGGTTCCGTCAAGAAATAAGGTTATTAAAATAGACGGTTGAATGAGTCTGTATCCATTTATGTCTGTCATTTTATTTAAATGTATAGGCCCTAATGGTGAAATCCTCATCTCCATATCCTGCATACACAATTGACTGTATGGATTGGACATATAGATGAATTAGTACTTTAATGTGGCCTTGGGTCTGTGGACCAATTCACTAATGTCCACACACTATACATTTAATCATATCAACCTGAGGCGGGGCCTGTGCTGTGTGTGTGTGTGTGTGTGTGTGTGTGTGTGTATGTGTGTGTGTGTGTGTGGCATTATGTAGTTCTCTTTTTTATGATGTGATCACAATGTGTGGTCATATCTATTCTTAACATCGCAGATCATTGAGATTAGATCATCATGGGTGCACTCTGCTGGAACACGTTGCACAGCATCAAGGTCAGTGAAAGATCCACCCACCTTCCTTCCATCCATCCATCCATCCATCCATCCATTCATCCATCCTTCCATCCTTCTACTGAAATTGTGAAAACAATCGGATAGTATTTTGTTATCAAATACATATGTGAAAACTAATAAGAACATAGCCTACTACTCGTCTACTTACCGGAACAAATGTTTCGGAACCTTTCGGCGGAATTTTCTGTTCTTCGCCGGAGTGGATTTGACGTCGCTCTCATAGTTGACAATTCACTTTTCTTCTTTCTTCTTTGTTGGAAAAATACTATAATTTTAAATTGTACTCTTCTACCTCAACTGCTACGATATGGCAGGGAATTTCTGGCAGAGCTCCCACTAGTAAGTTTTCATTCGATATTTGACACATTACGGGTTTATTTTGTAAAACACCTTGTTTGTTTTGAGGCCTAGGCGTGTGTTTTGCAGTTAAGCTAAGGCTAGCAACGATGTAACAGAGGGAAACAAATATTGAAATGCAAAGACAGCTTTAAAAGACAATAGTTATTACGTTTAACGTTAAAATATAAAATATACTAGCTTTATGTCGGGGGTAGATTGATAGCTGTCTTGGTAAAGCGTACGGCTAACTAGCTTATCTAACGTTAGCGTTAAACTTGCCTTGTTTGCAAACTGGTCAGTGTAGCTTTTAGTAAACGTCAATGACCTTTTCTGTTGTTGTAAAGTCTGCAGTGGGTTCTGGACAAGCAGGACCTGATGAAGGAACGCCAGAAGGACCTGAAGTTTCTCACAGAAGAGGAATACTGGAAACTGCAGATATTCTTCGCCAATGGTACTTAGACTTAAATTTTGTGTAGCCTGGGATCCTGCTAACTTCACCCTCTGAATATGTTCAAAGTTGAGAGAGGCAGCTAAAAGTGTATAATTGGAGAGGTGTCATTATCTGATGTTGGTGTGTTATTAACGTAGCATGTTTCTAAAAACGTTTATAAAGTGCTTTATAAAATGTTTTTAAAGTGCTTTACATACAATAAAACAGTGATGAGGCAGTGGTGGAAAAGTACCACAATAATAAATAGAATGATGTTAGATATTTTAAAAAAAAAGTATAAATAAATGAAATGTTTAAATAAAAGGACATAAACTGAAATAGTGAGAATCAGTTTATATATTGAAAAGTAAAGTCTAATGTGCTCTGATTTTATTTTTGATTCTTTAACGTCCTGTCCGTCTCAGTCATCCAGGCTCTGGGGGAACACCTGAAGCTGCGGCAGCAGGTCATCGCTACAGCAACTGTCTATTTCAAACGCTTCTATGCCAGGTAAGTACGGAGCTTGAGCTACAGTAGTGTGCAGTGTGCCCTTGTTCCAACACTTTGTTATTGTAGCTCTTGCTAGGTTGTAGGATATTTGCACTCAATTTGCAACTTTACTAGTAGAAAAGCTTGTAACAGTTTATCTTTTTGTTTGCAGGTACTCCTTGAAAAGTATAGATCCAGTGCTCATGGCTCCTACATGTGTTTTCCTGGCTTCTAAAGTTGAGGTATGGGAACTTTTGTGCTGACAATGAGACCACCATTTTATTTAGAGCATCTCAGCCAAGCATGGTGACGTGTAAATGAGATAAAAATATTCTGTCTCAGCTTTCCATTTCTTTTGCCTGCCTCTTATCATTGTCATAGCTTTGCTGTGTTTGCCTGATCTGAGCTTACACATCTATGTCTCCTCCAGGAATTTGGAGTTGTATCCAACACCAGGCTGATCTCTGCAGCCACGTCTGTATGTAAGTGACTTGAGAGATTCAGTAGAGAGTAGTGAGTTTTAGTTACCAATTTCCTATACATTTGAAATGTGTGGGAAACAATAGAATGAATTTGCTTTTTCCTCAAACAGTGAAAACACGATTTTCCTATGCCTTCCCAAAGGAGTTTCCTTACAGAATGAATCACGTAAGTAAATGCTACTGCAACTATGTGCTTAAAGCATTGGGCAGCATAATCCCTCCACCTGGCCTAAAGCTACATGTAATTAACTAATTAATCATGTGAACCATATGCCAGTGGAGCAGCTGTATCGGCGAACGAGTACACTGCTTATTAATATTGTTTTCCTGCTGCCTCTGCAGAGTTATTTATGCATTACTACGCTACATTACAGCATGCTATGTGTATCACAGTGTCGCCATAACGGCGTCTACCAGTACGCGAGATTCCACAACTAATGTTCGCACACCTGTGATGAAACTCCCGTTGCCGTGGGGGATGGCTTTGACTCTGTGTGTGTGTGCGTGCCTTCATGCTGCCCTGCATCTCTCATTTTGGTGTCAAGTGGTTTAGATGACTGGCAGCTTTATTTATCCGCTATCGCCACAGAGTTGCCAGGACATTACCAGGGGCTGTCCTGACACCCCGCCTGTCCAGAAAGCCGTGTAAAGGATTATTTATGCCGCACCAGTATGGAGGGCTAAAAAGAGGGAGTGACTCACCGTGGAGAATAAGTTGGCAAGATGCTGTGACCTCTAAACATACTCTTTTCATCGACACATCCTGTCATCTACTCATTCTGTTAATCTATAGTGAGAGTGGGTGTTGGTGGTATGGCGAATTGACTTACGGTATAATGACTATGATGTGATTAATCATTATTCAGAAGAGGAGAGGAATACCTCATTTCATTTGTTCATGCGATGTGTGAGAAGTTCTTGTGATTGGTCAGTGGAAAATTGGAATGGTTTGTGAATACATTGATCAATTTTTTTCCATACAGATCCATTTAGAGCTTCCAATAGGTGTAAATCTGAGCTGTGGCCAGTCACTGAAAACAATAATAATGTATATAAATGTACATGCAGGGATGCAAACTAGTCACCTTTAGGTGACAGTTAGCCTGGGTAAACCCATCCCCCACGTGACCTGCTCTCAGACCTGTTCTCAGTCACTAGTGACTGGGAACTGAGAGAGCAGGTCACGTGGGGGCTGGGTTTACCTAGGCTAGGTGACAGTCACCTTTTTGATCCCAAAATAGGGCACTTAATTGAATGATTTTGAGTGGTTTTGTATCTGCCTTGGTATCCGTCACCTTTTTCACTCTGGTGAGTTTGCATCCCTGTACATGCATCACACACCATGAACACGAACATGGACAGACTTTCCTTTCTCCGCAAATAAACCACTTATTTTTTAATTAGTTTAAGTATGAATTGCCCCACCGGGTGCCCGGGAGATTCCCTGCCCTACCAACGCTAGGGTCGCAGGTTCGAACCCCCGTGTTACCTCTGGATTGATTGTTTGGGCATTCATACAGGCACAATTGGCTGTGTCTGCGTGTGGGTATGTGTCCTGGTCGCTGCACTAGTGCCTCCTCTGGTCGGTCAGGCCGCCTGTTCGGGTGGATGGCAATTGGAGGGAATAGCGTGATCCTCCCACGCGCTAAGTCCTTCTGATGAAACTCCTCACTGTCAGGTGAAAAGAAGCGGCTGGCGACTTCACGTCTCGGAGGAAGCATGGTGCTAGTCTACAACTCTCCGAGGATCGGCAGAGAGGGTGGAGCAACGACCGGGGCAGCAGGGGGAATTGGCCACCAGTACAATTGGAGAGAAAATCTGTAAAAAACAACAACAACTTGTAACTGTATTTTTGTACCTCAAATGGTCTAATGCGAATTTACATGTGAGGGGCCTCAATATCCCGTTTTATTATAGATCCTAATAAGAACTAGTCATCATCAGTGTTTTCATCTTAAACAGGGTCTGTATCTGGTTTGACATGCTGCATGTTTAATACCATCCCAACTTGTGTCTCTTCTCAACAGATATTAGAATGTGAGTTCTACCTGTTGGAGTTGATGGTGAGTGGAGAGAGCGGTCTCTTTGCTACTTAGAAACTAGGCTGTGATTGGGTGGGATGGTGGGGGGTTGACTTATTGATGATGTCATGTAATATGTGTATTTCAGGACTGCTGCTTGATTGTGTACCACCCCTACAGACCGCTGCTGCAGTATGTGCAGGACATGGGGCAGGAAGACATGCTACTGCCCCTGGCCTGGTATGATGTCGTCTGTGCACGTGCTTATGTGTGTTAATGCATACCATAGAAACTCGCATGGAAATAGTATTTATGGCAGTGTTGCTCAGTTTCTTTGCTGCTGTTTTCCTTCTTTACTAGGCGAATAGTGAATGACACATACAGGACAGATCTGTGCCTGCTATACCCGCCCTTCATGATTGCCCTGGGTAAGATCTGTCCCCTTTGCGTTTCTCACTGCAGCCACATAATGTCATTACTGACTCCACATAAGCTCTGTTAGATGAAACCTGATCAGTCGTCTCCTCCTTCTCTCGTAGCCTGTCTGCATGTTGCCTGTGTGGTACAGCAGAAGGATGCCAGGCAGTGGTTTGCAGAGCTCTCTGTTGATATGGACAAAGTAAGACACTGGCCTCCACTGCATTGTAAAACTCACTCTAGGGATAATTGAGGTTGAGACGGATGCATTTGACATATGGAAACCTGTTCTCTCATGATGTGACAAGCGTCTGGTGAAGACAAATAGCCACCGAAAAACTCAAAATGTCAATGTGCCCTTTTACGATGAAGTAGACGGTTACATCATATAAAACTCCAGTCTTCTGCTCAGGATGGATTATATTTTACCAAGAGAATTACTACATATTAAAGCTACAATATGCCACGTTTTGCTTTGAGGCAGCAAAGTGTAATGCTAGTCCTGCCGTAGTTCATCCCCAGTTGGGCAAGTTCACAGCCCAGAAGTGTCACTCGTCTTGATGGGCTGTCTGCCATCTAACGGCGTCTAGCCTGAGGCTGAGAAGCCGCCATCGTTAAAGCCACCACAGGCTTTGAAGAAGCTGAATGCTGAATGTGGGCAATTTGCATTGGGGAACCAAAAGCCCAGTTCCACGTGTGTTTTTTTAACAGGTCTTGTCTGTTTAATGTTTAATGCACTTGATCGCCACAACCCAGGTCACTGCTGACCACGCCCCTTTGACACTCACCCACTGCGTATTGTTTGCCCCAAAACCTCCCAAACATCATTGAAAAGCCAATGTCAGGCAAAGAGGGACATTTACTCTTGTATTAGTTGTACGCACAGGATCACATACACAGACTGATATATATGGTATAATTTGTCTTTTTTATGACAATCAGTTTGTTAGTTGTACTTTGTCCACAAGGGAAATTCACTTTGTTCAAGTCAGTACAAGGAAAACAAGACGATACACTGTATAAAAAAGTGGATAAGATCGCACCATACAAAAAAACACATTAAAGTATGAAGTAAGAATGCAATCTGATCACAAAAGACGCATGTTATTGCCAGGTGTAAATGGCCTCAATGTGTTGTTTTAATGTGAGAAAAGTTGCATATCGCAGGTTTAATGCAAAGAACAATCAATTCAAAGCAGACAAGTCGTTTGAGCCAAAAGAGAGCCATTTATACTTAGTGACTATTTTCACGCATTTGAGAGCCTTGTTTGATGACTAGCTGTGGGCTAATGTGAGTTATCTTGTATTTACCTACCTATGCTTTGCTTTCTGTCTAGATCCTGGAGATCATCCGTGTGATTCTGAAGCTGTATGACCAGTGGAAAAACTTTGACGATAGGAAGGAGATGGCTGCTGTGCTGAACAAGATGCCAAAACCAAAGCCTCCTCCTAACAGGTACATCTGACTTAGTTATGTACTGAATGTCTCCTCTGTCGATGAGTACATTTTGCATTTCAGAGATTTTTGACAACTCAAAATGTTCTCAAATATTTCAATAATGTAGTTGGGGCATTAAACCATGTGCAAACAGCATAAAGATGCATTTATTAATACGTTACGTGTTTGATAGACAGCTCTTTGAATATTTTACTAGGGGTTCCCAGAGGTTTCTATTAAGAAAAAATGGCAAAAGGCATTTGAAGATCTATGTTAAAAACCACCAAAATTATTATATACCAATATAATACCGACTAATACAGATTTGTATTTGTAGTTTTGCAATTCCATCTACAGGTTAAGTTGTTTCCACTGATTACGTTTCTCATGGTAGGTATGCACGGTGCAGCTTTGGCTGTTTAGAAGAGGAATCACATTCCAAAGATAAAAAAAATCACTAAATGTATAGGTTAGCCTATGGCAATATTTTGTACAGTATTTTCAAAAAGATTTGAAGAATAACTAAATGAAAAGTCAAATGTAAATGCATGCAACCAACCTCATGGGTCCCATAGCACTCTTGAGGTAAGACGCCTTTGTCCAAAAGAGCTAGTGTTAGGTTAAACTGCAGTGACTGCGACTAATAACACATTTCCTTCAAAGAGATTAAGTAGTTGTGTTAAACTAAGACTTATGAATGGTTTTGGCTAAACACTCCTGAACTTCAATTAAGTTCAGTTCAAAGACATTAATAATGTCTTGATGATTTTAGTGTTTTATTAGCACTTATAGAATGCCTTTAGCCCCGCCCATTTTGTCAGTGTACTGAGCCTCAACTTACCATCTCCCTCTGTCTCCCTGTGCTGCTTCTAGTGAGAGTGACCAGAGCTCCAACGGGAGCCAAAACAACTCCTACAGCCAGTCCTAGGCAGTGCAAAACAACTCCTACAGCCAGTCCTAGGCAGTGCAAAACAACTCCTACAGCCAGTCCTAGGCAGTGCATGGGGATCCACAGTGTCGATGTAGTGAGGATGGACCTTTTTTGTACAGCGTAACCTTTGTGATATCGGTTGGGGGAAATCACAAACTTCAACTGACAGACGACAATGTCCCTTCTCCTTTCACTGACCAACCCGCCCAAAATAGAGGGCCATTTCTTCGCACGCTCAGTCCCCCCTCTCTGATCACTATGGGCTTACGAATGCCAAAATGCCTGCATTGACCAGCCCCAATTGGTGACAACAGGAAGTTGTGTTGGGCAAGACGTGGGGAAGAGGGGAGCTGAGAATGTGGGCGAACCAATCGGAGAACTTGGGGGTTTACAGCTATACAGTATGATGGCTTGTAAAAAAGGTTGAATGGCATCGTGATGATCCTGGCATCCTTGAACGGTCTCGGGGAGCAAGTAATTTGATATGGAGCTCCGTGGGATTCGAGAAAACTTGATCACTATAGTACTGTGTGTGCGTGCGTGCGTGTGTGTGTGTGTACATGCAAATGCCCAGTCTGGGAGGGTTTTCATTCCTCAGGGACTATAGTATTCCTCTCTACAGGTTACTGTAAGATGATTTGATCGTGTGTGTGCTGTTAGAAAGCGGATCTGATTGGGTATCAATCTGTGCAACTGTGATGTGATTGGATACCCTGCCGTCTGCAGTCTGTGCAGGTTGCTCATGGACTTTGGCAGGAAAATCCCAAGAGAGAATGCAGGCTCCTCTTAAAGGTAGATATTGAATATCTGAATCTACTGTGATGAGCACCCCTCCTCCCTGCACCCCCTTTCCCAGTTGTAAATAGCTTAATCATTCTCTCCGCCATAGCTTTATAATTCTATTCATTTGTTTTATCTTTTTATCTTTTGCTTAATAACATAAAGTTGCTACTTGATTATGGAAATAATGACCTGGTTTAGCTAAGTACTTGTGCTTCAGATGAAAGTGCCCCTCTTTGTTTTACTGTCATGTTTCAGATTGCCTGCTGCAAAGCTTATTCTTAATTTTATTATTTGTTTTTTTTTACTTTCTGCATTTAGATTTTTTTTTTAATTCAAAGTTTTAATTTTTTACTAGTCATGTTTTTTTTTTTTGCAGTGCTGTCTTAAAGGCAAAATTTCAGTTGTACATTCGGATTCTTTGTGTGCACTTCCTATCATGTTACATGATAGGGGAGGTGCCCACAAGGAACAATTAGATACATTATGTATTTAATCATTAAATTGTGGCAATATATGTGTGCATATACCTGTAGATGTCTATATATTTTTGTGATGATGTAATATAGTAGGGGTTGTGTGTGGCTGTATTCAGAACAAGGTGGTTGAATGCCTTAGAAAATAAAAGCTGCTGGTTAAAGAAAAAACCCTTCATACAAGCACACTGTCCCTTTCAGGGGAACTATAACACGTTTTTCAGGGGGGATTCATTTTTTGTTGGGTGCATTATAAGGTTGTTTTTGCCTCACTGGCTTCCCCTTTATGTCATCTCTGTTGCTGTTAGGAAAATAACAGGATAGGAGTGTAAACGGCTGACTAAAGACCACCTGCATTTCATTTTCTCATGTTAATCCTCCGCTGAAAGGGAAGGAAATTAGACACTGAAGCCACTGAGACAAGTTGGTCTGCTTTGCCTTCTGCCATTTTCTCCCCCTCAACGGCCTCCATCTGTTGTGTTACTGTTCACTTGAGTGGGTGGAATAAAGGGCTTTACCCCACTGAACTAGATCTTTTCTGATTTTTCAAGTATTACTTGAAATTGTACGTATAACATTTTGGAAACTCTTTTGTGGTAATAAAATGTATGTTGTGCAGATCAATGTGGTTTACTGCCTCTTGATTTGTAATAACATGGGGAGTTAACGGGAATATCCTAGCAGCCTGTGTAACCTACAAAGTCATGAACTTCAATGCATGGCCAATACACTGGCTGTGTTAGGACCCCTAGCGGTAGCTTTAAATAATACATAACTGGTTATGTGTTGAGATAACAGACCTGTAGGCTACATTTTTATTCAATGGGTCAGTAATGTATAAAAGGGGTATCCTATAAAACCGTAAAAGTGAACTATTGTGTTTATGATTCAAAGAACATAGGCCCTAAGTATATACTGACTCAGAGCCTGTATTTACCATTGGTTACCTCTAGGCGTTGGTACCAAGAGGTACAGTCTCCTTGACGTAACTTCAATTGTATGAAGTCAGCAAAGGAGAGCAGCAATAATACCGGAAGTCAGGGAAATCGCCTTTCAAACTAAGTGTTTGTCAGTTGCGTGAACAAGAACAAAAATGTAGGCTACCAAATCTTCAGGAGAGTCATTTTAAATGGAGTGAAACAGTTAAAATTTAGATTATAATTTGTTATGGTGCATTGTGTTTTCGGATTAAAATGATTATTTCCTCATATTTGAGGCAAAAATAATGTAGGCTATTAGTCGTGTCACAGCCATGGGTTAAAATCATACTGTATAAAGAATGGACTTTTTCCAAAGTTGTGTGTAGGCCTTTTTGTTTTGTGATCGAGTCTTTCATTGTGTATTTATTATTATTGGTGGTAGTAATATTTTTAGGCCAGGCCTACAAAATATACAATAGGGCAGGCTATGGCATCTTATGTGTTTTGTTATGTGAATTTAATCTGGCTTTTTATTTTTGTTTTAATTATTGGTTTAATTAGCCTACTCTGCCCTTCAGCATTTTATTGTTTCTACATTTTCTTAATGTTTTGTTCATTATTTTATTTAAATGCTACTATTTTCTTTTATTTTCTTTTTTAATCCAGCACTTTTCAACTCTGTTTTGATGCACCATAATTAAAGGTTGTCACATATTACTAGAGAATAGGCCTACAGATTTCCAATATTCTACTCCTCCAAAAACATACACAGGCTTTTACCAGTGCGTTTATTTCGAAAGCGGTGACCGGAAACCCTATTTTTGTTCTGTCTCGCTTGACATTGAGGAGCGGTACAGCCACAGCAAGGCAAGCTCCGAGCGGGCTGCGGAGGATGTCGACCCCGCTGCGGGGACACGCTCCAGGCGGGATGCTTCTCTCTGCCAACCGCCTTTCCCTCGCCGCTGCAGGCCGCTCCTCGACCCCTCCGCAGCACCCATGAAGCCTCCGTGGATGAAGCCCAGAGCTGCCAGAAGTGAGGCGGAAAGAGGCCGGAGACCGAGAGCATGTACTGGCGCGTCGGCTTCGCCTGGACGCGGTCGTGTGTGGTTGATCTTGGCCGGAACCAGAGCTTCTCCTTCGGCCTGCTAGGCTCCGATGAGCAGCTCGCGTTTTATGGGTACATCATCGCCTACCCACTGCAGGACTACGGCGGGATCATGTCGGCTCTGGGCTCGGACTCGTGGTGGCGGAAGACGCTGTATTTGACTGGAGGGGCTCTGCTGGCCGCTGCTGCCTATCTGCTGCACGAACTGCTCGCCATCAGGTACCACTACCTACCAAGGCTGTCAGTGAGGGTGCCTGGAACTGCAGGCTGCAGCACTTCTGTTCACACCGCGGGCCAGCAGGGCTCGCATCGATCTGAAAGCGGTCGTGGTTTTTTACTCTGGTGTCATTCTACCCGCTCTGAGTCTTCCAGGCAGCTCTGGTGTATTTTCCTTTGGCTTTGATATTACTTAATCTTATCAGTTTGGGCGGGGTGAGAGCAGAGCTGAGTCGTGAGTGGGTGGCTTGTGATGTAACGGGTCCCCCCTCCTCACCACCACCACCACCACCACCACAAATGAGATGTTTATTAGCCTGCTTAGTTATAGTTAGAGCCTGTCAATAAATTAAATGGTTGACTTAAGGGAAGTGTTATGCCGCCTTGCTTAAGCTATTCAAACCGATTAGGATAGGCTATGGAAGAGGCTCATTTCTTATGTGTCGTCTCTGCGAGGTTAGACTGCGGCTATAACAGGCCTATTCACAACAGCTCTCTTGTTTGAAAAGAAATACTACAAAGGGTGACTTTCATTTGTCAGCATCTCAAGGACGTGAGATAGTGTAGTATACGGATGCGTTGCTTGCTTTATTGTGACCCCCCCTTCCCGACTTTGGTGTTTGCTGGTCCCAGTCCCGCTCTCTACAACACTGCAGTTGTGGAAAATTACCTTTTAGAAGCTTTCGCGTAGAAATATACACACAAAACAAACCCACACACATCTGCTAATTGGAATTCGCAGCCATTAAGGGAAATTGTTGTTTGAGGGATTAGATCGGTCTGGCTGTATTTTTCATCAGCTATTTACTTGGCTGAAGGTTTGGGGTGAGCGACTATAGACTGTTGTCTCAGGTTACCTGCAGCCCATGCACTTATAACTCCTATAATACAAAGATAGCCTATTTCACAACAAACACATTGCAGTCATACCACAGGGGGTGTGGAAAAAACACAAGTGATAAGTTACATTCACTGAAGATGATACGGTGATACAGTCGGTAAGTCCCAATACAATAGTAATATTATAGGGATGTTATAGCGATTTTTCGTGAAGGAATGGCTCACATAACAACAGTGACATTCTGATCTACTATAGAGGCCCTATACACACACACTGAAATCGATGCAGCAGGAGTCGATTTTAATTTGTTTTTGGGGAGAAGATCTACGCTAGAGTTTGTGTAGTTATAAAAACAAGTTCATCTGGATAGTTCATCTATCTTTGGTGGCTTGCATCCTTTTGCGACATGTTATTTTCTCTCTCAGCCGTTTTGTTATTGTCCAGTCTGACGCCGGCTTAAAACGTTGCAGCATGTCTCTCTCTCTTCTTATCTATTTTTAGGCCAGGCCAAATTCATCATTGTTTTATATTGCCACCCCTCTATGCTTTTATATAAAATACAAATAGGATTGTATTCATAGGTGTTTGCATCCCCAAACAACAGCCCTTTCTTAATTAGTCACTCAGTGGGCATTTCAGCAGCAGCACAGTGAAGCGGACAGCTCCACTGCTCCGATGCGCTGATGTGATGTTTGTGCACGTTTCAGCACTTTGCACAGTGGACAGCTCCCTCGATTCTGCATTACGCTCACGTGCATTGGTTGCCGTTTGTACTGTGTGCGTGCAGGCGGCACGCTCATCCAGTAATAACTCCAGCAGTAATGCAGCATAATCTCTCACAACCACTCATCGTTTTGACATTGTAGTGGTGGCTACCTTGGCTCCATCGCCCTTGGCTGAGGAGGATTCGCGCCTGCAACTTGCTCAGCTCCTCAGTGCCTTGTTTGCAGATTATTTGATGCACTCAATCAGCAGCATCATTCTAAACTGATAGTAAAACACCAGCCTATCAAATAATCATTAACGTGATGCATTATTGATCGCAGGGAAATCACCCCCCCCCCCCCCTCCAGTGAGCTGCTCAGCTACTGAACAGCGCCCCTGCTGGTCGGGATTCACTGTCTCGCTCAAGTCAACAGTGCGGTGGTTTTGGTTGGGTTGTTTGTCTTTACCAGGGCCACCCGAGATGTTTGGAGACATTTAGAGATGTTGAACAGGCTGCCTAAAGCTGTCTGTACGGCCATACAGGATTGTGGCAAGTGTTGCCTTCGATAAGGAATGTAAACAGATCGGACAAAAAATCAAGTGAATTGTTGATCAATAATGAGAGGAGTGTTTTTAAGTAAAGATTGTTCTCTCTTTTCTCACACCAAGGACCCCTAAACTGACACAGATTAGACCACAGACCCCCATTTGATAAGATTTTGTCCCAGGGCCCCCCATCTGATAAGAGCTTTGCTTCTACTGTAGATGTTTTATTAGGCTACAGAAAGTGGATGAAACCCATGACCAAAATAGTCATACATTCTGTCACTGTGTTACGTATGGGTGGAATTTTAGTGAAAATAAATTATTACGCCTTTTGCTGGGGACCCCCTGAAACCCCCCCAAGGACCCAGGGGGTCCCTGGACCCTGTTTGAGAACCACTGGTTTAAACAAGCAACAACTCTCCCTGCTCTAAATACCTTTATATCAGGTGTTCAGATGCTCAAGTCACTTCTCGGCTAGTCTCGCGGGTCTGACCACGTGAGACTATTTCTCAGCAAGTTCAGATCGTGAATCAGAGTAGGCATTACCTTTTTTATCTGGATGCCCAACAGTCCGAGAGCTTATCTAAAAAGTGCTATACATTATGAAATATTTTAAATCATGAATAAGGTTCACAGAATAGTCTTGCTATTTTAAGTTGATTGTGGACCTAATCTTAAAATAACCGCATGAAGGATCGGAGGCTATCAGTGAAGGGGAAACTCAAAATAGATGCAGAGAGAATTGAGTCCCTGGGAAACTGAGGCAGCGGGGGCATATGTGGCCTCTGCAATCAGGGAGAGTTACAGTGCAACTATATGAAGATAGATGAACATGGATCAGCTATATTCTGTATTAGTATTTAAAATATAGAGAGAACAGTATATAAATCACCTTATTGTAGATGGCTCACCTTGCTTCACCTAAGGTTCTTCTCCCCCACTGGATGACTTACTGCTTTGTCATTCTTTCTCCATCCAGGAAGGAGGAAGAGCTGGACTCTAAAGATGCCATCATACTCCACCAGTTCTCCAGGCCCAAGACCGGCGTCCCGTCCCTGTCCCCTTTCTGTCTGAAGATGGAGACCTACCTCCGCATGGTCGACCTGCCCTACCAGGTAGGGCTGGTGTTTGTGTAAAAGAGCAAGATCTTGCCTCTCTTGCATGCGTTTAGTGGGTTTCTCTCCAGGCAAACAGCTAGCAGTACACATTTACATGCCTGTACATATTCTGTACTAGGGCTGGGTTCAAAAAATCGATTCTCCGATTTTTAATCGATTTTCATTTTAATCCTCGATTATCGATTCATATGTCCAGAGATCGATTTTTTTTTATTATTAAAAAAAAAAAAAAAAAAATTTTTTTTTTTTTTTTTTTTTACTAAACAGGCTAAAATATTGTGCTGTGTGTGGTAGTTGAAACATAGTTTCAAGTTGACGTTTAATTATGTTTGTAGTTGAAACAAAAACATAAATACTGTAGGCTACATGAATGGAAATGTTTGATCATTATTAATATCTACTTTTAGAAATTATATAGGCTGAAATCAAATCACTGTGCATAATTGTGAAAGTGTCTTTATTGACAGATGAAAAGGCTGTTATTTACCCTTTGTCACCACGTGGTGAGTAAATATATGTGTAACTAAAACCATTAAAATTGACAACAGGTCTGCAACTTTTTTTCCCCATGTACTGTATCTACTTGGCTGGTTGGAAACCCCTGTGTTACATAACTGGACAGTCATGTAATTCAGGGTACAGCTCAAAAACCACGTTTTGGTATCACTAACCAAATCAATATTGAAAATTGATCGAATCGGAATCGAATCGAATCGAATCGAATCGAATCGAAATTAATCGATTCGCAACCTTGTGAATCGGAATCGAATCGATTCTTGAAATTTGAACCAATACCCAGCTCTATTCTGTACAGATGTTCTTCTATTTGTGTACCTGACAATGTCTGCAGCTGGTGGAGCACACTTGAAAACCCACTTTGAGAAGTAATGATGCACATTTTGTACACTCTGCTGTAAACTATAGGACGAATCAGCGCGACGTCACTTGACACCCAGAAATGCGGAACCCCGCGGCAGTTAATAGTATGAGTTGTGCCAAACAAACGTTAATATATCTCAAAAACTATACATCACATGGCTTATATTTTGACATTCCGAGTGAGAGCAGAATTAGCTCAAGAGTTTGATGTATAATATATGCATGTCATGTTAAAGTTGTGTGAACTGTCGCCGTTTTTAAAATGTAAACAGAGTCAAGCCGGCTAGAGCAGACACTCACGCCTCGCGCCACTTGGGCTCCATAGGGTTCCATTGCCGTTGCCACCCGGTGACGCGGTTTGTTTACCAAAAATGCTGCTCGGCTGATCCCTCGTATAGATCTATAAACTGCAACCAGGTTTTAAAATGTAAATCCGGGAACGAGGACTTGTTATATGTGTTTTATTTATTTCTAGTAAAATCCTCAATATGTTATCATATTACTATTAAATGTTACTTATTATTATCTCATATTATTCTCCTCAAAATTCTGAATCCCGCTCTCATTTCCCCACCTCTTCTTTCGCCTCCTCTCCTCTCCTCAACCCCTTGCCCTCTTCAGAACTACTTTGACGGGAAGCTGTCGCCGCAGGGGAAGATGCCGTGGATCGAGTACAACCGGGAGCAGGTGTGCGGCACCGAATTCATCGTCGACTTCCTGGAGGAGCGGCTGGGCGTGAGCCTCAACAAGAGCCTGACGCCGCAGGAGAGGGCCGTGTCCCGCGCCGTCACCAAAATGGTGGAGGAGCACTTCTACTGGTGAGGGATCGCCGGAGCTTAGACGTCTTTTTTCTTTATTATTCTCTCTCTCTTTTTTCTTACACTTATAACAGTGCATTTTACTCATTGGGAGGAGGGAATGTGGGAGAAGGAGCAACAGGAAGTGCTGGGCTGAAATATTTGGATGTTCTGTGGGAGCTGATCTGAATTAGCATTTAGGATTAACTGCTTAGCCAAAACACTGTTGACAGGGAAAGGAGGAGTGGGGGGGGGGTGAAGGGAGGCGGACATGTTTTCTCTTTCATTTATAAAAGGAATTCTCTGCATTTCCCAAAGCAAACCTGTAGACATTTTAAAACAATGCTACTCAAAAACATTGCTGGTCCAGCATGTTGCGTTATTTCCGTGCCAAATCGTTTCGTGTGAAGGTTTTTTTTTTTTATCATAAAAGAATGCCTGTTCAAGCTTTCCTGAGATTTCCGGTGTCACGAGTCGACCCACTGAGATACCAAGTGTGTCCTCCCAAATGTTTGTGTGTGGGTTTTGCGTGCGTGTATATGATGAGTTCAGTTAGATCTATAGAACAAGCCCTTTAGACTAAAGTCTAGATGGGAAAACTTTGACCGGGCCCCTGAACTGTGGAACAACCTCCTCAAGGAAATATATAATTAACAAACTCTCAGTCTTCTTTTAGGACAGAACTGAGAACTTTTTTCTTTTTCTTTCTTTCTTTTAAAATGTAACCAATAACTTGTAGCTCATCGTTATCATTAGAAGCGTATGGTATGCGTATATTCTTGATACATTGTATCAATATGCATGTTTTATTCTTTTATTATACAGGATTTTGTAATTTGCATGAGAGAATTGCTGCACATCTATAGTTAACTATAGTTCTAGTTTTCTTCTTCTTCTTCTTCTTTGTTATTATTGGTGTATTATTATTAGCAGTTATAGTAGTAGTAATACTAATAGTAGTAGTAATACTGGTACTAATTCTGAGATCTGTGTATGGTATGTATCTATACATATTTATTGTGTGTGTGTGTGTGTGTGCGTGTGTGTGTGTGTGTGTGTGTGTGTGTGTGTGTGTGTGTGTGTGTGTCAGGACCATTGCTTACTGTCAGTGGGTGGACAACCTGGAGGAGACCCAGAAGATGCTGTCCGTGAGCGGGCCGCTGAGTGATCTACTCAAGTGGATCCTGAGTCACCTGACCGGCGGGATCGTTAAGCGGGAGATGTACGGCCACGGGATTGGACGCTTCTCTAAGGAGGAAGTCTACGCCTTGATGGAGAAGGACATGCGCACCCTGGCCACTCTGCTAGGTACCAAGGCCAGGGACTTTGTGAAATATTAATCCTTATAATTTGGAAGATTACAGCCTATAATCTACATTGCAATCAAATGGGGGAATCACAAGTAGAATTGTGAACATTATGTTATATTTCACATACTATATTGGGGTATTGTTGAGATTATTTACCAAACAAGCCAGTCATCCCAAATGTGTCCATATAAGAGCCTTCAATAGAGCAAATATTATCTTATCTTTTATCTTATTGAATTTACTTTGTATCCAAAATGATCTCAGGACATTAGGTCCTGTACATTATGAAACTTTTACACATTTTGCATCTCCTGTGCTTTCACATAATTTCCCCTGGAAACGATTCCAAATGTCTGCGGGTAAAGTAAAAAAACAACAACAACAACAAAACAATACAATGTGTGCCATGAAGAATTATTAGGGCGGAGATATACTTTTAACTATGCGTTAACTCTGCCTCACGTATCCTGTGTCTGTTTGGAGCATACGCGTAGCGTTAATTTTGATAGGACGTGCACAACCGATGCATAGCCAACAGCAAGTATAGGCCCGCCCTTAGAGACAGCGAGTTTGTAATTGCAGAGGGAAGGCAGTGGTTAAAAACATGGAAAGTAGCAGATTACTGACCTCCTCTGGTCCAAACTAAGCATTACAGTCCAGAATCAATACATAACCTCTGGCCGTTGATGATGGTAGATCTGAGAAAGACAAGTCCAAGAAGATGTAAGTGGAGCTTTGATGCCTTTTACTTTATGCCCCGAGGTGAAATCAGATTTTTCTCCGTACCATTTTTCATACATCTGTAAAAATATGATTAATTTCTGAGTGTCAAAACACTATTGCATTTTCTATATTGACATAACTTGGATCATGACAAGACCCAGTGCTGTCAGATGTCTTTGAAACTGGTCTTGCATCACCTCAAGCTGCTCTGTGTAGCAGAGAGGAGAAAAACAAGACTTAAAAGGAAGATGATTGATATGCAGTGACTGAGATACAGTATGTGATACAGCTTTGCCTCTTTGCTGCCGTAGGTGATAAGAAATATCTGATGGGCTCCAAGCTTTCCACGGTTGACGCTGCTGTGTTCAGTCACCTGGCCCCGGCCATGTGGACGCTGCCAGGAACAAGACCTGAGCAGCTTATCAAAGGTGAGGTCATCACCATGGGACAATCTACAATTCATTTCATGGTGCATCCACGTACATGCACACAGGGTATTAAAGGGACAGCTCACCCTAAAATCCAAAATACATATTTTCCCTCTCACCTGTAGTGCTATTTATCCGTCTATATCGTTTTGTGTTTGTTGCCTGAGTTTTGGAGATATCGGCCGTAGAGATGGCTGCCTTCTCGCCAATACAATGGAACTGGATGGCACTCGGCTTGTAGTGCTCGAAGCACCAAAAAAAATAAACTTTCCAGAAATCATGACCCGGTTACTCAAGGTAATCCACAGACTTTGTTGTGAGCAGTTTCATGTAGGAACTAGTTTCTTTTGTAGGAACTAGCTAGCAGCTAGCGGATGTAGTTCGGTCAAAAAAAAATAGTTCCTACATGAAACTGCTCACAACAAGGTCTGTGCATTATCTTGAGTAACCGGGTCATGATTTCTGGAAAGAGACAATGCTGTTGAGTTTATCAAATGTATTTCTTTGGCACTTTGAGCACCACAAGCCGAGTGCCATCCAGTTCCATTGTATTGGAGATAAGCCAGAAACTCTGTGGCCGATATCTCCAAAACACAAAACGATATAGATGGATAAATAGCCGAGGTGAGGGAAAATATGTATTTTGGATTTTAGGATGAGCTGTCCCTTTAACTTGCATCCAGTCTCTTTTTCTGTCTATTGTTACTTTTACTTACATGATTCAAGTACTTTTTACCACCACTGGCAATCGACTATATAAAATGAATTAATGATGTAACATCATTAATTCATTGTATATAGTCGATTGCCAGTGGAATAGAGAAATATGCAAAGATTTGACATGGCTAACATCATGACAGGCTAACACAAACACTGAATAGGTTCACCGATGATCTAAATATAAGTTGTTTGGAAGAGAATTCACAGGAAGGGGGTGAGTTTGTACCACATGTTTTTTTCCTGCTTTGCCATGCCTGTCTATGTATCTATAACTTAATTAAATTTGATGAATATTCCGCACTGTGCAGGAAGAGTAATCATCTCCCCTTCTTGTAGACACATGGCTCAATAACAATAATAATGATGTGATACTTGATATTGATCCCCCTTAGGGAAGTTCTCTTTTCGCTTGCCTGCCTAAGGAGCTGCTAGGGATTCAGCATGTTGCTAATGCTGACAGAAGGTTTCAAACCCAGGTCGTCCAGATGAAGAACAGATGCTCTAAGCCACACATGGGCAAAATGCGGCCCCAGGGCCGGACCTGGGCCCTGGACCATCTCAGTCCGGCCCCCAAGGTCCTCAAAGAAAATCAAAACTACCCCCAAAAACTCAATAAAAGGCATAATTATGTTAATAAATCTCATCTGCTACAGCCATTGGATTTGTATCACTATTATATCAGGAGATTAACAAGAAATTACCAATCACAACGGGAGAGAGGGTTAAAAATAGGGAGACTCCCGCGAAAATCAGGAGTGTTGGCAGGTATGATCTCCAATATGTGGCCCTTCGCTTACTTGATATAAGTCAGTATGGCCCTCTGGAGAAAAAATGTTGCCCACCCCTGCTCTAAGCACTACACCAGCCTGCCGCCCCTAAACGGCAAAGGAGAGATCAGGGAAATGTGCATGTTGGGTAGGGCCGGGTGAGAAGTTTGCAAGATCAGAAATCAATACCGAAAAGAGGGATTTCAGGCAAAATCACATGAAGGAAAATCAGAGGAAGGGTTGATTCGCCAAGAGGATTGCATGACCTATAATACGGAGTGCGATACTGAGCTTCTCTATCGGTTGTCCCCTCCAGGCGAGCTGATCAACCTGGCCATGTACTGCGAGCGCATCCGCCGGCGATTCTGGCCCGAGTGGTTCGTGGACCTGGAGGACTTCTGCTACCACGACACCACAGAGGAGAGCGACTCCAAACTCCCCGATCTGGGCCTCTACTCCCGCACGGACACGTTCCAGGACGACACGCAGACACACACGCACACGCACACACACACGCCGCGCGCTCACACGCCAGTGGACCCGCCCTCGCCCGACAGCGACCGCACGGGCCAGTCGCTTTACGACTCGGACATGGACACCGAGTGCTCGGACATAGAGCCGCTCAAGTGTTGACATAGATATATTAGACATAGATACACACACACATACGCACATGGCGAGTGGGAGTTGCATCCCAACATGAACACATGCACCCCTCTACAGTGCCTCTTAGAACAGCTGTTGGGGGGAGTGCTTTCTGTGTCTTATTGCCTGTGTCAGCGGCGGAGTGATGGACTCAGAGGTCACTCTTGCTCGTTGTAGTGGAGGAAATTAGACAGACTCCAATGGAAGGAGAGAGACCGAAGCGTAGAGAGACCAGGAGGGGGCGACAAAGGGAGTCAGAACAGAAGCAAGAGAAAGAAATAGAAGAGAAGAAAACTGAGGAGGCAGCAGATGAGTGGCAGTGGAGGAGGAGAGGAAAAGTGAGAGAAGAGAGCGAAGAACAGGCGAAATAGACAAACCAGAGTAAATGAAGCCATGGCGAGAAACTCCTCCACGCGGGGCGACATCATCCGCAGTCGCAGCTGCTGCCTGT